>NC_044400.1:21168832-21476135 GCF_006542625.1 Nomascus leucogenys
TAATACATGCTTGTTGTTTAGAAAAACGATTCTGAAACATATAAATTTAAAAATTACCTATTCTTTCTCATTCCTGCTGAGTAATCACTAATTAAGGTCTTTTTTAAGTCCTACATAATACGTATATACACCCATGCATGCTTATACTTTAGTAGTCTCTTTGTTTTTATCACCGCCTTGTTTATTCTAAAAGTTGATCATTGGAGAGAAGGTGACCTTGACATGAAGGTCGGCTCTTGCTTCAAAGTCTAAACTGGGACCTCCTTGCTGCCTTGAAGGATAAATTTATTATCTCTCTGGGATAAGAACATGATCTTTAGACTCTATTAACTTTTCTCTAACTTCTTTCTCATTTAACATGAAAATGCTTAGCTTTTTCTTTTTAACCTTTTTTTTTTTTTTTTAGCTTTTATTGTGCACTTGCTAATTTCATTCTCAGTGTGACCTCTTAAATATCCACAGGGAAAGGAAAATTGCTTTAGAAAACCCCTGTGCAGGGAAGTTCAGAGAATTAGACTTATCTTTGTAAGAATAATATGAGCTGGATATAGTTTACTGGGACACAAAAAATCTGCACATACCAAGAGAGTGGGACAATAGACGTAATGATATGAATGGTAAAAATAGTAATGAGGACTTTGCCTCATTTATTGATCTTTTCAAGTATTTTCAATCTGAGTTACTGAGTACAGATCTCTTTCTTTCAATTTACAAAAATCAAAAGAACTAAAGATAGGCAATTATTTGTGGTACAGATGCATTTAAAACAATATAATTCTGTTTTAAAATCAAGTTGCCTTACTCATTTCAAAGCCACGATTGTGATGGCATTTCTGGAAATTCTCCAATTTATCTTAAAGTTGACGGTTTTTTTGGGGGGGGAGGGAGGTGGAGGATTAGGTGTGGAGACTGAGTCTCACTCTGTTGACCAGGCTGGAGTGCAGTGGTGCGATCCCAGCTCACTGCAACCTCCACCTCCCTGATTCAAGCGATTGTCCTGCCTCAGCCTCCTGAATAGTTGGGGTTACAGGTGCATGCCAACACACCCAGCTAATTTTGTATATTTAGTAGAGACGGGATTTCACCATGTTAGCCAGGCTAATCTCGAACTCCTGACCTCTGGTGATCCACCCACCTCGGCCTCCGAAAGTGCTGGGATTATAGATGTGAGCTACTGCGCAGTCAAGTTGACATTTCTTACGGCTATTGCCTCAAATAAGTACACTATGGAGGATGGCCTTATGGCTTACGTCTGCCTCATAGACGATTTTTCAGTGAAACATTTAAATTGCTCCCTCTCAACTCTAATTCCTTAGCTCATAACTAAAAAAATTTACTTCTGGCTAAGGAGTGCAAGAAACAGACAAGCAACCAAAACAGAACCTATACATACTCCCTTCCCCCTCAACACCAAGATTCTCTTTAATATTCATTATGATAATTGTAATCATATAAGGAGTTCTTTTTGTGTGTCTGACACTGTGCTATACATTGTCACTAAATCCCCAAAGAAAACTTAGAGGTGTTATTACTAAGTTACAGAAAAAATCTTTTTAAAAAGATTTAAGTTGATCTAACGTCACATTGGTGATTTGAACCCATCTTTCAGAATATACCATGGACATAGTTGTCAGGCAAGCATGTTAGTGTAGAGATGCCTTTCATTGTTTAATGGTAGGTGCTCTTTTAGATGTCTGGTAGGAACCCAACAGTTATCTTGTTTATTAATAATAACGAGATCAAGATGGGAAGTCATTTTCTTTGGTTCTCTTATTTCCAAGCAACATTTCTGCATTAGTAATGAACTCCTTAAACAAACACCTAGGATTCTTATTAGCTTTCTCTTTCTACGGCAAACATTATTAACTGATCACAGCATCCTTTCACTGGAAAGGCTGGGCAGCAGAAGCTTCCACAGAGGGTCTCTAGCCAGACACCACCAATCAATTACTGAAGGTATCAAAATTAAAACCAATGTGCCATTTCTGCCTTCTTCTATCCTATGACTCTCTTACACTGAGGATTAGAAAGACAATTTTTAATTTTTCACTTAAATCTTAAGAGACATGTTGATTTGCAAGAGGTATGTATTAGGTCTTATGCAGAATAAGCTAGTTAACTCTTTGATATCCTCTCTCAATGGAGACTAAGTAAGTTGGCTTTCCCTGTTAAGGAAAATAGCGTTAACATCTGCATTTCACAATGAGTTAAGAATTTTAGGGAATGGGGCATTACATTTACAGCCTAGGTTCTGAAATTGTACATCAACAATTTGAGCTCAAAGATTAGAATGTTGAAAATCAGTAATTTCTGGCAGCTCTTTAAAGTATAGCAGCAGGAACAGGCATCACAATAATAATATAACTTTTCCAGGTTCCTACTACAAAGCTAAGCTCTGTACAGACAAAGCTTATTTTATTGCACTTTGTGTTACTGTGCTTTGCAGACAATGCATTTTTTTTTCCAAATGAAAAATTTTTGGCATCATTTTTGTAGCAGTATATGCCTAATTCATGTGTTTGGGTCACATTTTGGGAATTCTCATAATATTTCCAATTAATTCATTATTATTTTATCTGTTATTGTGATCTGTGATCTGTGATCTTTGATGTTACTATCATAATTCTTTTGGAGTGCCATGAACCATGTCAATATAAAACAGCAAAGTTAATCAATCAATAAATGTTGTGCGTGTTCTGGCTGCTCCACCGACTAGCTATTGCCCCATCTATCTCCCTTTCCCCAGGCCTCCCTAGTCCCTAATACACAGCAACTTTGAAATCATGGCAGTTAATAATCCTATAGTCACCTCTAAGTATTCAAGTTAAAGAAGAGTCACACATCTCTCGATATAAATCAAAAGCAAGAAATGATTAAGCTTAGTGAGGAAGGCATGTCAATAGCCAAGACAGGCCAAAAGCTAAGCCTCTTGGTCCAGTTATCCAAGTTGTGAATGCAAAGGAAAAGTTCTTGTTAAAAGTGCTACTCCAGTGAATGCACAAATGATAAGAAAGCAAAACAGCCTTATTGCTGATATGAAGAAAGTTTTAATGGTCTATATAAATCAAAGCAGCCACGACATTCCCTTGAGCCAAAGCCTAATTCCAGAGCAAGGCCCTAACTCCCTTCAGTTCTATAAAGGCTGAGAAAGATGAGGAAATTGCAAAGGAAAACTTTGAAGCTAGCAGAGATTGGTTCATGAGGTTTAAGGAAAGACACTGTCTCCATAACATCAAAGTGCAAGCTGAAGCAGCCAGTGCTGATGTAGAAATCACAGCAAACAGGTTATCCAGAAGATGTATCTGAGATCATTGCTGAAGTTGGCCACACTAGACAACAAATTTTCAGTGTAGCCAAAACAGCCTTCTATTGGAAGAAGATGGCATCTAGGAATTTCAGAGCCAGAGAGAAGTTGATGCCTCTCTTCAAAGCTTCAAAGGATGGGCTGACTCTTTTGTTAGAGGCTAATGGAGCTGATGGCTTTAAACTGAAACCAGTGCTCATGTGTCTTTCTGAAAACCCTAAGGATCTCAAGAGTTAGGCTGACTGTGCTCTATAAATCGAACAACAAACCTTGGATGATAGTACCTCTGCTTGCAGCACAGTTCACTCAATATTTTTAAATCCACTATTGAAACCTACTGCTTAAAGAAACAAAATTTTCTGTGAAAGTATACCTGCTCATTAACAATGCACCTGGTTACCCAAGAGCTCTGCTGGAGAGGTACAAGGAGAATAATGTTTTCAGGCCTGCCTGCACAACATTCATTGTACAGCCCTTGAGTTAAGGATAATTTTGTATTTCAAATCTTATTTTTTCAAAAGTTGATTCCAACCCTCATGAATGACTTGAGTGGCTCGAGACTTTAGTGAAGGAATTAACTGCAGAGGTGGTGGAAATAACAAGATGAATAAAATTAGAAGTGGAGTCTCCAGAAGTTCCTGAATTGCTGTACTCTCATGATAAAACCTAAATGGATAAGGATTTACTTCTTATGGATGAGCAAAGATGGAATTTACTCCCAGTAAATACAATGTGAACATTGTTGAAATGACAGCAAAGGATTTAGAATATTATATAAATTTGGTTGATAAAGCAGTGGTAGATTGTATTAGTCAGTCTAGAGGGACAGAACTAATAGAAGATACATGTGTGTATATTAAAGGGAGTTTATTAAGTAGCATTAACTCACATGATGACAAGGTCCCATAATAGGCCATCTGCAAGCTGAGGAGCAAGGAAGCCAGTCCAAGTCCCAAAGCTGAAGAACTTGGAGTCCAATTTTCAAGGGCAGGAAGCATCCAACACAGGAGAAAGATGTAGGCTGGGAGGCTAGGCCAATCTAGCCTTTTTATGTTTTCTGCCTGCTTTATGTTCTGGCAGCACTGGCAGCTGATTAGATGGTGCCCCCGCCCCCCCCAGATTAAGGGTGGGTCTACCTTTCCCAGCCCACTGACTCAACTGTTAATCTCCTTTGACAACACCCCCAGAGACATATCCAGGATCAATAGTTTGCATCCTTCAATCAAATTAAGTCAACACTCAATATTAACCATCGCATGGAGTTTGAAAGGATAGACTCTAATCTTGAAAGAGGTTCAGCTGTAGGAAAAATGCTATCAAACAGCATCACATGCTACAGATAAATACTTTGCAAAGGAAAATTCAATCAATGTGGCAAAATCCATCATTGTCTTAATTTTTGAAATTTTCGTAGCCACCCCAACATCCAGCAACCAACACCCTGATCAGTCAGCAGCTAGTAATACCAAGGTAAGTTCCTCCACCAGCAAAACATTTAGACTCACTAAAGGCTCAGATGATCGTTAGCATTTTTTAGTAATAAAGTGTTTTCTAATTAGGATATGTCCACTTTCGTAGATGTATGCTGTGGCACACTAGTAGACCACAGTATAATATAAACATAACTTTTTTTATTATACTTTAAGTTCTGGGATACATGTGCAGCACGTGCAGGTTTGTTGCATAGGTATACACATGCCATGGTGGTTTGCTGCACCCATCAACCCATCATATACATTAGGTATTTCTCCTAATGCTATCCCTCCCCTAGTCCCCCACCCTCCGACAGGCCCCAGCATGTGATGTTCCCCTCCTTGTGTCCATGCGTTCTCATTGTTCAACTCCCACTAATGAGTGAGAACATGCAGTGTTTGGTTTTCTGTTCCCGTGTTAGTTTGCTGAGAATCATGGTTTCCAGCTTTATCCGTGTCCCTGCAAAGGACATGAACTCATCCTTTTTTATGGTTGCATAGTATTCCATGGTGAATATGTGCCACATTTTCTTTATCCAGTCTATCATTGATGGGCATTAGAGTTGGTTCCAAGTCTTTGCTATTGTGAATAGAGCTGCAATAAACATACCATACGTGTGCATGTGTCTTTATAGTAGAATGATTTATAATCCTTTGGGTATACACCCAGTAATGGGATTGCTGAGTCAAATGATATTTCTGGTTGTAGATCCTTGAGGAATCACCACACTGTCTTCCACAATTGTTGAACTAATTTACACTCCCACCAACAGTGTAAAAGCGTTCCTATTTTTCCACATCCTCTCCAGCATCTGTTATTTCCTGACTTTTTAATGATCACCATTCTGACTGGCGTGAGATGGTATCTCATTGTGGTTTTGATTTGCATTTCTCTAACGACCTGTGATGATGAGCTTTTTTTCATATGTTTGTTGACCGCATAAATGTCTTCCTTTGAGAAGTATCTGTTCATATCCTTTGACTACTTTTTGATGAGGTTGTTTGTTTTTTTCTTGTAAATTTGTTTAAGTTCTTTGTAGATTCTGGATATTAGCCTTTAGTCTGATGATTCTGGATATTAGCTCTTTGTCTGATGGAGAGATTGCAAAAATTTTTTCCAATTCTGTAGGTTATCTGTTCACTCTGCTCATAGTTTCTTTTGCTGTGCAGAAGCTTTTAGTGTAAGCATGACTTTTAAATGCACTAAGAAACCAAAAATGTATGTGACTGGCATCATCACAATATTTGCTTTATTGGGGTGATATGGAGTCAAACCCACAATGTCTTCAAAGTATGCCTATACTAAGTACTCACTCCTTATACATTCAATTGTCACAACAATCTTGTAATATAATTTTATTCTTTATAAGTCAAAACAAAATATTTACAGTTCAGCTCCAGTAACTTGCTTATCAGCAACACAGCTACACTTGTCAACTGAATGCCAAGTCTGCCTTTTCCTCTAAAGTTGTAATGTGACATAGTACTAAATGATACCAGAGACTTTTCGTGGCAAACTTATAAAAAAAGTAGTGCTGGTCATGTGCAGTGGCTCACGCCTGTAATCCCAGCACTTTGGGAGTCCAAGGCAGGCAGATCACGAGGTCAGGAGTTCGAGACCAGTCTGACCAACATGGTAAAACCCCGCCACTACTAAAAATACAAAAATTAGCTGGGCATGGTGACACGCACCTGTAATTCCAGCTACTCAGGAGGCTGAGGCAGGAGAATTGCTTGAACCCGGGAGGCGGAGGTTCCAGTGAGCTGAGATCATGTCACTGCATTCCAGCCTGAGCGACAGAGCGAGACTCTATCTCAAAATAAATAAATAAATAATTAATGTTTCTAATATCTCTCAGACTGTCTTTAAAACTGCATGTTTAAATATTTTGCTAGACTAATATGTTCAATATCCTTGGTAGTTGCTAGTTTCCTGTATCTTCTTTCTTTACTCTTTCTTTGAAAAGCATAATCCATCTCATTGCTGACATTCTCAGATTCTAATCTTGTACAGATTAACAATATAAAACAGTATGCACTTATTCACAAAATAATATATATTTGTAGATTTTGTGATTCACAATAAATCAGTAATAGCACATTGCTGTCTCCCTCCCCCACTGGCCTTGGTGATAGTTGTTCTGGGAATTCTATAAACCATGGCATCATCATGAGAGAGACACACGTGCTTTCTTTCTGATCTTAATCAAACCATTTCTATTTCTCATAGCTTTTCATTAGATGGATTTTGGCTTTATGTAATACAGAAACACATCTTACTTTTAAATTGAACTGTATGATTTTAATTTATTCTTCATCTTTGCTAATTGTTTTACTTTGGTCAAATCTGAAACTCCTTCTATACCTCAGAAATGTATCTGGAAAAATGGGGATAAACATAAATCACAGGGTTATCTTAAAGATTTTAATATACTAGTGAGGAATTCCTTTGAAATTGAGTATGCATTGACTGCTATTGTTATCACTAGAACTACTTGGAAGTGGACATGAATCATTTTTAAACAGTTGTTTGGTGGTATAGTTTTTTTAGAAAAAATTTCTATAGGTTTTTGGGGGCAGGTAGTATTTGAGTACATGAGTAAGTTCTTTAGTGGTGATTTGTGAGATTTTGGTGCACCCATGACCCAAGCAGTATACACTGAACCCAATTTGTAGCCTTTTATCCCTCATGCTCTTCCCACCCTTTCCCCCTGAGTCCTCAAAGTCCATTTTATCATTCCTATGTCTTTGCATCCTCATAGCTTGGTTCTCACTTATGAGTGAGAACATACAATGTTTGGTTTCTCATCCCTGAATTACTTCACTTAGAATAATAATCTCCAATCCCATCCAGGTTACTGCGAATGCCATTAATTCATTTTTTTTTCTTTTATGGCTGAGTAGTATCCCATCATGTATATATCCCACAGTTTTTTTATCCATTCATCGATTGATGGGCATTTGGGCTCATTCCATGTTTTTGCAATTGCAAATTGTGCTGCTATAAGCATGCATGTGCAAGTATCTTTTTTGTATAATGGCTTCTTTTCCTCTGGGTAGATACCCAATAGTGTGATTGCTGGATCAAATGGTAATTCTACTTTTAGTTCTTTAAGGGCTCTCCACACTATTTTCCATAGTGGTTGTACTAGTTTACATTACTACCAGCAGTGTGTAGGTGTTCCCATTTCACCACATCCATGCCAACATCCATTTTTTTTTTTTTTTTTGGTTATGGCCATTATTGCCAGAGTAAGGTGGTATTGCATTTTTGGTTTTGATTGGTGTTTCCCTGGTCATTAGTGATGTTGAGCGTTTTTTCACATTTGAAAACATAGCTTAAGCTCCCACTTATAACTGGGGGCCATTTCTATATTTTCTTTTAATTTTTAAATAGTTTAAAAACATAAGCTTGATGGGGATGGCATTGAATCTATAAATTACCTTGGGCAGTATGGCCATTTTCACGATATTGATTCTTCCAACCCATGAGCATGGAATGTTCTTCCATTTGTTTGTATCCTCTTTTATTTCGTTGAGCAGTGGTTTGTAGTTCTCTTTGAAGAGGTCCTTCACATCCCTTGTAAGTTGGATTCCTAGGTATTTTATTCTCTTTGAAGCAATTGTGAATGGGAGTTCACTCATGATTTGGCTCTCTATTTGTCTGTGATTGGTGTACAAGAATGCTTGCGATTTTTGTACATTGATTTTGTATCCTGAGACTTTGCTGAAGTTGCTAATCAGCTTAAGGAGATTTTGGGCTGAGACAACCACAACAGAGACATAGATCAATGGAACAGAATAGAGCCCTCAGAAATGATGCCGCATATCTACAACTATCTGATCTTTGACAAACCTGACAAAAACAAGAAATGGGGAAAGAATTCCCTATTTAATAAATGGTGCTGGGAAAACTGGCTAGCCATATGTAGAAAGCTGAAACTGGATCCCTTCCTTACACCTTATACAAAAATTAACTCGAGATGGATTAAATACTTAAATGTTAGAACTAAAACCATTAAAATCCTATAAGAAAACCTAGGCAATACCATTCAGGACATAGGCGTGGGCAAGGACTTCATGTCTAAAACACCAAAAGCAATGGCAACAAAAGCCAAAATTGACAAATGGGATCTAATTAAGCTAAAGAGCTTCTGCACAGCAAAAGAAACTACCATCAGAGTGAACAGGCAACCTACAGAATGGGAGAAAATTTTTGCAACCTACTCATCTGACAAAGGGCTAATATCCAGAATCTACAATGAACTCAAACAAATTTACAAGAAAAAAACAAACAACCCCATCAAAAAGTGGGCGAAGGACATGAACAGACACTTCTCAAAAGAAGACATTTATGCAGCCAAAAAGCACATGAAAAAATGCTCATCATCACTGGCCATCAGAGAAATGCTAATCAAAACCACAGTGAGATACCATCTCACACCAGTTAGAATGGCCATCATTAAAAAATCAGGAAACAACAGGTGCTGGAGAGGATGTGGAGAAATAGGAACACTTTTACACTGTTGGTGGGACTGTAAACTAGTTCAACCATTGTGGAAGACAGTGTGGCGATTCCTCAGGGATCTAGAACTAGAAATACCATTTGACCCAGCCATCCCATTACTGGGTATATACCCAAAGGACTATAAATCATGCTGCTATAAAGACACATGCACGCATATGTTTATTGCGGCACTATTCACAATAGCAAAGAGTTGGAACCAACCCAAATGTCCGACAACGATAGACTGGATTAAGAAAATGTGGCACATATGCACCATGGAATACTATGCAGCCATAAAAAATGATGAGTTCATGTCCTTTGTAGGGACATGGATGAAACTGGAAAACATCATTCTCAGTAAACTATTGCAAGGACAAAAAAACCAAACACCGCATGTTCTCACTCATAGGTGGGAATTGAACAATGAGAACTCATGGACACAGGAAGGGGAACATCACACTCCGGTGACTGTTGTGGGGTTGGGGGAAGGGGGAGGGATAGCATTAGGAGATATACCTAATGCTAAATGACGAGTTAATGGGTGCAGGAAATCAACATGGCACATGGATACATATGTAACAAACCTGCACGTTGTGCACATGTACCCTAAAACCTAAAGTATAATAATAATAAAAAAAACATAAGCTAAGCTATATAGTCTCATATTTTAACAACTAGCTTGAAAATATTTAATAGAAAAATTTATATTAATATTGCTTATTTAAATCTTTATTGGTAGTTGGTGGTACTTCTATCACTCATGTTAAATTCTCTTCTCAAATAAATTATAATAATGGTTTTATAACACACACATGCACACGTGTGCACCTAACATTTGTTGTGCTTAACTAAGTGCTAGGCATACAATTTGCCTCCCAATTTATTGCAAGTGAGGTTTGTCAAATATTTTACCACTGCATAACATGGAATATCGCCTTGCCAGCCTCCAGTACTATTTCCTTGACACCAGCTGCCTGACTGCTAAGGCAGTGACAACTATTTTTGTTTTAATGGTAGCAGGATCCCATTCTTGGTACTTGTTTAGGTATTAGGGTGACGTCGATGGGCCCATTAACCCTACTGACCAAACATCTCAGTGACTCAACACAGAAAAGATGCATTTCTTGCTTATGCTATGTGTCTTAATGACTGTTGATTGGCTGCAAGGCAACAGTTCTAACATAAAACTATGCTTAGCTTTAAAGAAATAAAATAAGGGTCAGTAAAATATCTAATAATTTTTCTCTATTTTTATTTTCTCACATTTTCATTTAATTTTACCTTATTTTATAAATATAACTGTACAAACTGTAAAGCCAGTTATTTGCTAAAGAGTTTTTGGTAAAACAAAATGACTGAATAGAAAATCTCACCATGATCTTTGACTTACTTAATGGTAGTTACAGAAAACAATTTATATAAATTAAAAGGCCATAGCCCAATCAACCAACAAGTATTTGACTCATCCAAATCTGTATCATGATGTCCATTACCTCAAGATATTGACTTTTCTTCTTTCTCTTCTTGCTGTTTCTTTTTAAACTATTTATTTTCATCTGGCCACCAGAGAATGCTTATGGGAAGTTAACATAAATATCACACAGATTTTTAAAATATTGTTTATGCTTGACTGAATAGGGATTTGTACAGAGAGTAGTTAAATATATGGACTAAAATGGATGCTTCACATTATAAAATAATATTTGGTAGATTACTAATAAAATTTTGCTTGTTATTTTGAAACCCAAAGTTGTTTGTATACGTAGTCTCACTTTTTAGACTTAAGCCTTTTTATGTGTTTGCTATTAACTGACTTAGAAAAAGTAATACCTTAAAATAAGAAAACAAATGCTCAGGACAATAGGCAGATCGAAAATTCATTTGACATTAAAAAAATTTTGTGACATTTATTTTGTGCATATTAGCACCAGAACTGAAAGTAAAGCCCTGGCAGTCTCACTCTCTAGAGAGAGAGAGAGAGAGAGAGAGAGAGAGACATATATATATGAATGTGTACTATGTGTAGTATGATACATTGGCCTTTTTGAATTACTTCTACAATTGCTATAGTTAAGCCATAATCATAGCAAAATATTTCACCAAGATGAAAGGAATATAAAAATATTTCTGGCATTATGAAAATTGCAGTGAAGAAGTTGGAACTTAAAGCCAAAACAAATAGCTTACATAATTAAAACAGAGCTTTGTCTGTGGTAAATTTTTTGGCCTGGAAATGTGAAATATTTCTTAATTCTTGAAAGTAATAGTTGTGAACACTTCATAAAATTATAGTGAGAGAGAGAATGTGTTGTAATTAGCAGCTGAAGAGATAAATAGAAAATCTTGCTTAGTCATGTACCTTACATTTTCATCCTGACGATGCTGAATACATTTTAATGAGAATAAAATAAAGCATCAGCATAGATTCTATATATGCTATTTTTCCAATCTGCATTCCAAGAGTACCTCTGTGTTTGCCATTGCTATATATTTTTTTCATTAGTTTGGGGGAACAGTTGTTTTTTGTTGCATAGATAAGTTCTTTTGTGCTAATTTCTGAGATTTTGGTGTATCTGTCACCCAAGGAGTGTTCACTGTACCCAACATACAGTCTTTTATCCCTCAGGCCCCTCAGCCCCTTCCCCCCGAGTCCCCAAAGTCCATTGTATCATTCTTATGCCTTTGTGTTCTCATAGCTTAGCTCCCACTAATAACTGAGGACATGTGATGTTTGATTTTCCATCCCTGAGTTACTTCACTTAGAATAATGATCTCCAACTCCATTCGGGTTGCTATAAACGCCATTATTTTGTTCATGTTATGGCTAAGTAGTATTCCATGGCATATATATCCCCATCTTCTTTATCTATTCATTGGTGGATGGGCATTTAGGCTGGTTCATATTTCTGCAATTACAAAAACAAATAACCTCATCAAAACACGGGCAAAGGACATGAATAGACAATTCTCAAAAGAAGATAAACAAATGGCCAACAATATGAAAAAAATTCTCAACATCACTAATTATCAGAGAAATGCAAATTAAAACTACAATGAGATACAACCTTACTCTTGCAAAAATGGCCACAATTAAAAAATCAAAAAACAATAGATATTGGCATGGATGTGGTGAAAAGGAACACTTTTACACTGCTAGTCAAAATGTAAACTAGTACAGCCACTATGGAAAACAGTATGGAGCTTCCCTAAAAAACGAAAAGTAGAATTACCATTTGATCCAGCAATCCCAATATTGGGTATCTACCCAGAAGAAAAGAAGTCATTATAAGCAAAAAAGGCCCTTGCACATGCATGTTTATACCATTGCTTTTAGATTTTACTTTGCAGACTTGTAAGAATTCTGTGATACAATGGGAATATGTTACTTTTGTTGCTGAGTTTTACATGATAGATTTCTGTCATATAAGTTAGCAATAAAATTAATGATTAATGATTCTTATGACCTCCTTATATATATCTTAATGAGACCAACATTAAAGTTTGGCATTAATTAAGTTCTGGGCCAAAAAATATATTATTTCAGATATAGCTTATACATTTTTTTAAATTGACTTTTGAGCTGATGTTAGGTTTGATTAGAAAAACATATTCCATGAGCTCCAAAAGTTATGCTTATATGTGATGTCAGAAATATCTGGATACTGAATACAGAAAATTGAAATGAAAGATGGAAACCTGAAGAAGACTGCTTTTGAAATAGAGTGATCTAATTTTTATATTTACTACCTTCAAAGCCCACCTCTCACTGCATACTTTTTTGGGGTAAAAAAAAAATGGGCACTTCACATTCCCAGTTATCTACAGAACTGATGAGATTCATTTAAATTCATTACATAGTTATCAAACCTTCACTACATTACAGGACTGTGCTACATACTGGCTAGACGACAATAATGAAGCTCATTGAAAATATCATTAGAGACACAGATAATTTGCTGAGCTTTCCAGCAATGGAATTACCTAGGTGCTGTGGTAGCATGAAGACAAACTTTATTCTGCCTGGGGAAAACACTAGGGTTTTCCAGAAGAGGTCATCTTTGGTTAAGCCTTGAAAGAATTGGTGAATTTTTTCAAGTAGAGGTCTTTCTGAGAACACTGTAAACTGAATGATCAATGTGAACAAATGTATGGGCCATAAGTGGCCTCACAGAGACAGGAGAAATGTCCACTAGTTTGGTGTGTATTGTAGCATCTGGGCGAAGTGTGAAGAGAAACAGATGAGCAGTGTGTCAAGTAGGGAGGAGAGGTGACAGAATGGAGGGAAACTGGAATTGTGAGGATTCAATGTGTGGGACACATACAGATGTTGTTGGGGCGGTAGATAGAACTTGGGAACTAGATTTGAACTCTTATTTTACTATATGTACACTTATTTTACCCATTATTATACAGTGCTAATATTCTGATAGTAAAATAAGTATAACCACATCTACCATGTTCACATCTTGAAGAAGGTTGAAGGAAATCAAATGACATGGCTTCGAAGTCCTTCCTCCAAACCAGATAGGCTCTGCTGAGTGAGTGAGGGTGTATTTGCCTAGACATGCAAATGAATGAGTGAGAGAAGTGCACTAGAAAGCCTACTATCACCAAAGACCTATGTCAGTTTTCCCAAACAGCTTTATTAGTAATACAGCTGACACTTAAATTCAAAAATGATAAAATGAGCAGAAATGCATACGTTTGTCCTTTGTATTAGGGATGAGTGACTAGAATTAGAAACAGAGAGGAATACATTTGTATATGTGAATTGTTGATAGATGGTAATGCTAAGAACAGGATAAAGAATGGAGGAGAAAAATGAGCAGAAGCTGGGGAGAGACTTCAGGTAGGATCTAATTTTGTTTTATAGTTTGTGAAGTGCCTGCATGTCCTCATCATTGAGCTACAATTTTGTTTGGAAGTCAACCAACATATAAAAACTAGATCATCCATATACAGATGGCAGTTAAACTGGTGGGAGGGAGTGTGATGCCCAGGAATTTGTGTAATAATTCATGTGTTAGAAAGTTGAATCATGAATAGTGAATGCAGAAAGCAAACATATGATGTAAATTCTTGAATGGTATTTATCTCAGAGAATCAGGAGACCCTGAAATGCGCAAAAGAAAAAAAAAAAAAAGGATGACTGCCCCATGAAAGGAGCCCTAGAGGGAAGAGTGAAAAGAGATAGAAGAATGTATTAGGGTGTGAACATTACACAGGTGATGGATAGGATAAGACCTGAGAAAGGGGTCATTACTCTTGCCCCAAGAGAGTCAATGGTGTCTTGCACTGAGTACTTTTCAGTAGAGTGGCTGGAGATGAAATACAATTGCAGGAAATTAAAGAATGCATGGAGGTAAAAATAAAGAAACAGAAATTCAGTCTATACTTTCAAGAAGGTTGATGATGACGGAAAGAAATGTGTTTGAGAATAAAACACCCCATGAAAGATTATCATGCAAAGACAATACAACAAACCAATATACTGTTTTGTTTTTTCCTTTGGTCCTATTCCAACTAGCTAATGGTGGCTGTATAGCCTACTTATATGACTCAGCATTTAGTTTAGCTTGTCTATCTCCAGGGAGAGCATAACATGGTAAACCCTTGGAATATCATGTCTCCTTTGCTAGTTTTCTTCTTTCCAGTTCAGGGGATTGCAGTGATATTTTACATCATTGACTGCAGCAAAGATCCCAAAGGTGGAAATATGCCTCCCTCAAAGGTACTGGTGTCATCTCCATTAGGAGGAATTTCTGTATAATCTCACTAAAGACACCATGAAGATTTGTCCTGTGTTTTCAGTGTCTGATAGATGCTGCTGTAAGGCAGCTCTTAGTTTTTATATGCACTTTTATGCTTTAATGCAATTCTCTCTCTCTCTAGGACTCAGGTATGAGTCCCACAGGGGAAGGGCTGGCAGAGGCATTAAGTGCTAGACCGTGAGCTGTATTGCATCATTCTTTCATTCAGACCTGGCTCATGGTTTTAAACTATAGTTGTATACTCTGGCCTCTTTTTCTTTAGAAGATATTTCTTTCTTTTTTCTTTTTTTTTTGAGGGGCCTCTCTGACTATGCTTACAGACTTCTTTTTCTTTGTGAGTCAATCCTGCTTGTCCATCACAAGTACTCAGATTAGGCTACCAATTGGAGTAACCTGCTGCTACGTTAGTTATTACAGAGGGAATTATGTTATACAGAGGGAATTAGTTATACAGAGGGAATGATGAAGTAGGTAAAGTTCAAATTGCTGATCTCTTGCTTTTCATTGAATAAGGGAGGGAGATGGGGTAGAGGGTAGGAAACTGATAATGGAAAGGAAGAGTGGTGTTACTTTCATTAATATCTAAAGAGCAATAGCCAACATAACTGTCTTCATGCTAAAATCAAAAGTGTAAGCAATATGATAATTCTTAATACTGCCATGCGCAGATGTACCAATCATGCTTGTGTTAATGCACCATGTAACTAAGAAGATGAAGAAATCCAAGACATGTGATTACATCCAAAGACCAGGAGAAAATCACGATAGTATTGAAGATACTTTTAAAGTAAGTGGCTAAGGAAAATTTTGCTACATCTTTCATGAATGTCACAGAGAAAGAGACAGTTTGAAAATGGAAATTTTTCCAAATCATATTGAAGTTTTGCTAGTATATTTTACTGAGAATCGAGCAATGATTTTTGAGACCTTCATTATGCTGAAGATTAAAAATACCAAGTTGTTGTTTCTGAACTCATTTTTTTCAGAGAATAGATAGCTTTTCAGCATTTAATATGTACAATAAATTGCACTGTGGTGATACACAGATGAATCTGACACAGTGTCTATTCTATTTAATTAATGTCCTGATATAAAACGCACTTTAGAAAACATTAAGCATTATAAGGGGTAAATTATTGAAGGTGTTCAAACAGGTTATGTTCATATATAGTGATTAGGAAAAGCCTTGTAAAAATTACGACATTAATTGGACCTTTATAATAGGTAGCACTTACAACAGCAAGAGAAAATATGGTGACTTCCAAATAGAGGGAATCACATAAACCACATGGGAGAAGACACAAGCAATGAACGTAGAATGCATGGCTTCTTTTTATTGGGTCAAGTGGTTTTATGAAAGAAGTTAAGAGAAATGAGGTTGAAAATGCAGTTTGAGGCAAGTCATTTCATACCATAATAAGGAGTGTGGGTTTTATCTGAAATAATTTCACTGGGTAACTTTAAAACAAGTTGTTAAATGATCTGATCTGAAATGCTACAAAGAAGCTACTGCAGATAGCAAGCCTTTTGAGTTCTACTTTTTTTCCCCTTTCAACAACTTCTACGTAAGAAAAATTAAAGTCCACAGACTATCAAAATTAAGGGAACTTTGATTTTCTTCCTCAAAATGATTCCTACTGTAAGTAAGAAAGGTTAACCTTACTCCAGGAAAGGAGGAGTAAATCTCTGGGGTCAGGAAGGCTGTTGCGGTGAATGGATAGCTTAATGAAATGA
Source organism: Nomascus leucogenys (assembly GCF_006542625.1). NCBI lineage: Eukaryota > Metazoa > Chordata > Mammalia > Primates > Hylobatidae > Nomascus > Nomascus leucogenys. Next base: position 21,185,621 of record NC_044400.1, read on the forward strand.
TCAAACAGTCCTGAATGATGTTAATTAGGGCAATTTTGTATTACTATAATTGCTTTGTATTTATTGAATTATTGCAATGGATGAGTTACTAGACAGAAAGAAATCTATGTAGTAAGCTGACCAAACACTGAAAGGATGACAGAATTGGAATGCTCTTGGCTGTTCAATTCACTGCTTAAGCAGTCTCCAAATACATTAGGCTATTTTTTTTCTTTTTCTCTTTTTCTTCTTTCTCATTATCTGCTCATTGTCCTTGGATGGGACAGTTCCTTATTTGAGAGTATATCACATGATCAGATCTTTTTCATATATACCTTCCTGGCAGACACTGATTCTACAAGTGTTGTACATTGTTTAATGATTTTGTAAAACAGATATTTACTGAGAGACTGCAGTAAGACAGACTCATTACCCAAGATCAGTGAACCCACGGCATGCAATAGATGAGGAAGCTTCTCTACCATAATTCCAAACTGAAATACAAATGCTGCCTTTAGTGGTAGAGGTTAAAACCTTAAAAGTTTGTGTTGAATAGGGAATGTCATTGGGGGACATATCGAACCATGTGTGAAGATGTGTGAAAGGAAGGGTCTGGAGAAAAGAGAGAAGATTGGAAGAGAAGTGTATGGGTGGTACATGTAGGGAATGGGGACTCAAAGGGAATGTCTGAGCAATGGGAGACACTGTGAGGCCATGGGATATGGCAATGGCAGCCTCAGCTCATAGTACGTTTACATTATTTCTTCTTTTTAGTTTTCCAGAAAAAAAAATGTTGCCAAGTATGCCACCCTAAATAACAACTTATGTTTCAACACTGTATTTTCTAGGTTGTTACTGGCAACTTAGAAAGCCTTTACTTTGGAAAGAGTGCTTGAGTGGTATTGAGATTCCTACATTGGCTTAGCAAAGTCTTCTTTGATAACTTACTTCTAGAATTATATTAATGAACAGTAGTAACTTGCTATTTCAAACATGATCTGTATGGGGAAATGTGTACTGAACTCCAGTAAAATGACAACAGCATATATGTCCACACCATGACAGTCTTTTATGCCTCTGGAAAATGTTCAGAAGTGGAGGCTTCCTGCCAGCAGTAGTGGACAGAAGAATGAAAGTAAGAGTCGGATTTTTGGGAAAAGCATTTCATAGCTTCCATCCCCAGTGGCTTTGGAGGAATATGCCACTTCTGTTATTGTGGGAAGTCCAGTTAGAAATAATAGTAACAGTGGTAGCTGCCAGGGATAGGTCTGTGAACTTTGGGAACTGAAGTACTTGAATTTGCTACCTTTATCTTGATTGGAATCTATGACTATTTTAAACACTTTCTCCAATTTACAACAGCTTCTCTGAGAAAAGCTTCACAGCTTTCTTTCAGCAAAGCTTTGAGAGGTAGGTTTGATTGGCCTAATTTTATTAATGATGGCTTTAAAGCATATTGAGATTGAGACTGTCACTGCCAAACATAGCACCTCCCTTCGTCAGGCCCTATTTCTCAAACATATACATTTCTCACTCTCTGCCACTTTTTCAGCTGTCCAGTTTCTCTGCTGATCTGTAAATTCAGTCATGGAGGAATAATAAGCTTAATATAATCCTCTTATTAGAAAGCTTTTACTTCAACAAAAAGTCCCCAGGATCTTAGCTCTGAGTCTCTTCAAGCCCTATCTATAGGACCTACTTAAAGGGCAAAAGTGTAAAATAAATAAAAGGAGACAAAATGAGGAGAGGGGCAAAAATGAAAGAATTACTTATTAGGAAAAGTAAGAGAATGTGAAAAATAATTGTTTGCAATGTCAAGGTTTACATACTTCTCCAGGTCAAGTTTATTTTTCTCCAACATTATTAAAGATTTATTGAATCTGAACCCCATGCACAATTCTGTTCTAGGCAGTGAGGAGTCATAAATATGATAGAAAATGTTCTTACCTTCAAAGTGGTTACAATGTGATAGAAAAGTATATTTATAAAATATTCTAAGCTATTTCAAAATAGAATTGAGAATGTGACAAAAGTATAGGCTGTAAAAAAATGGTTTTAGGTAGATTTTCTCTGGGCAGCCCTGCCTTCCAGTATCAGTAAAAAACCTGTGTTGAAAATTGCTACCAGACAATCTCTCTTGTTGACCATGTCTAAAAAAGTTTCACGCATATCAGTTTCGTATTCTATCACATATCAGTATGGTGCCCTTAAGCAGATTCCAAGAGGACCTCCTCAATCTAGATGCCAACTTTCTCTCTTATTCAGGAACGCTTTTTTTTCTAAAATATACTCCGAATCTTAGTAGATACTATCGTGAATTTCATGACTAATTCTAATTTGTTCAATAAACTGTCGATTAAATTACATAAAATTTGGGCACACTGGATAATAAATACAGAGAACTCATCCCTGTCCCCTCAACCTTGCTGTGGGAGCCATTCTTCTTAATTATCTAAATAATTCCAGTGAGTACTTTTACTTAAATTATTTGAATAATTCCACCTGTGCAAACCTGACTGCAATGGGCTATTAACCTAGAAACCCTGAGTATTTGATTATATCTGAAATAATTGCCAAGCTTATTGTTTAGTTTAACCCTAGTTTAACTCAGATATACCAATGCCTCATTATGTTTGTTAACTCTATTCTGATACTTCAAATATGATTAATTATGATTTATTGAGAACAACGTTTTCCCTCTGTGTTCAGTCCAGAGAGTCTATAGGAGGGGAAATCTAATGGGTTTGATGTTCACCGGAGTTGTTCCTTTGAAATAGTTAAGGTTTTATTTTAAACTTAGCCATAGGGTAAGGACTGCCAGATATTTATTTATGTACTTGAATATAATTTGCTTAAATTCTTCAAATCTGTGGTCTCAAACTAATTGATTTCTCTGATGTAGTGCTTCCTTCTCCCAATTGTGTGCCTTTAAATGAAAAATCTCTCTTCTAGCCCTCTAGCTATAAGGAGTTTGCCAAAGGCAAAGTCGTTAACCAAGATTTTTATTTTGACCCATAGTTCCAGCTTTCTTTTCGTTTTGACAGTTAATGTGAATATACAGTATCTCAGTGTATTAGGCTATTCTTGTGTTGCTGTAAAGCAATATCTAAGACTGGGTAATTTATGAAGAAAAGAGGTTGAATTGGCTCTGTAAAGTGTACAGGAAGCATGGTGCCAACATCTGGTTGGCTTCTGGGGAGGTCTCAGGGAGCTTAAAATCATGGAAGAAGGTGAAGCAGGAGCAGGCATATCACATGGTGAGAACAGGAGCAGGAGAGGGAGTGGGGGAGGTGCCACACACTTTAAACAACCAGATGTCATGAGAGGACCGCACCAAACCATGAGGGAGCCTTCCCCATGACCCAGATTCCACTAGTCTCCGCCTTCAACACGGGATTACATCTGCACATGAGATTTGGAGGGAACATATATCCAAACTATATCATTCTACCCCAAACCCACAATCTCATTTCCTTCTCACATTATAAAATACAAAAATATTTTCCCAATAGTCCCCCAATGTCTTATTTCATCCCAGCATTAACTCAAAAGTCCTAAGTCCAAAGTTCCATCTGAGACATGGTGAGTCCCTTACACCTGTGAGCCTGCAAATTCAAAGCAATTTATTTACTTCCAAGATGAAAGGGGGGTGCAGGCATTGGATAAACATTTCTGCACCAAAAAAGATAAACTGGCTGAAAGAAAGGGGACCTAGGCCCCATGCAAGTTTGAAACCTGGCAGGACAGTCATTAAACCTCAACACTTCAAAATAATTTTGTTTTACTACATGTCCCACATCCAAGGCACACTGCTGCAAGAGGTTGGCTCCCAAGGGCTTGGACAGCTCCACCTCTGTGGCCACTGCTCTATCAGGCTGTTGGGTGTTTTTCCAAGTGCAGGATGCAAACTGCTGGTGGATCTATCATTCTGAGGTCTGTAGGGCAGTGTCCTCTTTCCCCCAGCTTCACTAGGCAATGCCACAGTGGGAACTCTGTGTGGGCCCTCCAACCCCATATTTCCTTTCTGCACTTCCCTGGTAGAGCTTTCTCTTTAAGGGCTCTGCGCCTGAAGCAGGCTTCTGCCTGGGCAGCCAGGCTTTTCTATACACCCTCTGAAATATAAGTGGAAGCTCCCAAGCCTTCTTAACTCTTGTACTCTGCATGCCTGCACGCTTAACACCAGGTGAAAGCCACTGTGTTGGTCCATTCTCATGCTTCTAATAAAGACATACCTGAGACTGGGTAATTTATAAGGAAAGAGGTTTAATTGACTCACAGTACAGAATTGCTGATGTGGCCTTGAGAAACCTACAATCATGGTGGAAGGGTAGGCAAACATGTTCTTCACATGGAGGCAACAAAGCGAGTGCCGAACAAAAGAGGGGAAAACCCCCTACAAAACCATCAGATCTCATGAAAACTCACTCACTATCATGAAAACAGCATGAGGGGAGCGACCCCCATGATCCAATTATCTCCACCTGCTCCCTCCCATGACACGTGAGGATTATGGGAACTATAGTTCAAGATGAGATTTGGGTGGGGATACAGCCAAACCATATTATTCCGCCCCTGGACCCTCCCAAATCTCATGTGCTTGCAATTTAAAACACAGTCATGCCCTTCCAACAGTCCCACAAAGTCTGAACTCATTCCAGCATTAACCCGGAAATCCAAGTCCAATGTCTCATCTGAGAAAAGGCAAGTCCCTGCTTCCTATGAGCCTGTAAAATCAAAAGCAAGTTAGTTACTTCACAGATACAATGGGAGTGCAGACATTGGGTAAATACACCCATTCAAGATGGGAGAAATTGGCCAAAATAGAGGGGCTACAGGCCCCATGCAAGCCTGAAATTCAATAGGGCAGTCATTAAACCTTAAAGTTCCAAAATGATCTCCTTTGACTCCATGTCTCAGATCCAGGCCACCCTGATGCAAGAGGTGGGCTCCCACAGCATTTGGCAGCTCCATCCCTGTGGCTTTTCAGGGTACAGATGCTCTTCTGTCTGCTTTCATGGGCTGGCATTGTCTGTGGCTTTTCCAGGTGCGCATTCAAGCTGTCAGTGGATCTACCATTCTGGGGTCTGGAGGACAGTGGTCCTCTTCTCACAGCTCCACTATATAGTGAAGCAATGGGGACTCTGTGTGGGGGCTCCAATCCCACATTTGCCTTCCACACTGCCTTAGGGGAGAGGTTTTCCATGAAGGCTCAGTCTGTGCAGCACACCTCTGCCTGGACACCAAGGCATTTCCGTAAATCATCTGAAATCTAGGCGGAGGTTCCCAAATCTCAACTTTTGACTTCTGTGCACCCACAGGCTCAACACCATGTGGAAGCTGCCAAGGCTTGGGGTTACAGCCTCTGTAGCCGTGGCCTGAGCTGTACCTTGGTTCCTTTTAGCCATGGCTGGAGTGGCTAGGAGACAGAGTACCCCAGTCCCTATGCTGCACACAGTAGGGGAGCCTTGGCCCAGGCCCACAAAACCATTTTTCCCTTCTGTGCCTCTTGGCCTGTGATAGGAGGGGCTGCCACAAAGGCCTCTGACATGCCCTGAAGACACTTTCCCCATTTTCTTGGTAATTAACATTCTGCTCCTTGTTACTTATGCAAATTTCTGTAACCAGCTTTAATTTCTCCCCAGAAAATGGGGTTTTCTTTTCTATCATATTGTCAGGCTGCAAATTTTCCAAACTTTTACGCTCTCCTTCCTCTTTAATGCTTTGCCGCTTAGAATGGTCTTCTGCCAGATCTCCTAGATCATCTCTCTCAGGTTCAAATTTCCACAGATATTTAGGGCAGGGGCAAAATGCTGCCAGTCTCTTTGCTTAAGTATAACAAGTGTCACCTTGGCTAGTTCCCAACAAGTTCTTAGACCACTGTGGCCTGGACTTCATTGTCCATATCACTATCAGATTTTGGTCAAAACCATTCAACAAGTCTCTAGAAAGTTCCAAACCTTCCCACATCTTCCTGTCTTCTGAGCCCTCCAAGTCTCTAGGAAGTTCCAAAGTTTCCCACATTTTCCTGTCTTCTTCTGAGCCCTCCAAACTGTTTTGACCTTTGCCTATTACCCAGTTCAAAAGTCGTTTCCATATTTTCGGGTCTCTTTACAGGAGCACCCAACTTTCTGTGGTACCAATTTACTATATTAGTTTATTCTCATGCTGCTAATAAAGACATACATGAGACCAGGTAATTTATAAAGGAAAAAAGTTTAATTGACTCACAGTTCAGCATGGCTGGGGAGGCCTCAGGAAACTTACAATCATGATGGAAGGGGAAGCAAACACGTCTTGCTTCATATAGCGGCAGCAAGGAGAAGTGCCAAGCAAAAGGGGGAAAAGCCATTTATAAAATCATCGGATCTCATGAGAATTCACTCACTATCACAAGAACAGCATGGAGGTAACCACTCCCATGATTCAATTACCTCCCTCTGGGTCCCTTTCACAACATGTGGGGATGATGGGGACTACAATTCAAGATGAGATTTGGGTGGAGAGATCCCCAAACCTTGTCAGCCACCGAGGCTTATGGCATGCCTTCTCTGAAGCGGCAGACTGAGCAGTACCTGGGACCCTCTGAGCCTATGGCTGGAGTTGGAGCAGTCAGGATTCAGGGAGTAGTGTTCCGAGGTAGTGTATGGCTCTGATGCTCTGGGCCTGGCCCATGAAAACATTTTTTCTCCTAGGCCAAAGGGCCTTTGATGGGAGTGGATACCTGGAAGACTGCTGAAATGCCTTCCAGGCCTTTTCCCCATTGTCTTGTCTATAAGCACCTGGCTATTTTTGAGTCATGCAAATGTATTAAGTGGTTGCTTTACAGCCCACTTGGATTCTTCCCCTGAAAATTTTCTAACACATGGCCAAGCTGCAGATTTTTTAAACTTTTACACTCTTCTTCCTTCTTAAATAGATATTCCAACTTTAACATCATTTATTTGCTCCTGCATCTGAATGTAGGCTGCTTGTTAGAAGCAGCCAGGCCCCATCTTGTACATGTTGCTGGTTAGAAATTTCTTCCCACAGATACTCTAAATTATGACTCTGAAGTTCCACCTTCCACAAATCCTTAGGGCATAAACAGAATGCAGCCAAGTTATTCGCTAAGGCATAACATGTATGACCTTTGCTCCAGTTCCCAGTAAGTGCCTTACTTCCATCTGAGACCTTGTAAGTGTGAATTTCACTGTCAGTATCATATCAGCATTTTGGTCTCAACCATTTAACCAGTCTCTAAGAAGTTCTAAACGTTTCCTTATCTTCCTGTTTTCTTCTGAGCCCTTCAAACTCTTCCATCCCTTTCCCATTATCCAGTTTCAAAGGTTCTTCCAAATTTTCAGGTAATTTTTAGTAATACCCCACTCCTCAGTGCAAATTTTCTGTATTAGGGCATTCTTGTGTTGCTGTAAAGAAGTACCTGAGATGGGGCAATTTATAAAGAAGAGAGGTGTAACTGACTCACAGTTCTGCAGGTTGTGTAGGGGGCATGGTGCTGGTATCTCCTTGGCTTCTGAAGCCTCAGGGAGTTCACAATCATGGCAGAAGGCAAGGGGGAAGCAGGCATGTAATATGGTGAAAACAGGAGCAAAAGAGGGAGTGAGGGAGGTGCCACACATTTTAAACAACTAGATTTTGTGAGAGGACAGCACTAAGCCATGAAAGATTCTTCCTTATGTCTCAGAAACCTCCCACCAGGCCCCATCTTCAACACTGGGGATGATATCTGAGCATGATAGTTGGAGAGGCCATATATCCAAACTATGTCACTCAGTATGGCATTTCATCTGGATAGGATGCAAAACTAAGTAGAAGCCCTGTTAGTTTCAGACGTTGAGTAATTTTTTCCTAAGTTACATAACATTATGGTCTACATTAGTCCATTCATATAGGTATATGCCTTGATGATATAACCTATTTTGTCTTCTGGTTTAAAATCATTTAATAGAATGGATTTCAAGTCAGTAATGTCAACAGAATTGAATTCAAAGTTGTAAAGAGTCCTAGAAGAGGTTTTTGTTAAGAGAAGGATTCAAACTGTGGAAAAGAGATAGGATATATGTAGAATTCCACTTGCAATTAAAATGTATGTACCATTATTTTCTCTTTTCCTCTACTCTTGTGATTATGTCTATTCCTTAAATGGAAACAGCTGTCATTAAAACTTGAAAATATTTCTGTTTAAAAGCAAATATTGTTTATTGATGCTAAAAGCATCAAGGAAACAAATACACTTTCAAGTTAAATTTGTTATTGTCATGGTACACTGAAAAAGATTTTCTTATACTTTATATGCCTGAAATTAGTACGCTATGCAAAAGGATTAGAGTGAAAGATTTAAGCAGGTCAGCAGTGAAGATGCTGCCAGTAGCTGGTGTTAAATTGAACATTTGATGTGTGTCAGCTATATGAATTTTTCTCTCTTAATTTTCATGGCAACTTGCTGAAATAGGTACTATTCCTATTTAATAGATGATAAAGTTATTCAGAGAGTTTAAATAGCTAATTGAAAAGTAGGATAACAAAGACAATAACCCAGAAATAAAATTGTATCCAATTTTTGTAACCAAGCATCCAAGTTGGCAAAAAAAAAATCTTGAAAATGTTGTTAAATAAATTATAGTTAAATTGAAAATCACCCTAAATTGAATATAGAATAATTTGTAATAATAAATAAACACACATTCAACATGTTAAATGAGAAAAAGCAGATTGTACACTTCAGGCATAATGATTCTATTTTATTTTATGTGCTTACACACATTGGGAGGCTGAGATGGGAGGATCACTTGAGGCCAGGAGCTGGAGACCAGCCTGGATAACGTAGTGAGATGAGGGCATCTCTACTACTTAGGGCACACTGGCATGCTCCTGTAGTCTTAGATACTGTGGAGGCTGAAGTGGGAGGATCACTTGAGCCTGAGGCTGCATTGAGCTGTGATAGCACCACTGCACTCCAGCCTGGGCAACAGAGTGAGGCCCTGTCTCAAAAAGTAAATAAAAAATAAATAATTGTGCTTACATATTTATCTTACCAATGAAGATTGAGTTCAGCTGCCTATAACAGAACACCAAAAATTGCAATGGCTTAAGCAAAGTTAAGTCATTTCTCTTTTATATAGAAGAATACAGAAGTAGTCATCCAGGACAGATAGAGTAGTGGTCATCTATTTCTTGCACCTTGCTAACATTTATCTTCCAACCTGAGGATCATTCTGTGATCTACAATTACTGCTGGAATTCCAATCATCCTGCCTATGTTCCTGGTGCCCAAAGGGAGGAAGGAAGAGCAAAAGACCGGCTGGGTGGGGTGGCTCACACCTGTAATCCCAGCACTTTGGGAGGCCATGGTGGGCGGATCACCTGAGATTGGGAGTTCGAGACCACCCTGACCAACATGGAGAAACCCCATCTCTACTAAAAATGCAAAAAAATAGATGGGCCTGGAGGCACATGCCCATAATCCCAGCTACTTGGGAGGCTGAGGCATGAGAATCACTTGAACCCAGGAGGCGGAGGTTGCGGTGAGCTGAGATCGCACCACTGCACTCCAGCCTGGGCAACAAGAGCAAAACTTCATCTCAAAAAAAAAAAAACAAAAACAAAAACAAAAAAAAAAAGAAAGAATAGCAAAAGAAACACACTTCATCTATTTGTACCCATGTTAGTAATAGCACCTTATCCAGAATGACCCTAGAAAACCATTTACTTATTGTTCATTGGCCAAGAACATAATTACATGGCCATACTTAGTTGCAGGAAGGTATAGGAAATATTTATAGTCTGTACCTAGACCCATTGCTACCCTAAGTATTATTCTTGGATGACCATTTAGCGTCCTCTGTCATGACATATTTATATTGAATGAATGATGGTATTAAAAATACACATACGCATAAACATATTCACACAAACTATATATGATATATGCTATATAGCATAATTTTATTATCTATGTGCATATTTCTTTACTTACAAATGTTTAATTTGGTCATACTTGATTTAGTATATCTAATAGTTGTTATAGGTCAGTCGGTCATATGTTTCCTTTTATTTATAATTTAAAATATATTTTACCTTATATAATTATACTTTTAAAAATGATATGTTTAAAAACTAATAAATCTGAAAATTTATACAATTCATTCACTGCTTTTCCATAAAACAACACTTCTGGCATTAATGAGACACTGCTCTCCATAAACTATACATAACAATTATATGTATTTATTATACATTATTATATATTATATATACATTAATTATAATATATAATTGTATCATGACTATATATAACTTCATGGTATTATGTATATAACATCATGGTATTATTTTCAAGCCTTTTGTTAATATCAGAATGTTTTACATAGCAATTAGGAAGCTAGAAATGGGTTCAAATCATTCCGTTGGTAACAATTTGAACTTACTTTTCTTTCATGGTGTGAAAGTTTTTGTGTGCTACTTTTTACTATTCCTAAACCAAGAAACATGAAGATCATGTGAATGTATTTGCTGTTCAGTTGGAGGTCAGATGTTCAACTCAACAAAGACTTGGCACAAGATAAATCACTCTGCTGTGAAATGACTCCAGAAACACAACGCACTTGGCAGCCCTCAAACAAAGTAGAGTTACAAGTTTTTAAAAATCTCAGTGAGAAGTACCGTTGTTTCCTTGAGTGTAAGTTACTTTTATTTATGAATGTGTTTAAATTTTAGAAAACTGGACCACAAAAGTCTATCCTAACTGTAGTAGTCTGTGATTAAAAAGGCAAAAGCAAAGGGTGTATGATTTTTAAGCTCGTTTTAGTGCTATTTTCCAGTGTTTTAATTTTTTTTGGCTTGTTCTTAATAAATAGGTTTTACTTGGAAGTGATCTTTTGAAAAATGGAGCTAAAACTTTGAGTGGGGCAATATACTTTAAAACTCAGAGTCTATCCTTGAGTTCATAAGTTCATTCAATTTGGAAATTAAAAGTAGAGGAAACTGACAAGGGAATTGGGGCGTGCTACAGAATTACTCTCAAAGCTAAACATGGAGTTAAAACTGTGTCAAAACCATAATTAGTATTTGCCCTTTAATTGTCCTTGTTAATAGAAGTGGAACAGTGGAAAATACTGCATGGAGACATTATCTGGAAACTGCATTTCATAGCCAATAAATCCAAACCACCTTAGTGGAATATAATTATGAGGAGGAGCTATAGTCTCTGTGGCTGAAGAAAAAACAGCAAGAACAACAACAACAAAAAAAACGCAGAGCACGTCTTGCTCTACATTCGAACTTGCATCATGGAATCCGATGAATCTATGCCATTTTGGATTTTGTTGCCACTGGTTGAAAGTGGTAGATTTCTTTTTTATAAGTCAGCTAGAAGACCTAATTTTAGTGAGCCTAAAGGGCACTGAGCCATACAACTACTTTGGTGGATCGTTTCCAGTTTGAGGATTCCTAGTGCATAATCCGTGAATGTTATATGGAATGCATGGTGAAGAAATATGGTTTAGTGAATCTGGAAACTTAAAAAATTGGCCTTGGCATCATGAGGAATTCCCATTTGGCCTTGAGCATTTTTGTCTATGTTGGCTTTTCTGTCCCAAGACTTTCTATAATCTGATTTATCACTTGCTTTTTGGGTTAAAGGGAAATAAAATTTCCACACTTCTTCAATACATGTGCTGGAGAGGACAAGGGGAGGGAATTTATTTTTTGTGTATGTTGTAAAATCAGAAGCAATTGTTGAAAGGTGATGAACAGTTTGAAAGGTATGTTATTCCCTTGTACTACATCCAGTGGTTACTATGAAGTTTTTCTCATCACTCTTTTGTATCCTTTCTTAAATTCTGCTGTGTGGCAGAGTATCTTATTTATCTCCATATTAACATGTCTTTTGCAAGGTTTAGTTATATTATTGCAACTGTTCTTAAAAGACACAAGCTTCCTCCTAAAATATGTCACAATCAGGTTTTACTAGACAGCTACTAACAGCCTTAAATTAAACAGGATCTCAAGAAGTCTTGTCAGTTTGGGTTTTCAGCTGCAGACAGTTGACAAGGGATAAAGAGGACCCAGCAAGTACCCACAGAACTAATGCCACATGCCATCTCCCTCCAAAGAGAGAATCCTTGACCCCTGAGTTTACCATTCTCATTTTTGAGATTCCATTTTCACTTCTACCACATACAAATTCCTTTCCTTGTTTTTAACACAGTTAAGTAATTTGAAAAAAATCTGATAATTTACCTCACATCTCTATGTCTTTTAATAGGAAGAGGGCACATATTAATTCAATGTATTCATTTGCAAGGACACAAAATCCTGGACTTTATTTTTTAACTTACTGATCATTATATATCTGAGACATTTGGTGTAACACCAAGTCTTTTGTCATCAGTAGCTCTCATTTTTAAAAGACTTCTTCTATCTCTATATTCCATAAATGTCACAACAATTATTTGCTATCATTATTTTAATATGTTTACTATTATTTTTATTTTAAAATATGTTCTTATTTTCATATACTTACTATTTTATTTTTAGTTTAAAAATGTTTTCTCAGAAACCTAAAATGTCAGTGAATATAGATAAATATTTATTCATTTTGACTATATAGAAATCAAAAGCAAATATTGATCGTGATATGTACACCTACATATTAATATAACATTTTTATAAACATATTATTTCTTTCTGTTTCAAACATGGGTCTTGGTCAATAATTGATATAAATAAAAATTCAATTTTTCCACAAAATTTTGTTTATGTAAAATTAAATAAGGTAACCTTTATATTCAGGCAGTTCTGGCTCTTGGATAAATTGCATGCTTAGAAATTTCACTTTAATAAAATAAAAGTTTTCTCCTCATCTGTAATGTATTCTCCCTTATACTGTACTAGCATCTACATATTGACTGCTTTTATGAATTATTTCTTCCCAAGGTCCCTACAAAGAACTAAAACTCATTCATAATAGATTGTATATTAATCCCCAAATTCCATGTAACTCTACAGAAGGAAAAAACATAAACCAAAATCATGGTACTTGCAGTGGAAGAAGCATAAGCATCCTACATTTATACCCTTTTCCCCGTAAAAACATAGTGTACCTGGCAGCCTGCACAGTAATGATTAAATGAGACAATAAAATCAGCAATTCTTACCCTGAGTCTGGAAGTAATCACCGTGTCCAAGAGCAAGTCATTTCCTTTTTCTAGATGTAGTTTTTTTATTCTACAAAATACTAGGAAGAGATTATCTCCAACAGAAATCACGTCTTCTGGGTCAAATTAGGATCACGAACATGTGTTTGTGTATTAAAATGTTTTAAATTTGAATCAGCTGACGATACTTCAAAAATTGGGAGATTTCATATTAATATCTTGTAACATATAATAGGTACAAGACTGCCCCTGGCAAAAGCCTGCATCTCTGGTTCTCCAGAAGCCCCACCCTTCCCCCTTGCTGCCAGTCACTTAAACCAAGTCTGTGTTGTGGCTTAATGTCTAATTGCCATTTTATTTAAATCTCTGACTTTGGCCCCTGGCCTAGAATGACCATTAATGGTATATTTAGCCATGATATCTATGATTCTTTATCCAATAAGTGCTTAAGGCTATCCTTGTCTTGATGTTTCTCCCAGAGCTTGCCTAGCCAAGCTTTATCCTCTTAGTTAGTTATGGTCCTACATGGAATATGTGCTACTCTGTCTTTTAAAGGCTTTTCCAGGGACACGTTTGACATATTTAAACATGATAGCTAGGTAAGCTGTTTTAAAGGCATTATCCTCCACAACTGCAAATCCATAAACTTTCTACTCTTGTATAAAAAGTCACTTCAAAATATACTATTTTACTAGATTTATTCATTATTACGTCAAGAGTTGCTTCATCGGATTAGTATTTATTTTCAACTGCCTTTCTCATATACGTGTTAGATAGCGTTGCACTCTGAGACTGGATTTGAAACTTTATTTTTTTTCTTTATAAAACATTAGTGCAAAAATCACAAAGGGATTCAAAACACACACACACACACACACACAGGCTCATTATTAAATAGATTTTGTATGTTTGAATTCAAGAGATGATGAGTTATAAGTTATATCTGAAATGTCCAGGAGAGTGGGTCTTAATTCAGAAAGAAAAAATGGAAGGTAGTTAAAAATGATTTCCATAGTAAATACTCAATAGAATTATTCACTAAGAAGAAGGAAATTATGTTGAAAACTTAAACTGTTGAGGCTTTTCAAGAGTGTTAACGGGTATCTGTGACATATTTTTAGTACTTTAATTTGGTGGACATATTCTTATAATCTGAGTTACAAATCAATTATTAAAACTTCAATTAGTTTTTGTGAAAATAATGCTGTACAATAAATGATGCAAAATGTCAATTGACTAACCACCGACAAAATTTATCCCTCACTGAAATTCCTGTATGTTTTTAATGTGTCTCTGCTTTGGGCTGTTGGTTGGGTTCAGGTATCTATGTGTCTTTTAATCTGGAGCCTATCCTTTGCTGGGGAATAATATTTGTACAGGATAGGGCAGGATTGCATAAACAAGTCAAACCACACATGTGCATCTACATCCTGGTTGGATACAGCTTATTACATTAACTCACGTTCGATTAGTCGAAACAAGTCACAAGGTCAAGCTCAAAGTCAGTGAAGAGGAGCATTATAGATGCATTGTGGCTAAACCACAATAAGCCATTTCAATGTGGGGAAGGAAGGAAGAATTGTGAACACATAATAATCTGTCACATGAAATATGCTTGGTAATTTGCATTATTTTGGATATTTCACATAACAAATTCAAAATATAGCTTGAGAAAGATAATAGACAAAGATGTCACGTATTTTGGAATGATGTTTAAGAAAGATGATGCTGTTTCAGTTCTGTAAGCTATTAATATTTATCAGTATGTCATCTTTGTTTTAAAATATAAAGCTTTATCTACATGATGATTGTGAAAAGTGGGTACCAAATTTTGGGCTATGTAATAGGACATGAAAGGAAATAGTCATAAGAAAATCATAAATTTAGAAAAACACCATTGCATTGATAGATTTTATTAGGGGTGTCAAATGTTTCAGCTTATAGGTTAGAGAAATATAAGCCCCTCTTTTCATACTGCTATGTGGTATGACTTGCTGTTATTATAAACTTCTGTACATTGCACTTGAGTTTGATGAAGATCCAAAAAGATTTACTCATTGAAGCATAACAGCCATTGTGTCACATAGTCTTGGGTTGAGGTCTCAATTCAGAGCCAACTTCGGGCAGCACCATGAATGAAATTTGACCTTGCCAATTTCACATTCCCCATTTCTCCCATTCAGTACTTACACATCGATGTTCCCAATGTCTTTAGTTTGTCCTTTGGGTTTGGATTCCCCATATATATATATATATGATTCTCCTTTAATTTCACTCAGTATCCTGTCTTACCCATTTTGAGCATCTGTTTAATAAAAAGTTATTATTAGGCACTCTGAATTTAAATAAGCAGGAGACATGGTTCCCTAGGATGGTGGTATTCAAACAATTTTACAAAAATCCTGGCAGATTATAAGAAAGATATTTTAATTGCAGTCCACTAAATACATACATATACATGCATCCATAAAGCAAAAGTTTCACAAATAATAGTAACTTTACTACAGGCACACATTATGATTTATTTTATTTCATTGGGGGTGAGTGTTGGTAGCCACTCACTAAATGAATGTCAGTCCCTAGTGTTTCTGAATTCAGTGTATAATAACACTTTAAGATTTTCGGTTTAATTGTGGCCAGGGATAAGGGTCAGAGAAAGGGGCAGCTACATATATCTCCAGTATTATTAAATGCCAAATAAATGGTGCAGATAATAAGTGCTGAAGTGTTTAGAAAAAGGGGCCAGGCACAGTGACTCACGCCTGTAGTCCCAGCTACTGGGGAGGCTGAGGCAGGAGAATTGCTTGAACCTGGGAGGTCAAGACTGCAGTGAGCCTGAGATCATGCCACTGCAATCCAGGCTGAGCGGTGGAGCGAGATTCCATCTCAAAAAAAAAAGAAAAAAAATTTAGAAAATGAAAAAGCTTATTCTGGCTAAAATGTAAGATGGTAATACTAGAAGTTATCAAAGATGAAGAAGAGGAGGGAGGACTTGAATTTCATATTAGTGTTTCAAAATATATTAACATGAGAAGGTAATTTAACTATTATTTAGGAAGGGTTATCAGCAAGACATATTTTAGAAGCTCTGTCATAGTTTCGAGGGATTAGGTATAGGAGTTCATTTTGAGAATTACTGTGAGATAAACATGAAATGAAGGATTGATTGTGTATTATATCTGAACATGAATTCCAGGCCAATTATCTCAACATTTATCTTTCATGCAATGGAAATTTTCTTTGAGTTTCTGATGTGGAAGCTAGAATGATGTAAGAAATATTTAGGAAGGGGAATTTGATATGCACCGTGGTCACCTATGTGCTATTGTATTTTTTATGTTTTTCTTAGATTTTTCAATAAAAATTCTACCATGTGTTTTCTGGGGCTTGTTAGCAATTTAGTAGGAGTTATATTGAAGAGTACTTTAGCTCAAGTGAAGGATAACGAGGTACACTCTTGAGACAGGTGTTCATTGGGATATGATGTATTCATTTCACACATTATAGGTTCTAGCCTTAGAATTTTTCGTGTTTTAGAGGCATTATTCCAAGCATCCAATATATGTTGCATTTATCCCATATAGTTTTGTCCAGAATGGTTACTGTCCATAGAGGTTTTATCTTTGTCTGTGGTATTAACCTTTTTGAGGACAATGCAAATGGCTTCATATTCAAGAATGGTAATAATTTGGTCAACTTTTATGTACTGAGAAATTAATTGAAGTATTCCAAAAGACTAGCATGAAATATTTATAATTGATGTATAGTGAAAAATGAGAGATTTTCCTATCCTCATATGGTATTTTGCAGAGGGTATAAGCAAAAGCTCTTGTGATTTTTATTCATTTTCGGGGGCGGAGAATTGGATACATTATGTTATGTTTTTAAGGGACTGGTTTTTGTTTTATTGTAAGCAAAACTTATTTACTTTTTATAGTGCTAGTCATTATCAATGTCAGAGGACTGCTGAATTGTCCTGTTCCCACCTCCAGTCCTACAGGACTTCGCCATCTAAAAACACCTTAGTTCCCATACAGCTTTGCTCTACAGTCTAGAAAGATGCTAATGATTATATGCTAGAAGGAATCAAGTGATATTTGGAGGAATTGTTCTTGTGTCTTCTAGATTATCATTTTAGAAGCAAGTCATGCTTTCTGTGAGATGTCCATAAGTGCCTCTATCAGAGACGGATTATAATGCTGCGGTGTCATGAGTCTGATTCTGTGGGGAGAATTTAGCTTACTAATTTCGAACATATATGCAATATATATCAAATAGTAAGTGCTGCAAAGTATGTCCCTGTGCTTTAAAAGGGAATTATTGAAGAAATTTCTAATTTCACAATAAAAAATATTTTAGAGTAGCAGGGACTTGTCTTTAGGAAGGAAATCTGCCATATACTGGCAAGCACTGTTACATTTTAAAGTGATATTTTTCAGGCATATAAAGAGTCAAGTTCTTGAAAATAAGAACACCTTTAATATCATGTAACTGCATTTCAGCACTGCATCACTCTCTGTATTCCCCTCTCCTCTCCTTGTCTACCTCTCTCACCTTTATTTCACTCGCTTCCTTCTAATCTTGTCACTTTGCTTTTCCTGCAGTTTCCTTCCTCAAGGCATTTGTTTATGCAGTTTCTGTAGCCCTACATGCCTATTCTTCTATAGATAAACACAATTCCAATTTTTCAAAATCCATCTCAAATCACAGAACCTTCAAGATGGCTCCCAAAGCTTCCATCAGATTTAATTTGATGTCCCCATATTTGCCATAGATTGAGCTTTTAAAAATTGTAGTTATCCTTCTCTGTCTTATTTAATGGTAATTTATGTGTGTCCACTCATTTCGTAATGCTCTACTGTAGGTTAAGGCCTATGTCTGGCTCACAAACATCTTACTCATTGACACAGAGATTTGCACAGAGCAGACACCCAATAGGTATTTACACTGAATATTTTATGAATCATATTAAAATCTATAGGTGGCTTTTAACCATACTTTCTTGATGTTGTTTAATTAGAAGTCTCTCTCAAAAACTTCATATGCTTTGATGCTGGGGAGGATGCCTCACTCATTGTTGTATCCCTATTTGTAACTAGCATTTATTGAGTTCCAATTATGTGACAGACTCCTACTAGCGCTTTGCACTTTATATGGCTCATCTCATTGAGTCCTTAGAATAACCCACCAGAATAGGTGGTTAGTAATATCTGCAGTTTATAGGGGAAAAAATTATGCGTCAGAGGCTAATTTACTTTCCAAGGTTTGAAGAGGCAGTAAGTGACAAAACCAAGATAAAAACTCAGAAAGCGTCCTCACTTTCTGCAAACCTTGAACAATCTAGTGAATGAACAAATGTGGCTTCAGAGTTATGACATAACCAGCAGGAGAAAGAAACCATCATGCGACTTCCTAAAATACGATGCATTATTTCTTTCAACAAATTATTTGAGTAAGTGCACTATGCTTAGTAGTTCTGTGAATCATTATCTTGGATTTTATTAACTGTAGAGCTGTAGACTTTGGAAAGAAAGATCCTAATAGTGTGTTCAGGAATCAATGAGAAACAAAGATATTAGTAGAAAAATGGAGTGGAAGAGAGGCAGTGGGTGTATGGATTATATACTTTGGTGATTATGATTTCTATGCTATGGATATTTAAAATTTTATTTTCCTCTTAATCTTCAATTTCCATCATCTGGTAACTTCTTTTGATATAAGAACAAGACACTTTCTTTACTGTTAAATCTGCTAGATTTTTATCCAGTGTATTTTAAGAAGTCTTTTTTGTCCAGTGCGTTTTATCCAGTGTCTTTTAAGAAGCTCAGTCGGGGTGCAGTGGCTCACGCCTGTAATCCCAGCACTTTAGGGGGCCGAGGCGAGCGGATCATGAGGTCAGGAGTTCAAGAGCAGCTTGGCCACCATAGTAAATACCTGTCTCTACTAAAAATACAAAAATTAGCTGGGCGTGGTGGCACGCGCCTGTAGTCCCAGCTACTCAGGAGGCTGAGATGGGAGAATCACTTGAACCTGGGAGGTAGAGTTTGCAGTGAGAGGAGACCACGCCATTGCACTCCAGTCTAGGTGACAGAGTGAGACTCTATCTCAAAGAAAAAAAAAGAAACAGAAGCTCAATAAGTGTTATTTGGGATAAAGCATTAACTGGTTTAAAGCTCAAGATTTTAAACAACTCAGGATTGGGCATTAAAGAATAACAGAAGCTACCATCTACTGAATTTTTATTAAGACATTTCAGGACACCAGGAGTAAGAATACAGGGTAGCTGTATTTGTTATCTATTGCTCTATAACAAATAATTCCAGACTTTATGGCTTAAAACTACTCATTATCTCACAGTTCCTTTGACTAGGAATTCAGCATCTCTAATTTAAGGTCTCTAATAATGAGGTTCCAGTTAAGCGATTGTCAGGGTCTGTAGTCTTATCAGGAGGCTTGACTAGTGGAGGATCTGCTTCCAAGCTTACTTGTGGGGTCTCAGTTTTTTGCTGTCTGTGGGCCAGAGCTCTCTTTCAGTTGCTTGCTATGCAGGTGGCCTCATGGGACTTTCTCATGACATGGCAACTGGTTTCTCCATGGTGAACGGTCTAAGAATCTGTCCAAGATAGAAGCCACAGTGTTTTTATAATGCAAATTGGAAGGGACATTCCATCACTTCTGCCACATTCTATTGGTTTGTAGTAAGTCAGAAAGTCTAGCCCACATTCAAGGCAAGAGGATTATAGAAGGGCATAAATACCAGAAAGAGAATTTTGGGGGACTCCCTTAGAAGCTGCCTATCAAAGTACTTACCCTGCCATTCTGTCTACTTTTCATTGTATTTCTCTTTAATTTGATCTTGAGGTTGTAAAGTGGCTATAAGCTTTAGCCCTGCTCTAATGGAGTTCCAGGGGATTTATTTGGCTGTGGGTATTTATGATGTGCCTTTCACTGGATACTTCTTTATCCTAATGGATGGCCTAATTCCTGTGCCTAACTTGTTACTAGGTATACTTCACACACACACACACACACACACACACACACACACACACATAAACACACATACACACACTTATTTATGCTGGCAGACTGACAGTCACCTTTGCAGCTCTTGTCTGATCTGCCAAGATAGTCAGTCCCTGGAGAGCTTTGATCAGAAGAAAAATTAGGTCTGGATGTATTGGTCAGGAGACATAGAGAAGGCAGCACAGCAAAACATATGAAGTATAAGAAGCAGTTTATTACTCATGAGTCCACGAGAGAAGAGGGCTACTACATAGGAAGCAGGGGACAAGGTGACAGGGGCAATGTGCTGAACCAGCAGATCAGGAGCAGATAGAAAGAGGACCTATGGGGCCATGCCTTTATTGAGCTATGGGGGTTACCCGTTAGGCTTTCCCATAGAGGTTATTGATTGGCTAATTTAAAGAAAACACACGTGAAGAAGGGAGCTTATTCCTATGACTCTGGTGTTGACATTAGGTTTTGTGGTCAGTAGCTGTGGGTGTGCTGAGCTGTAGATCAGTACGATGAGAATCAAGCAGATTACCTTACAAATGACCACATGGGGAGAGGGAGATTTAACTGGGCCAGGGGTTATGGAGCATGACTTAGGTCAGCGACTTATGTCAGTCCTAAAGTAGATGCTGAGGCAGCGACTATGTGAAACACATTTATGACACACATGCTCATTGCAGATACTAGTAATTGATCATAGCATTATTTCAAAATGAGACAAGATTTGGGACTACAAAACATTCTCAAGGTAGTGTTCCTGGAAGCTACTGACTGTCAATTATTTAGGATTGGAACTCCATTTGAAATCTATTTATTCTTTATATTTTTTTAAGTTTATCTTCATTAAAAAGCTGCAAATTACATATTTTTTTTTATTCCACTTTGGAGAAAACAACACTAAGAAATGTCAAAATTAATCATTGATATATTTATGACCAGTACCTTCAAAACTAGTTCAGCCTACTGAAAAATGCTCAAGCTCTTTCCTCCATGTAATAGCACTTTCAGATACTGTTTTTGCAGCTTAAAGGGAATTTACATTTAGGTATGTGTACAATATCAACAAATTGGTGCTACAGGCACATTCAATGTTCTTCTTTTTAGAGGAAATTAAATTCAGTTTGATTAGGTTGATGTGGACAACATTAAAATAAATGTTAACCTTATTCTGTGTTTATGAATCAACACTGATAGTTTTAAGACACCTGGCCATTTTACTTGTTGGTAAGGTCTTGGAATAAGGAAATCTTGACAGAAGTTTTGAAGAGTATATTTTTTATAATTTCAAACTGTGAAAACTATACACTTTCCTAAGAGTAGATTTTAAAGTCACACAAGGGATCTTGCTGAAAACTGACTTCTAGAGTCTTTGCTCGGCAGGTTGTTGCTTTTTTTTCTTTACTATTGAACACTCTTTTGTTCATGCCTCTTTTTCTTATTGCTTGCAGAAATGTGACAAGCTTCAAACTTACACAGAAAGAATAAGTAGTAGAGATACGAGGTATCATTGAACAGCCCAGATGTCTTTGGAAAATATTTATTCAGCTGAACTAGAATTTCAAAATCTATTAGAAAGCTAAAATACATCTTGGAAAACAAAAGCAGATTTTGAATAAAACATAGGTAAAAAAACTTTTAAGGAAGAAAATATGGAAAAATGACAACAGCTTTAAATGATAACTTGATGACTTCCACAGAATAATTCATAGTGTAGGTATTTTTTATTAAAACTTGACAAATATTCTAAACAGTGTAAAAGTGAAAATTAGGCATTTTAATTGAGAAAGATGAAGTTGGCACCATTTAAAAATTTTTTCATGAGTTCCATTTGTGTTAAGAAACTATTTCTTATTTAATCAAATATATGTGCAAAATGTTATCTTAAAATCCTTTTAGAGTTTTAATAAAGAATGCTGAATATGAGCATACATATTCAGGCATTAGTTATATTCACATTCTCTTCCAGAAATAATCTGTTAATAATTAAATGTGGTTTATAAACACTTACATAATAAAACTCAAATTAGCTTCTCAGATAAATTGTTGCTGTTGTTCAGCTGGTATTGTTATAAACCATCATTCATATAACTTTATTATATTGTGAGTGTTTTCTTTGAAACTGTTCAACCTCAGCATTTAGGATATGTGGACTATTAGATGGAGAAATGAGTATCTGCCTTAGCTTAGTAATAAATATTGTTAGACTGACACAAATATTAGCCTGCACTCATAGTGCCTAAAATAGGCCATTCCAGTAATTGCTTAGAAAAATATTATTTGTACAGCTTGTAAAAATTTACAAATGAACAGAAAAACTCTGTATTTGACCTAGGATATATGAATTCTTCAAATAATAAATACATCAAATATATTCTGAGTTTGAAATAGTCTTTACCTTAAGCCACCAAAAAGGAAAAGAAAATAGAATCAAGATTACTTGTTAATTTTCAACTTTGGGGTGAAAAACCTTATTCAACTTCTCCAGTAACTAAATCACATAAAGTTCTTCAGTACAACTTAGTTCGTGGAAATAGTTCATGTAGTTATTCCATGTCTCCTTCTAACAAAATATCAACAGTTAAAATATCCAGTTTCCTTTCCATTTATGCACCATTGTAGTTGCTAATACAAATGTTGGATCTTTCTGCCCCCCACTCCCACCTCCAGCCCCTCCCCTGCCCACGCACCTGCACTGGCTCACATTGGTGTTCTTTATCTGCGGGCTGTGCTGAGCAGAAAAGGGGAGGCTATTCAGGGTTCTGTAATGCTCAATTCCATGTTCCGTTTCTTTTCCTCAGAAACAGTTGAAACCTATCTATGGATGAAAAACGCTTCATAATCCAAACATTACTTCAATCAGATATGAAGAGTGGGTTTGCTGTGCTGTAACATGCTATTATTGCTTAGGTTTATTTGATAAAAGTGAACAACCACAACTTTTATGAAAAACTTTTTTTTTTTGAATTTTATGTGAATTGTCCTTTTGGAAATAGATAGATGGGAGAGAGACAGAGGGACAAAGAATCTGTATGAATTTTGGCTTTTCCCTTGAGTATAAATGTTTATCTTTCCCCCTTCAATGTAAGTTGCTTGGATGTTCAAGTGTGGAGTACATTTCTTTTCTAAAGGACAACATATTTTTCAATTTTATTCATTGATTTATCACTCAAAACATGCACTTGAAGGTATTCTTACTACTCTCCTTCATGGCCAGTTTATCTATACCGTTTTTTCAGAGTTTCTTGAGACCGCTTGCTTTTTTTTTTTTTTTTTTTTTTTTTTTTTGACGGAGTCTCCCTCTGTGGCCCAGGCTGGAGTGCAGTGATCTCGGCTCACTGCAAGCTCCATCTCCCGGGTTCACACCATTCTCCTGCCTCAGCTTCCTGAGTAGCTGAGACTACAGGTGCCCGCCACCACGCCTGGCTAATTTTTTGTATTTTTAGTAGAGATGGGTTTTCACTGTGTTAGCCAGGATGGTCTCAATCTCCTGACCTCGTGATCTGCCCACCTCAGCCTCCCAAAGTGCTGGGATTACAGGCGTGAGCCACAGCCCCCGGCCTGAGACCACTTGCTTTTAAAGAGCTCCCACAAACAGGTCGCATGTGTGACTGCCTTTTGATCTAAAATGTGATATTTCAGAATATGTTACTAGAAATTTGCAATAATGTTCTTAAAATGATTAAGCTTATTGATGCGTTTCTGGAGCTCAGTAACAAATATTTATTCTAAAGATTGAATTTGGAACGTGAGGCCAATTTAGTGTTTCCCTAAACTGTTTTGGGTAGAACACTAATAATAATGCCATGTGCTTTTACTAGTATTTCATAGCCAAATACATTTGGGGATTACAGAGTTAGCCCGCTCGTAGCTGTCTTGTGGACTGCACAGAGCCTTTACTGTGCTAGCATGCATCATGCATCCACCTCTCCAAGAGTGGTGTCATATATGTCTATTGATTGGAATGAGCAGGTTACTCCTGCTTCCCTCTGTGGAGCGCATCATGCGGAATGGTTTGTTTGTGTGTGTGTGTGTGTGTGTGTACCACTTTGGATATCACTCAGTTAACAGTTCTTGTCTAAATCATTCTTGTGATAAAAATCATAATCTTATTATATAAATGATAGAACTATACTTGAAAATACAGCCTGATTGTTTTATCTATCCATTTTATCATTAAAGATGAATTGAAAACTTTACTATTATGAACCCTGTCATTTCATATTGAGGTTCTTTAACACTAGAACCTGCAGAATTAGCCATACTTTGATTAAAACTATTACATTGCCATCCTCTCTTTTTCCCTGGTGAATATTTAGATGCACTTTGAGATCTGGTTTGCTATTGCTCTGGTGGTGTGCCTATTTTTTTTTAATGCTTTCATTTTTGTTTAATCTACAGAGAAGTTCCGAGATCCTCCAGAGCTCTGATGGGAAGAATTGCATAGCCTGTCCCCTGCCAAAAGATCTAATAAAAAATTTACACAGCGGAGGCTTTGATTAAATGAATTATTCATTGACAACTATCCATCAGGGAATTAGAAGTTTATGGCAACATGAGCTGTGGAAAATAGAAGGAAAAATTACCCATTACTAACTTTTTAAATGAGAAAGTCAGAAACTCAGATTGAATTTGAATTTAACCCTGCACATAGAAAGACACTATGCAAAATATTGAGAGGGGTTACATAATCTTCATGCATTTTATTACTTAATAAGCACATAATTGGCTGCTAATTAACAGTTGTACCATCTTTCTTGTCTTTCTTCTCGTTAAGCATAATATTATGTGTAGAACTAGCATAGTGTGGTTTCTAACTTTAACATTTTTCTGTAAGATTACCTGTGTTCAGCACCTCACACAGGGTTCTATTCACAGAATAGAATCCTATTTTGTTTTCTTTTATATTAGAAATAGTCCACGGCATCTTGACAAGGTGTAATGAACCAGAGAGGAAAGGTCAATGATTTAAACCAGCTTTAGGAAAAGCATATATAGAAGTTGTTTCTTGGCTTTCTGGAATGAATTTTAACAGCTGCCTATAATTGAAAGCATTTCATTCAGGGCATTTCACAAAATGGACATTCAAAAACTGCAGGTTGACCTGTACTGAAGACGTGAAATTGCTTTGTGCCTTTGAGAAGTACTCTTGGATAAATCATGCCGTTGTCTGTATTGAGTTCCCTGATTAAATAATAGTCTCTCTATATCTCTTTATCTCTCTCCAGCTAGCCGTCCATCTATATATATAACACACACACATACTCAAATAAATATTTACATAATGAATCTATCAATGTATATTAATAAGTACTATGCATTCAGCACATGATTAGGGTGCATAATCTCATATACACGTTGCAAAAACCTTTGAGGGATAGTATCATTAGTAATATTTCATATATGACAAAACTGAGGTTTAAAGAGTTTAAGGGATTTTTCCAAGTTCACACGCTAAGAGAAACAGTTGCTATATAAGTCACGTTAGCAGCAAAGGCAAGCCTTTCTTCTTTTTTTGGATATTATATAAAAATTATATAGAAAAGTTTTTTTAAAACCTAAGCCATGGGAACAATTCTTCAGTTTTCATTTTATTCCAGTAAATTTCTTTTCTTTTCTCTTTCTTTTTTATTTTATTTTATTTTTATTTTTTTGGGGGGGATGGAGTCTCGCTGTGTTTCCCAGGCTGGAGCGCAGTGGCGCGATCTCGGCTCACTGCAAGCTCCGCCTCCCGGGTTCATGCCATTCTCCCCCCTCAGCCTCCTGTGTAGCTGAGACTACAGGCGCCCGCCACCACGCCCAGCTAATTTTTTTTGTATTTTTTAGTAGAGACGGGGTTTCACCGTGTTAGCCAGGATGGTCTCGATCTCCTGACCTCGTGATCTGCCCGCCTCGGCCTCCCAAAATGCTGGGATTACAGGCATGAACCACCACACACAGCCTATTCTAGTATATTTCAACTCTTGGTGGCAGAAACATCTTTCTTAAATTTCACCCAGAAGTGAATTATATGCCCACCCTTTCTTTTTCCTGATGGGTATGTGGAGAGAACAATTATAGTTCTACTTTGCTCTTGGCTGTAGGTATAGTTGTTAATAATTAGAAAACACTCGAATGGCAGGTTGACAATTAGAGAGGGGAGTATAAAGATACATAGAACCCGGGCAATTCAAATTTGGGGCAATCACCTTTAAAGAAATTGAGAGTTCACTAAGGTTGCTAATGAATCCTGTCACTTGTATCAGTCAAGAGGATAATTTGTAAATAACCTGTAGAGAATCAAAGGCCAGAATATACTCTCTTTTCTGACAAGCAGAAAACATATTATATGAGCTAATTTTCCCTGCATTTTTATCTTAAAAAAAGGAGATGGGTTTCCAATTCTGCAAGCAAATATATATTTTTTCTAAATGTGAACTACTTCGAAAAACCTAAAACCACTTATCCTAGAGCAAGAACAGGGCTAGGTTGAGTGTCCAAGAGAAGACTGTCACAGGAGCTGGCACATTAGTGAGAAAGGTGACATTACTCCAGGGGAACTTAATGATGCCATTTATTTCTTGATGCTCTGAGGTACAGCCCCCATTTAGATGGATTACTCTGAGAATTTTGTAAGATATCCAATGAGATACAATCACCTTTATTGGTGGTACTCTAAAGGCAAGTATGAGAGATTTTGGCAAGATCATCTTTTTTTAGAGACACAGTTATCATATTCCTTTTTACCCTCTCTATTAAGTAGGTACTAATACTATTTCTGATTCACTGCTCTCTACTCCAAGGATTGCACTAATAGGATGATTTTCATAAAGCTTTTGGCTAAGGACTCCTGCTATTGACCTATGCCCCTTTGTGTCTAGGTTGATCCAGAAGATACTTCAGCATAAAAATAAATGCCAACAAAATTTAGTTTCAAATTATAAAAGTCGATATTTCCGTTTTATTTGTCCAAAAGAGGTTCTAAAATGAAATTTTCTCAATTTCAGGTCCATTAAAAAGTCTGAATCTTATAAATATGCATAGCTTTTATAATATTTATAACTTAGATATTAAGAAAAATCAAGACGTACATTATTAAAGAAATAACATTTCCATTGTTTTCCTTTCTCAGAAGTGGGATAAACAAGCACTGTAAACTGAAATAAGCAATGCATTCTCAGTTCCCTCCCAATAGAAAATACTGATGTGCCTGACTTACCATTTCAGAAAGTCCAGAGAATGCTGCAAACTAGGCAGGCAGTCAAGTGCAATGGCAATGAAGAACCTTATAAAATGTCCAGACTTTAAGACTGTCAGTCCGGAAGACTACACTATCTTTTAGCACAAGGTACTTTTGGAGATTACTCTAGGGATCTTAGAGAATGATAATTATACTTAAGTCCTGCCAGGGCTTTTTTTTTTTTTTTTTTTTTTTTTTTTTTTTTACTGTAGTCAATAGCATTTCCATTGTACTCTTTACATGACATTATGTTACAGAAGAAAATGTTTTATAACAATGTCATTTGAGTGCTTCAGTTGTTATGTCTCCTTGAATACATATGAAAGAATAATTAGCTTTGTAGTAAAGGACATTCTGGTTATACATCTATACTTTATTGGTTTCTTCATGTTTTTCTCTTCAGAAGTAGAAACTTAATGAAAATATTGCATAAGTAAAGAGCAGTTTATGACAGTATTTCTTTCTAAATAAATTAAAGATTTTATTATATCTTGAAATATATCACATATGTAAAACGTTAAGTATAATGTTTGTGATCTTTTGAAACACAGACCTTTAAACTTTAATAAATTATATCTAAGTAACATTTTAAATTGGTTATCTAACTTCTACTGTTAACATCTGAAAAAAAATTAGAATTGGCAGACATGCAGGATGATGTTGACTTTGCAGCCAGAAAATGTGGAAAGGCCTCAATTAGTATCCCTGATGCACACTTACAAATGGGTGTTTCAGTGCTGTGCAGTTTGATAAGGTAGTTAAGGCCATAGTTTGGGAGACAGACAGGCATGGATTCCAGTCCTGGCTCAGGCATTTCTACTTATGCTATTCGGGCATGTCAGTTTTTCTTTCTAAGGCTCATTTCCCTGTCTGTCAGTGAGGAAATAATGTGTTTCCTTGGTAGAAAGATGGTTGTGAGGGTTCAGTGCAATCATGCATATGCATAGTAAGTATTCCATATATCTCAATATCATGATTTGTTTCTTGGGACAATGCTACACAAACTTACAGTCTACTCACCACCTTTGATGTAAAGCTGTCCCACTGTCCTTGTGTGCTTTTTCTAGAGGTTGAGCTCTTCCTTCATTTCTAGAATAGTTACTGATTTCACCAGTAATTTGCCTTTTAGATCCGTTGTTACAGGTGCCTTTTTGAATCTGACTGCTCAAAAGCTTAGTCCATTTTGTGTTGCTATAAAGGCATACATTGAGGCTGAGTAATTTATAAAGAAAGGTTTTGGTGCTCATGGTCCTGCAGACTGTACAAGAAGCATGGTGCCAACATCTGCTTGGCTTCTGGTGAGGACCTCAGGCTGCTTCTACTCATGGTGGAAGGCAAAGGGGAGCTGACTATGCAGAGATCACATGGGGAGAGAGTGAACACATGGGGGCACGTGGGTGATATGGCAGGCTATTTTTAACAAACACTTCCCTGGGAACTAGTGGGGTGAGAATTCAGTTACCCCAAGGGAGGGCATTAAGCTATTCATAAGGAATCTCTCCCCATAACCAAAACACCTCCCACTAGGCCCCACCTCCAATATTGGGTTCAAATTTCAACTTGAAGTTGGAGGAGACAAACATCCAAACTGTAGCAGAAGCCTTTTTTTTTTTTAAAGCTTTAGCTTTACCTGCCATATATAATAGTTCAAGCATAAAATTCAATGTCTTTTTGCTTAGAGTTGTGCTGCCATCACCATAATGAAACTATGAGAGCTTTAAAAGAGAAGACAGGTGTAAACTTGTGTTATCTTTGATTAGGTTATGATTTACTAGATTTGACACCAAAAGCACAAGAAATAAAAGAGAAAATATTCAAGTTAGACTTCACCAAAATTAAAAACTGATATGCCTTTAGGAAACATGTAAACTCAGAAGCCATTCTTATGTGACGGGCTCATGGGCATAATTGATTCGACCAGAAATGGACACTAAAACCATGGTAGGCTGATGCAGTCTCTCATGGACGAATTTGAAATAGACACAAGGAAACACCGCGAAGAGAATCTCTGTGGACCTTAACATTTTCAAATTTTAGAAAACAACATTTTACTATGTGGAATGGAGAGGGAGAGTGTCAATGAGAAAAACAAGGAGGTGGAGGAGGAAACGAAGAGAGTTTGGCTTAAAATGTTACCACTCAAAATGCCTAGCATGAATTGGGGCAGGCCCATGAACTGCTTGTTGTTGGTCTCTACCCAATAAGGAGCTGGCTCCAGAATGCAGTTCAGTTGACATTTTCTTTTGTGAGAAAGATTTTCTCAACTAAAAAAAATCACCCTGTTGATTTGCGTTTGATAGAATCTTGTTATCAGACACCAGAATTTTGGGTAGCATTTTTCTTTTTTCTTTCTTTTCTTTTCTTTTTCTTTTTTTTTTTTTCTTTGAGACAGGATTTCTGTCGCCCAGGCTGGAGTGCAGTGGTGCAATCTTGCGCAATCTTGGCTCACTGCAACTTCTGCCTCGTTGGTTTAAGCGATTCTTATGTCTCAGCCTCCGAAGTAGCTGGAATTATAGATGCAGGGCACCATGCCCAGCTAATTTTTCTATTTTTAGTAGTGACAGGGTTTCACCATGTTGGCCAGGCTGGTCTTGAACTCCTGATCTCAGGTGATCCACCCACTTTGGCCTCCCAAATTGGGTAGCATTTTTCTAGAATATTGACGCCTTAAGCTTTCTTATGATCCTCACTTTTTTCTTTCCTACACTGTTATGCCCAGTGGGAGAAAGTTGCTTGTCTTGATAGTTCTCAGTAAATGCTGATTAAATAAACTGTAGAAGGGTAAATAGTTAACAAGATTCTGAATTTGGACTTGTGATTTTTGAGACAAAAATAATAGGTTGAAAGACATGTTTTTTGGATCAACAGGCTTGTATGGAGGTAGACATTTGTAATCTTAGGCATACTAGTGAGTGATGGACATTTTATTACTGTTTTGCGAAGATATGGACAAAATCTTAAGATCTATGTCTTCTACTTTTAGGCATGTAGGTAAAAATATCAGTGACAATGCAGAAAGCCAGTTTATCTATTTAAAAAATGAATACACTGGAAGCCTTGAATATGAGGCTGAGTAATGCAAGCTTTTCCCAGGAGAACTGTGACTTCTTGAGGCCCAAAGCTGCACTCTGGAATTATAAGTCCTGAGTCATAGTCTATAAACAATAAGTAAGTATCAGTCCTGTAGTTCAGTGTTCACCACTGATGACTTCTCACACATAAGCAATATCATGCTAAGCAGATAGATACTCATAGTCATCCAATAGTTTGCAGTGGGAAAATAGTTTGCTAAAAAGCAAGATGTCATATTTGTTGTTATATTTTTCACACATGTTGAGAAATTATCTCTCTTGAAGATTTCTTGAGTTAACCTTGGGCCATTAGCCTTTGCTGCAAAGTTTGAAAAACTCAATTTTTCCCACTCAGTGTGATCTATTACAAGCTATCCTGCTTCCTGAATTTTTGAGAGTATTGCTAGTTATTTTATTCTCGGTTACCTAAGAAAGGTCATATGAGGGAATGTTTTGATTATCCTAAATTCATTTCTATGGATAACTTCATATCTTTGTTCAGATCTGATTTCTTCCATAGTCACTTAAACAAGAGAATTCTATCCTATCTTCCACAAAAGCTATAATTGAAATAGCTGTGCTTTCCACTTAAAAAGTGAAAAGGTTAATGGTATGGAGATGAAACTGGAATCCAATCCTCATAAACAATATCATCTTTTCCATTTTTATGTCGCCTTTTTGGTCACCTAGACGATACACAAGAGATTTTATTTTTCTTTTTGTCTGATTGCTTCTAAACAGATTTCTATTACATCTCCAAATTTCAGTTTCTCTCCCACTGTTCACTCTAGGATAAAGTGGAGTTCTTACTTTATTTCAATAGAAGCTAGAAATAGGTACATTAATGAGGCAACTCTTGATTTTATTTCAGAACTTGGTAAAACTTCGGCTTTTCATTTCAAAAACAAAAGTAAGCCTCTGTGCTTGCTGATCTGTGTTCCGAAGACTTATTCTCCCTGTGCGCCCACTATTTCTGCTAGCTAGAAGTAAGGCAGAATTCCCATAGAGTAATTGTATTTCAGTTGTATTTCAGACACTATAGACATGAAAGCTTCACAGAAAAGGTTGCTTCTTCCTCAGTGGAGCTCATTTGGTAATAGATGCCAGGTGCATGGCTGATGCTGGTTTGAAATGGAGGACCCAGTAACAGCTATATCGCTCAGTGAAATCACATGAGCTCACCAGAATTAGAATATGCCCGTAGGAGTAAACATAAATTCTCATTTTTGAAAAATTCATAACTTCTCACAACTTTTGTTGTTCTCATTGCTATTGATATTGTTTTAATGATATTCATCCCTATCAGTGCCTAGCAAGAAAATACATGCAACAAATATTAGTTGAATGAATGTTTTAATCCACACAGTAAGAGCCATAGGATATAAATATACGTGATCAATATTCCACTGCAGAAACCACTGGGTATCTTAAAACATTATAAAGTTAAGTGTGGAAAACTATTGCTGTGCTTTATGATTTTAGAAGTAAGGTGTATTTATAAGAAAATATTTAAAAATACCGAGAAATTTTAGAAATTTTAAACTAGTGACCCAAGAATAATCTTTAGTTTTAGTATTAATTTTTATATATGTACTTAAAAATTACTGTTGTTATTATTGTTAAATTTGTAAAATGCAATTGGAGTATATTCGTTACTTTAAGGTAGGAGTGGGGAAGTGGTTTACTTGAGAAAAATGACATCCAGTTTTGTACTTTTTCTCAGGCTAAGAAGTTTGTAGAAACAAGCAATGAACTGAATAACTTTAGTATTTATTTTAAAAAGTGATATATATCCCAACAACTTGTAACTTACTCTTTAAATAACAGAATTTAAGAAAGTGAACAATATTAGATAGTATTACATAATAGTTATGTCTCACTTTTAGTATTTTTATCTTTCTACATATATGAATTTTATAATTAACTGAATATTACAATTTTTAGACTTCCAAACTAATTTTCATGATTTTGGTCATCTGTATTGGGGTATACTTTACACACAATAAAATTCACCAATTTTACATATAAAATTTGATTAGTTTTGGAAAATGTGTGGTATTTGCCCTTGGCTTTCTGAAAGTAGAATTTAAAATTCATCAAATCTTTTATCCCCCTTCATCTCACTTCCAATAGAGATATACTTCTTACATTTTATACTTATAATGTCTTACCTATAGAAATTGATAGAATAGGGCCTTTCACAATACTAATTGTTTCATTTGGTGTTTACAGCCAAGCAGTTTTGCTCCTCAGAGGGTCTTAACTGGGAACTAACCCTCATCTGTAACTATAGTTTCTCACACCATCAAACTTTACTTAAAATGTGCCAGAGCCTAGTTAAATATCAAAGAAGAGGCCTGATAGCCTTTGTTTGGGAATAGAAGGCAGTGTCTACTTTGAAGTTATTGTTTCTAACCAATAGCATCCTCAGATTTTAACATTTTTGTTTTATTTTGTTTCAGTCTCACTGACAAAATACCTTTCTCATTTTGTGCCTTAATTTCCGGTTTGAATAGCAATACCTTAGCTCAATCTTTACAAATAAGCACTGTTTTTGTCCCTTTTACTGACTGCTTTTTTTAAAAAAAAGTCCAAATTAGTTTCAAGATCAAACTTCTATGTATATTTAGAATCTAGCCTTGAATATTTCCTAATTTATACTGAATTCCATTTATGTATCATTCTTGGATTAGATTTTCTAATCTGGCCATGTTTTTTTCTTTCAGGCCTGTTACTAGCTCACTCTTTTCTATTCAAATCTTATTTCTCATCCTGGCCTATTTCCCAAGTGCAAAGACAGTGGGGCTTCCTATGTCTTAGGGCTGCCCAGAGCTGATGCATATCACTCAATTACAGTATTATAAATGATATTTTTAGAAGTAAACAATAAAAATATTACCACCTTAACAGCTTAAACTTGAATTTGTAATCAGGTTAGAAATGATCAATGAAAAACTTTGTGATACAGAGCATTGTGTTTTTCTATGCACAACTTTGTTGAAATTCTAGCACTTAGGAAATGATGTCTACTGAAGATTTATATTGGCTAATTCTTCTCATACTAATTATTTTTACTATGTTGATTATTTATTGTTTTATATTGGTTGATGGTTTTTTTGAATGCTCAAATAAGCAGCCATTCTTGCTAACTATTGCTTATCTCAGCTGTGAAGTATATAATAACATTTTATTACTGGTTTTGGTTATTGGAGGTTATTTTAACTAGGATTTTATTCTTAGTTCAGTTTTTAATTCAGTCTAAAAGGTATTATTACCAGGTAGGGGAGAGGTCAAATAACTAACATTATTTTCCAGTCTTTCTGGCAATCTTTAAAAACGTGGTTCTCTGAGTAGGTGTGTAGTTATGTACCACATAACGATGTTCCAGTCAGTGATGGACTGCATATATGACAGTGGTTCAATGAGATTTTATTACCATACTTTTACTGTACCTTTTTACATTTAGATACAAAAGTACCTACCATGTGTTACAATTGCCTATGGTATTTAGTACAGTAACATTTACAGATTTGTAGTCTAGGAGCAATAGGCCAAACTGCATGGCTCAGGTGTGTAATATGCTATGCCATCTAGATTTGTGTAAGTATACTCTATGATGTTTGCACAATGCCAACATAGTCTAACGATGGACTTCTCAGAATGTATCCCTGTCATTCAGCAATATATAACTATACATATGATGCTGGGTTGTGATCTTTTCCCAGTTACAAACAAATTACCTATCAGTTTTCTCCATAATATCAAACTCTTATGTGATTCTAAGTAAATAATTGGCAGAAAGGAGAATTCACATTAGTTTACTGAAAAAACACAATGTAGTTTTATGAAATCTTGCCCGTTAGTGATATACCCTATTCACTTTTGTTGACAAAATGCAAATTGCTTTTATAATATTACTGTTCTCCATAACATTCTGATTTGTTTAACCTCGTCATGTTTCTATTAAACCAGTTCAACAGAAAGGGCTTATCCACTTATAAATAAAGAATTATCTTTCAAAAGCCCTATTAATTTTTTGCTTATAATCTCTGGGTAGCTTCAGTAAGTCAGAACATGACTTCATATTCTAGCCTGTCAAACTTTTAGGCATCAAGCAATTTTTCCTGCACTTTTAATTAACAACACAAAATATTTTCTGTAATGAATAGATATGTTAACAAGTTATGTTAAAACAGGACAAAACTACCTTTTGGCTCAGTGGGGAAGAAACAAGTAAATATATTCTTGTTGCTGTGGTTAGAAGGTAGCTATGTTAGAATGTTGCTATGGAAGAGATGCTACCGAATTGGGTGCAGGGAGGTGAAAACATGGGAGTTTAAACATGTGGTTTATACACCTATGTATCTAAGATACCATGCAGAAGAGGCTGGAATTAGACTGATGGTTAATCAGTGGGATAAAGGGATAAAGGGATGTGTTTTCAATCCTTGTCAGATGAATTTCTACTTTATCGTCTGGATTATTGGCCATTATTCTTCTTTCCCTTAGAACTTATCATTCTTCAAAATTGCAATTATTTCTGTAATCATATCAAATTATCACCTTCTTAGTGATGTTTCTTACCCACTGTGTTTTAACATCTGAGATATGGGTGTGTAACTAATTGTCATAATAGCTAACTAGCATTCATTGCATGTTCATATAATGTCCAGCTCTTTGTTAAGGGCTTAAAGCTCATTATCTCTTTTAGGCCACACAACACTCTGAAGTTGGTATTCTTAGGAATTCTGTGAATGAGAAAGCTAAGACTTAAGGAATTTGGTGATAAATTTAGGTAAAAGTTACAGCAGGCCCAGGACCTATGTCTTTCTACAGTGACATACATGCCCTGAACTGCTACTCTCTCTCTTTCTCACATTACCTAGGCAGCTTTTATTGTGCTTTGTTGTCTTTAAAATAGAGAATTAACACTTGCTATTTCATAAGCTTAAAGATGCATTGCCTGTAATATTGGAAGCTGATATGCAGCTCACCACATATCCAAAGGCCGGTAGTAATGAACGTGAAATAGGGAAGAAAAGACAGAGTATACTGGGATGGATCATTATCTCTACATGTTGATTTATTTTAAAAATTCCTTTCATTGTATATTAACACCTTGGAATGTGTGCAAGTTACACTGGTGACCTTTCTGCATAGAACTCCAATGAGAGAAAAGGCATCCCATTGTTAGATGAAATGCTTTTCATTTCAAGCATGTAAGCAGTACCACACTTGGTGGATTAAAGATCGATTGATCTCAGCAAGCAAAGAACATTGTTAAATTGTTCAGTCCTCCTTTCTGGCTTTCTCTTTTTGCTAGGAATGGAAAAAGAGAAGGCCTTGTTCTCTGTTGTCTCAGATTCTTGTACCTAGGGCTATAATTGCTGCAAATAAAACCCAAGAACAATTGGGTTGTGGTTTCCAAGTTTAATTACATTAGAGCTGCTTCTTTTGCCCTATAGTCACATTTGCAATTTGTGATTAAGGTATTAGTGGGAATAAAGTAATGATAGATTGCAGTTAATGAAGCATTTTCTCTATCTGTTGTTTCTTCAATGCTTCTTTCCCCCCACAGGATAACATATTTATGTTAATTTTTATGCATGCTGTAGTTAGGTTTCTATATATTATGTAGGGAAACTTTTGCATTAGCTCTAGTAAATAAAGTGTTCAGTTTTAAATCATGGTCTTTGCTCTACTTTATTTATTTTTATTTACTCTTTTTCATTACTGCAGGAGGAAACAGACTCAGTGTTTTATTTTTATAATAAAATACTGTGAGAAAGAGTTATTATGTGTCCTAATACTGGTATGCAAACATCATTAAAGTTTACACAGCAATGGTTTTTAATAACATTTGGAGATATTTTGGCTGATGCAGTTTTTGTGCTAATATTTTGGCTTCAAGATAAGAAAAACTGGATTTAATCCTTGCTAGAATGCTGAGAAAAGCTGATGTTATTTGTAAATGAAGATTTAAAAGCATTCAACTAAGCTTCATTTTAAGATATACATGTAGAGCCACATCTTTTTTTTTACTTTGGAATTTTAAAATATGATTTATTTCTTTTGTCAGGTAGACTCCAGAGTTTAAAGTAAAATATATATGTGTTATATATATATATATTATTAATATATAAAACATATATATTACATATATGTTTTTTATATATATAATATATATATATGTAAAATATATATATGCAGAAGGCTGAGAATCAAACCAGTGTTGAAGCGTTCTTACCAATGGCAACTGGGATAGTGTTTGTGAATGAGAATGTGGGGCGTGTGTTGAGAAGGGAGGTAAGGGTGTGGATTAAGAGTTGTGGAGGTGAGATGATAAACAAGGAAGAAAATTTTGTTATATCTTTCCTTATTGAAATTGCTCATTAGTTTGAATCCTTCCACTGTTGTCTTGACTCCCCATTAAAAAAGAACATGTTCACTGAGACAGTGTCTAATTTTGATGTGCTTTTGATAGCAAAATAATTATAATGGACAAATCCTTGAAAAGGAATTTCCTTATCACATGACAGCGATATACTACAAAACAGTTGTGCCTTGGCCATGGCAGCTTATAATATTTAAGTTTCCTGATTCTAGGTACAAAGATCTCTCTATGAAAGCTGGCCAAATATTCAAGAATGTACTGAAACATTCAAAAGGTGTACATTTATGATCTAGAATAATTGATAAGAGTTTAATAATTGGATTGCTTCACTAGGGAAAGGCAGAAAATATATGACTATAGAGTTAACATTCATGAGATTATTAAGGAAATGATAAAGAGAACAATGGAGAATCACTTTCAGTGTACTAAAAGTTAGGGAAGCAGTGAAGGCTTTTGCTGAAATTTGAAAGAGACAAATATTGAGGCAAGTGAAAAGTAACAGTCGAGTCATTTGAGATATGTGCGTTTTACTCTGTCAGTTTTATTTTATTTTTAATTTTTTAAAATTTCAATAGCTTGAGGGGTACAAGTGGTGTTGAGTTATGTGGATGATAGTACAGTGGTCAAGTTTTGGCTTTTAGTGTGCCCAACACCAAAATAGTGAACATTGTATTCAGTAGGTAATTTTTCATCCCTCACCTCCCTCCCGAACTTCCTTCCTCTGAGTCTCCAATGTTCATTATACTACTATATCTGCCTTTGTGTACCCATAGCTTAGCTCCCATTTATAAGTGAGAATGTGCAGTATTTGGTTTTCCATTCTTGAGTTACTTCACTTAGGATAATGGCCTCCAGTTCTACTCAAGTTGCTGCAAAAGACATTATTTCACTCATTTTTATGGCTGAGTAGTTTTCCATAATGTTCCCATGGACTCATTTGTCAGTACCCAAATCAGTAGCACTGCTGTACACCAACAATGACCAAGCTGAGAATCAAATAAAGAACTCAATCCCTTTTACAATAGCTACAAAAATAAACTAAAATACCTAGGGACATACTTGACCAAGGAGGTGAGGGATCTCTACAAGAAGAAGTACAAAACACTGATGAAAGAAATCATAGGTTATTCTTTTCCATGGAATGGTAAGGAAATGGTATTTCCATTTTATTTATCCACTTATCTATTGATAGGCACTTGGATTGGTTCTATATATTTGCAATTGTGAATTAAGCTGTGATAAACATACACGTGCAAGTGTCTTTTTGGTATAATGACTATTTTTCCTTTGGGTAGATACCCGGTAGTGAGATTGCTGGATCAAATGGTAGTTCTACTTTTAGTTCTTTGAGAAATCTCCATACTGTTTTCTATAGACGTTTCACTAACTTATATTTCCACCAGCAGTAGGTAAGTGTTCCCTTTTTACCACATCTGCACCAACATTTACTGTTTTTTAATTTAATTTTTTTTTTTCATAACGACCATTCTGGCTGGAGTAAGGTGGTATCTTGTTGTGGTTTTAATTTGCATTTCCCTGATGATTAGTGATGTTGAGCATTTTTTTTCTGTGTTTCTTGGCCATTTGTATAATTTCTTTTGAGAAATATCTGTTCATATGATTATCTCAATAGACTCTTCTGAGTCTATTCAATAAAATTCAATAAAATCCAACCTCTCTTTATGATAAAAACCCTCAACCTGGTCAGGAGCGGTGGCTCACACCTGTAATCCCAGCACTTTGGGAGACCAACGCGGGTGGATCACTTGAGGTCAGGAATTTGAGACTAGCCTGGCCAACATAGTGAAACGCCATCTCTATTTAAAAAAATATAAAAATTAGCCAGGCCTGATGGGGGAGGCCTGTAATCCCAGCTACTTGGGAGGCTGAGGTAGGAGAATTGCTTGTACCCAGGAAATGAGGTTGCAGTGAGCTGAGATCATGCCACTGCACTCCATCCTTAGTGACAAAGCAAGACTCTGCCTCAAAACAAAAAGAAAAGAAAAGAAAAGAAAGAAAAGAAACAAACAACCCCTCAACCAACTAGGTATAGAAGAAACATACCTCAAAGTAATAAAAACCATATATGACAAAGGCACAGCCAATATAATACTGAATGGGGAAAAGTTGAACGCGTTCCTCTTAAGAACTGGACTAAGACAAGGATGCTCTCTTTCCCTACTTCTATTCAACACAGTACTGGAAGTCCTAGCCAGAGCAATCATGCAAGAGAAGGAAATAAAGGACATCCATATTGGAAAAGAGGAAATTAAACTATCTCTGTTTGCCAGTGATATGATCTTATACCCAGAAAACCCTAAAGATTCCCCCAAAACACTCCCGGATTTGATAAATGAATTCAGTAAAGGCTCAGGTTACAAAATCTATGTGAAGAAATCAGTAGCGCTGCTATGATACAATGACCAAACTGAGAATAAAATCAAGAACTCAACCGCTTTTATAATAACTAGAAAAAAAATTAAATACCTAGGAATATGCTTAACTAAGGAGGTGAATGATCTCTATAAGGAAAACTACAAAACACTGATGAAAGACGACACAAACAAATGGGCAAACATAGACAACACAAACAATGGGAAAAGCATCCCATGCTCATGTGTTGGAAGAATCAATATTGTGAAAACGGCCATACTGTCCAAAGCAATCTACAGATTCAGCGTGATTCTTAAGAAAATGTCAATGCCATTTTTCACAGAATTAGAAAAACCAAGCCTAAAATTCATAAGAAACCAAAAAAAAAAATTAAGAAGAAGAAAAGAAAAGAAAAAAGAGCCTAAATAGCCAAAGCAATTCCAAGAAAAAGAGCAAAGCTGGAGGCATCACATTACCTCATTTCCAATTGTACTACCAGACTATAGTAACCAAAATAGCGTAGTACTGGTATAAAAGTAGACATGAAGACCAATGAAGCAGAATAGATAACCCAGACATAAAGCCAAATACTTACAACCAATTGATTTTCAACAAAGCAGACAAAAATATCCACCGGGGGAAGGACACTCAATACGTTGTTCTGGGAAAACCGGATAGCCACCAGTAGAAGAACAAAACTAGATCCCTATCTCTCACCATATTAATATTAACCCAAGATGGATTAAAGACTTAAATCTAAGACCTGAAACCTTACAAATTCTAGAATAAAACCTAAGAGAAACTTTTCTGGACATTGGCCTAGGCAAAGAATTTATGCCCGAGACACTAAAAGCAAATGCAACAAAAATAAAAATAAATAAATGGGACCTAATTAACTAAAAAACTTCTGCACAGCAAAAGAAATAATCAAAAGAGTAAACAGACAGCCTACAGAATGGGAGAAAACATTTGCAAACTATACATCCAACAAAGGACTAATATCTAGAATCTACAAGGAATTCAAACAAACAAGGAAAAGAAGCCAAATAATTTTATTAAAAGCAGGCAAGTGATATGTAAATTGTATTTTTAAAATTATAACAAAGAGTGAAATCTAGTAAATGTTATACCTCTTGGTGTTTAGGAGTGAAGTGTACTGAGGTCTTGAAATGCATCCAAAATTATAAGTTAGCTTACAATGTTCAAGTTACCTTGAAATATGTCCAAAATTAAGATGGATTAATTGATGGGTAGATTAAAGGTAGATTAATGGATGATAGAGGTATATATATGTGGATAAATAGGCAGGTGGATATGTGATTAAGCAAATATAACAAAATATTGATTCTAGAATCTAACACTAGGAACATGGCTGTTCACTGTGCACTTCTCTCATCTTTTCTTTATATTTGAACATTTTCA
This sequence comes from Nomascus leucogenys, assembly GCF_006542625.1. NCBI lineage: Eukaryota > Metazoa > Chordata > Mammalia > Primates > Hylobatidae > Nomascus > Nomascus leucogenys. Next base: position 21,226,250 of record NC_044400.1, read on the forward strand.
TAAAGAAATGTTCTTTAAAAAAGGAAAGTTACCTGAGACAAGGTGAGAAAATTCTTAATGTCTATTCAGGTAATACTAGCTGAAAAACTGAAAATAAACTTTAAGTGGAGATGATTGTCTTAATCCCAAAGTATTGCTGACATGGGATTAGTTAACATGTCTCTAAGGTGATGCACTATATATTTCAGGGAAAAACACTTCATTTTCCCTGTAAATCATGGTGCATCAATAATCATGCACTTGCACCAAGATTGTCTCTGAGTTCTGTAACACTCTAGCATTGCTTGTGAAGGACATTCTTCTATTTGGCCGACAGAGAATATTTCTGTCTTATCTTAAAACAGATAGAGATAAGGCAAATCATTTTGACAGTCTCTGAGGCAAGGTAATCCCAGCTAATTGACTCATCTTTGTACCTCTTACATACAAAGAATGGGCTAGAGTTTGTCATGAGACCACAGGAATCAGGCTTTGTCCCTGAGTTTATTATTTTTCTGAGGCAGGGTCTCGCTCTGTTGCCCAGGCTGGAGTGCAATGGTGCGATTACAGCTCACTGCAGCCTCGACCTCCTAGACTCAAGAAATTCTTTCATCTAAGCTTCCAGGGTAGCTGGGATTACAGGTATGTGCCACCATGCCTGGCTAATTTTTTATTTTTTGTAGAGATGGAGCTATCTCTCTGTTTCCCAGGCTGATCTTGAGCTCCTGTGCTCAAGCAATTCTCCTGCCTTGACCTCCCAAAGAGCTCAGATTACTGGTGTGAGCCATGGCATCCCACCTCTGCTTCATTCTAACATACTACTTCTTCCCTGTTTCCCGGACCAAATACTCAAGGTCATTAATAGAATGTTATTAAATTTGAAGACATAAAAATTCCAACTTTAAGCTTTACTAACCAACATAACATATTGAATTTTCCCCACCACAAATTTCCAATAGCTGGTAAATTAATGGTGTGTTTTGTCTTTCATCTTTAAATATTGAATGAAGCACAGTTCTGCTAGATACTCATATCACAATACATGTCTTCAAAAACAATTTATATGCCCAGTGTATCAATATGTAATTTATTCACACATTTTTTCACCACTACCTTTATTTGAATGATGGATGTGTTGATGCCTAAGCCCATTTATCACTAAGAATGAAATAACTACCACTGGGAAACTTTTGGGAATTATATATCCATGAGCATTTCAGAACTGATCTTTTGTGACGATGGAATGGTCGCTGACCAGACCCTCATTGTAGACTTATTACTTTTGAACACATTCATCAATACCAAGGCTCAGGTGGCTACTGGATGTCACAGATCTATAGCACTGTGCCACCATGTGCTCCCCAAAAATCTATTACATGGTTTAGACTATGTTTTCCCAAGCTTAAACCTAGGAAAATTGATTGCCTTTCCTATAAGTTTACATAGTCAGAGAAACCCAGAACTGGAAAGTATTTTAAGCATTCATTCAAGTCAAACATTTGTGTTCTAATAGAACTTTCTTAAAATATCCAAAACAGGCAATAGCAGGTCTTGTTCTTAAATATTTCTGGAAAAAAATTATTCCATTTAGATAATGCCATGTATGTATCCAGTCCTTCATTATGTGCAGTGGTGACTAGACTAATTTTCATTAGTGCTGTTTAAGCCTGTATTCAGCTAAACTTCATCTCCATAGGAGTGAATCCCTTCAGTAACATCCTTATAGTAGACTTCATATATTTATAAAGCTACATAACTACATATAAAACCAATTATGTTTTCTCCTAGTCATTTTTATTTATAATGCATAGTCTAAACTCTTTTGATTTTATTTTAGAACAGCATTATTTAAACTTTCCTGCTAAATAGTACCAGAGAAGCCTAGAAACTCAAGAAAAACTGCTTTTGAAATATTCTTGGGATCTAAATTTTTGTCTTTAAAACATGCCACGTAACCTTTTCTCATGTCTCCATACTGAATCAATGCTTACCTTAAAACACCATATTTTAACTTATGCGTTAGATAGAATACTTCCATACATCAAATGTTCAGGTAAAATAATCTGTGAACAGACTTGGAATTTATTCTGCTGCTTGCCAAATCCTTGCCATGCTGCTGTTTCCTCCAATGTGGTATGTGTTTAAATCTGGGGAGCATACTCTCAGTACATCATAAGTATAGCCTATAATTATTGTTGTTCTTATTGATGATGCTATTGGTTTACCAAAAATAATTTCCTGTAATACTAAGCACATCGCTATCCAATTGAAACACTTAACTTTTACTGAGGATCTGAGCATTGTCCCATGGTGTATTAGGATGTGTTATTGCTAAATACCCTTCTGAAGATGGTGACCGAATCCTTGAAATGTGTCTGTTGTGGCAATTTGAAAGACAGGTGAATGCCAAGGTCAGGCTATCACTCAGTGAAGCCAACTGGCTGGCTGCCCACGTTTCTCATAACATTTCATTTATTTTGATGGATTCACCAAGGTATGAGCCCTGGCACTCAGGTTTGGGGCACAGAAACTTTGATGTTTATAAGCACATTAAATGGTTCCATCTCTAGGGTACAGATTCACATTAACCAAGGGCACAAAGACTAGCAAGTAAGCCACAGTGCCAAAGGATAAATTGATAAACAAAAGAAAAATGGTCTTGCAGCTGGCAGGATGCGGGTCAGTGCAGTCAGGCCCTTCTGTCCCTGTTGGCAGGTATTTCAGAAAAGCTAAATGAACATCCGGAAGTTGCTGAGTGAACATGAAATCGGGAAAGAAAAAATCAGTTTTATGATTAAGGTATTTAGTAGTATGAACCTAATGTTTCCTTATCCATTCATTTCTTCACAGAGACTCACATATCATGGGAATCAGAGTGGGCAAGAGTTGGGAGGGCAATGATGGTATTTACACCTTCTTCCAATTGTTGCACAATTTCTATAGATGTATTTAGTTAATCATGACGTAGGCAGTGCCTTTCTCTGTAGTCTGAGAACAGTTCTTTTTCTTAGGATTCAACTCTGAGAAGGCAGTGCTTTCTTTTATTCACTATTACACCATCATGTGGTGTAGGTGAGCTTCCGGTAAGGAAAGAATAAAGAAAAGAAATTACGTTTAGTTGTTCAGAAACTGTGTGATTTAGTAACATAGAGCGTCATTACGGTAATGTATCCTGTAAGTGGAAAGACAGGCAGTGTGGGTATTACAGAATGATTTTTTTTTTTTAATGGGAGAGAATGATGGAGAAAGAGACAAAGGAAAGTTATGTTAGAGTCGTAAACCCTGCATGATCCTGTAGAAGTTCATACTTGATCACTGCAGCCTGAATCAACATGGACATCGGTAAATCTCTACTCTTGCTGAAGAAACAAACTAAGACTATAAAGAAGTACTTTGTTTTTGATACTAATTGTCTTCCCTGACAGCCAAGTCAAAAGAAAGAGATAAACAATGAGCGATTTTCTAACATGAAAAACAACACAAGAAATGTCTTTCTTATAAAGGAACCCACTCAGTCTGTTAGTGTATTTATTTTGCCAGTCATTCCTACCTGATTCAATGAATATTTATTCATTAAAGATCTAGTCTTGTGAAAGAGACACTTGAAAGTGGACAAACAGATGTAGTTTGTTAAGTGCTACCATAGGGATAAGCCAAATGCCATGAGCAGACTAGGCAGGGATGTCTTGGGAGCCTCATTGAATCATTCTGCAGTTTGAAAGGCAGTCACGGTGTGGGCGGGCATGCGTTTAACTAGTAGGTTGACCTAGGAGGGAAATATGCTTCTGCTTTTAGAAATGAATGAATGTATTTATCAAATGTGTATTGAAATTCTAATACACATCAGGCTTCGTTAATACTATGGATACACTGAGCGAAAGAAATGAGATTCAGCTCACATACACAAGTAGGTAAATTTTGGTTTTTTTTTTTTTTAATTAGCTTTTGTAAATTCACCTCTAGAAGGACTGGTACTGTTTTGTACTCTCTCTTTCTGTTTGTTTTTTTGCTTTTTTTGGGGAAGGGGACTTCCAAAATGGTATTTATGACTTTTCTTCTTTGAAAAACCGTTCTTAAATTTATCTTCAAAAATCTCTTTTGAAAACTAGAACAAAATGAAAAATGACTAGGACTGCATTGTTAACCTTATCAATTGTGACTATCAATATGGAATCCTTACACCTATGTAGTTTATGAAGGCGAAGCCTACAGTTGGTTTGAGACAACTATTAAACCTGACCAAATTCTCAGAATGCTTTTATGATGCTAATAAGTATCACCACAAAATGAATTGATGTTTCTCATGCAGCCAAAGTGGCAATGATTTTACAGGAGGGAGAGACATGAGGTTGGTTATCTCTTCCTGGCAGATGGGCTGTCCCTCCCCAACCCCTCCTCCCGACACAGACACAGGTTGGTAGGATTTTTTCTGGTTCTCTGGGAGAATGAAAATATTTTTAAAAAGCAAAATAAAAGAAAACTCTTAATTTATATTGAAATTACCCATAATCGAATGAATCACGCAAAATGAACTTTTAGAGCAAACGTCTTTTCAAATTGTATGAGGGATGGCTTATTTTTAACTAATGGTACTGACGGGACATTCTGGGGACTGCTGCAGATACTGGCTACTCTATTCACAAAGACTAGGGGGAAAAAAAAGGCTGTCTTCAGTAGATGAATGGAAACACTGACTGGCTTTGAGGCGAGTAATTGCCTTACTCACCCACACAAAAATTTCAGCCAGAAAAGTCCTCCTTTAAGCAGAGCACAAATGATGTGCAATGCATACTTGCACAGATATAGTATAACTTACCTTGAGTTTATTTAATTATTCCTGGTCCATGGGATTTTTGAAAAATTGCCAGAATACTACTTTTCTGGAGATATAAATAAAAGGTCCAAATCTTGCTTAACTTCTTTCTTCCTTAATTGCATAGTATATATGTGTTAGAAATGGCTAATAACCATCACAGAGTAGTTGAGAAGTTAAAACACACACATATTCTTAATATTTCTAATTAAAAGCAGCACAGGAATATTGATTACTACAGTGGAAATGTAATGTGTTCTTTCTTTCCTTTTTAAATGCCTATATGGTACTTATTAACATTTTTAATGGCAAAAGCAATAAAAATAATTAAAAGCACATTTAGTTCCTGTTCTGCCTCATTTCATTAATTTCTGCTTTTTTTTCTTTTGGAGAAAAAGTTGTAAAATTGATATCTTAGCTGTAGCTGCCTCTTTATGATATTAGATTTCTGTATGTAAAGAAGGTATTAGAAAAATTTTCTCCTACACTCAAGGAATCTTTAAACTTAAGATAAAAAGTGACTGTACCTTCTAGTTTCAAAGCAGAATAAAAATGTTTTACGATGAATAGAATTCTTGATTTTCAAAGAAGTTTATTACATTTGATTTTATCAGTTAATAAGTGATAATAAATAAATGTGTGGAAAAATAAACTTTTGAGCTAGATCAAATGTGTTTGTTTCTATTTCAGTATTGGCTTTGATGCCTAAGAAAGCATAATATTTAACTACTGAAAGAGCATACGTCTTTGTAGCCCCCAGCTTTTCCTCTGGTGAGCCTTAGGAAAAATGGCACTTGCTCTGGAGACAGGGAGGAAACTCCAGATCATACCCAGGTTTCTGGCTTGGGAGGTAGTGGTGGTGGTGGTGAAGGAAGTGCAGTTAGTTAAGATAAGGAGATGAGGTAAATTGACAAATTTTCCCCCAGACGCTCGGTGGCATCTAAAGGTCAGTGGTATTACGAACAGCAAATTAGTAATGCTGGCTGTGAACTTACCTTGAAGCTACAGCGCCACTTGTTCTTTTCATGCAGTCGTATTTTGCCAATGGCTTTACTATTTTCTTAACCTATGTTTGGCATCTTACCTGACTCCTGGGCAATTACAGCCTTTAAGGAACCACTAGAAAAGGAAGTACATTAAACACACCTTGTTCATCTTGAAGAGAGAGCAGGGGAATGGGGGTTTCCTCGGCCTGGGATGACTTTCTTCTGCCTTTCGGATCTAAGCTCTTTCTGACCTGGATCTTATTTAACTGGAAAATGACCAGGATAGATTTGATCTTTAGCATTTCTAACAAACATCATCAGGGATCTCTCTTTCCTGACTCCTATCACATTTAGCATCTTGCACCACAGTGCTGAGTATTTTTAAAAATATAGTTTTCTCTTTTGTGCTTCTAATGTATAATAAATTATTCATCTTCCCAAATAGATTCTTATTTATCTGGGGGCAGTAAGTTCATCTAAAGTCCTTCCTTCCTTACCTACTTTCCTTCCTTCCTTTCTTCTTTCATGCATTCCTTCTTCCTCCCATTAGTAATAGGCTGACACTATACTAAGACTTCAAAAATGTGCATGTTCTTTAAGAGTTTACAGATGTTCTAAAACTGACTATTTCACAGGAACTACTTTCCTTGACTCGATAACAGTTAATCCTCAAGAACGATTATGTATAGTTTTTTTAATTCTTCAAATTTGTGAGATGTGGTTATAAAACTTAAATTGATGTAGATGAAACAGTTTATAAATAGTTTTCACTTGCATTATTTCTTGTAAAGCTCGTAAATACTGTATGCAAGTATCCCTCCTATTTTCTACGTGAGCAGCATGAGCCTGTATTATATCTATGAAGTAAATGAGTGGGGGTAGGTTTTGTGACATGCTGGCTGCATCAGATAATGCCGCATGGTGTAAGCTGGGCATACACTGCTGTTCCTGTTTTATGCCTAAGAAGATGAAAGCCTTATCTTAAATCATACAAGTAATTATTAATGGACATCCCAGGTGGGCAGACCAGGCTGCCAAGTTTACTATTTTCTATCGCTCTACAGTGAATATTCCACATTAGGTATGGATTATCTGTTGTCAAGAGAGTTTTATATCACACTTTGATATAAAATTAAGTATAAAAAGCTATTGAGAATCAATATTTGACATTCTAAAAGTGACTTCAAGATGATAAAGAATAAATAGTATACTAAGCCAAAAATAGTTTCTGGGTTTGTTACATTCGTCTGTTTAATAAATATGTGGATGCACGGTGCACCAAGAACTTAGCTTGGCATTGCAAATGCAATGAGAAGTTAACTATGTTCTCTACTCTCCTTGTGGACAAGAGTCTAGTCTGTTAACTAGAAACTACTTCTAGATGATTGGGCTGCAAATATGATCCTTCTGCTATGTTTTGCCTAGAACTTTAGGCAGAACTTTAGTTCTAGGCAGAATGTAGCAGAAGATTATATATGCAGCCTGCTCAGCTCCTGAAATCAAGCTTAAAGATGATTGTCTGCCTTGTTAGTAATCCGTAGAGGGTTATCAATCCCAGAAATTTGGGACTATTGTTCCAGTTTGTAGATCACTGACATTCTTTTAGTGCTCTTTCAACCACAATTTATAGTTCCCAGGATGGGTCAACAACTGTACTCCTGGGATGTCTTTTCTCTGTCTATTTGAGATGCAGATAGCTAGTTATCCCCCAGTCCTCACAATGCTGAAATGCATCCCTCAAGATTAAAGACTCTATTCCTAACTTTAAGGAATAAAGCTGAGCTTAGCGCTTCAGTCCAAATATTTTGTGAATACTTAGTATGTGCTTTACTAGGTGTTATGGATACAAAAATGAGTGTGAAATAGTCTCTGACCAGGTGGAACTCAGTTTACACTTAAACATAATTTGGAAAATAACACGTATGGAGGAAGATTCATAAGCCTGATCATGTGTGTTAGGCATAACTAGTTAGGCTTATAATTATGCTTAAATAGATTAGATCAATCGTGTATGTAACAGAGCTAGTAAATAGATAATTAGATATTAAAATGCAGGTGTACTGATTCCGAAACCACTAACTCATAATGCATCTACCAAATTCCTCTGAGTGTGAGATTGTTCATTTTAGCAGTTTCAGAACTGTATGACTCCAGGACTTAATATCTATGGTAAGGGTTCTCCAATTTGAGTGTGCACAGGAATCATCTGCAGAGCTTGTTACAACAAAGATTGCTCAGTCCTTCCCTCCCCAGGAACTCACTAGGTCTGAGCTGGGGATGAATAATTTGCATTTATATAAACTCAAGGGTGAAGCTGACCATATTTTGAGGAGCACTGACCTTGGGGACTGTTTCCCAGACTTCAGCACATAGTAGAGCCATCTGGAGAGCCTGTTAAAAGTGGCTGTTAGGCCTTCCCTGGCCCTGGAGATTCAGAAGGTCTGTGATGGGGCTGAATAATGTTTATTTTCAACAAGCTTTCAGATGATGCTGATCCTACTGGTCCATGGACTGCACTGAGCTAAGGCACTATCTACATAGGTAGACAGAAGTAACCTACTAAGAAACTCAATTTTGAAAAATATGAAGGCTTGATCAAAATATGTACTTTCCTTCGCACGGAGTCCTTTCATCAGAGAAACGGGAAAAAGTAAAAGTAGGAAACTAAATGGCATGAATCTCACAGGCTGTTTTAAGAAGCAGTAGGCACTCTAAATAGCAACTGACTTTGATATGTATGGAGGATGTTTTACATATATTGGGAGAAGACTGTCTGTCTGAATAATGTAACTGTAGAAGGACCCTTAGCTTTCTGTCTATTTAGAGGTCAATTTCAGTTTCTATCCCTCTTTTTAAAAATATCTTGTCCATGTATTCTGTTCCTAACATTAACATATAAGGTTGATAGAAAATATGGATAATATAAAAAGTGGTATTGAATGATATCACTAGAAATAGTGTTCATGTAAAGAAAAGATGTGGGCCAGCACCAAGGTCTGGGCAACTCCACAATTTTGAGAAATTGGAAAAGTGGCTAGCAAATAACAAACAGGAAAGTACGGTGTCACAGGAGCCAAGAAAATGTTCTTGTGGGAGGCTTCAGCAGTGAAAGGATTGGAATGCTGATAAGAAATACTGTAAGATGATGGAAAAATTGGCTGTCTGACTTGGCTCCATGGAGATCACGATATTTCTCATTGGAATGTTTTGCTCAGCCCTAATTGTCCTTCTTTGCAGAGTGAAAATCTTGTGGGAAAATAGAGATTAAAATATAACTAATTCTGTCTATAAATTATATAGACATACATAAGAAATATATAAATTCAATCTATAAAATAGAACTAATGTGTTTGTGTGCATGCATTTTTCCCTGAAATATAGTTTTGCTTCTGTATTTTTGTTCTTATTCATACCACACATTATTCATTAGCACAGATTTATGTTACACTTTGATAACTGATATCCATCAGATATTGTTTTCAAAATTATTATTTTATATGATTATTTTTCCATCTAAAATTTAAAATCACTTTATCAGTTAAGAAAAAAAGTTTTATTTGGATTTTCACTGGAATTACTTTAAATTTGTAGATTAATCTAGGAAGAAGGGACATCTTTACCACATTGAATTTTCCTTAACAGGGATTTGAAGATTCTCTACATCCTTCAAGTGGTCCTATAAATTCTCTAATAACATTTTGTGGTTTTCTCTCTTTGGACAATAATACTGTCTAAAGACATTTAATATATTGTTTTGCTATCATAAATGTTATTTTTATGTGTTTTTATTATAGTACAGTTCATTGACATTAAGTACATTTGCGTTCCTGTGCAACCATCACCACCAGCCGTCTCTAGAACTTTTTTCATCTTATCAAACTGAAACTGCATAACCATTAAAAAGATAAGTTCACATTTTTTCCTCTCTTCAGCCCCTAACAACTACCATTCTGCCTTCTGTCTCTAAGTATTTGACTCCTTAAGGCACGTCGTTTAAGTGGAATGATACAGTATTTGTCTGTTTGTGACTGGCTTTATTCCCCTTAACACGGTGTTTTTAAAGTTCATCTATGTTGTAGCAACTGTTGGGATTTCCTTCATTTTCAAAGCTGAATAATACTCATACATACACACACAGGCACACGCACCACATTTTGTTATTCTTTTCATTTACCAATGATCATCTGGGTTGTTTCCACCTTTTGGCTATTGTGAATAATGCTTCTGTGAACAGAGGTGTACAAATACCTGTTTGCATCACTGCTTTCAATTGTTTTGGGTATATAACCAGAACTGGAATTACTATTGATTATTAATGATAATCCTGTTTTACTGTTTTGTTAGATATATCACAATATGAATTTCCAGCTACAATTTCGGGGTCATTTTAAATACTCTCAGTTTTCTCATGTACCATTTTCTTGACTTTCTTTAGTTTGTCATTACTTTTCTTTAGCTCTCAGAGTGTATTTAAGGAAGTTGTTTTAAAGTCTTTCTCTAGTAAATCCGAAGCCTTGTTTCTTTAAGGTTGGTTTCCAGAGATTTATTTTGATCTTTTGAAAGGGCTAGATTTCCCTGTTTCTTTATATGCCTTGTGATCTTTTGTTGAAAATTGGATGTCGGAAAAATCAGACACTTCTTGCAGTCATTGTAGACTGTGTGGAGGAAGATGTTCTCTAAATAGCCCAGTATGAAAGTTTAAGATTTTCTCAGGCATTTTCTAGGCCTGTGTCTTCCCTGGGCCTGTGTGTGTGGTGTTCTCTCCCAATTTCCCCATAGATGGGGCTGCTTTTATTTATTTATTTATTTTGAAGGCTGCTTTGAAATGTTTTATCATCCATCCCTAAGAGATTCACCCCTAATTCTTCCTGAAATCTTGGCTGTTCCTCTGTACTACTCTTGCCATAACATTTTGCCCTCAGTTTCTGCATGTCAGCATACTCTTGCAGTTTTCACAAACTATGTTACCCCTCATAGTTTTCCATGGCTTCCAAACTGAGATTCAAACTATATATTCATTTTCGTCTGAGAGCTCCAATTGAGGCAAGACAGAAACCAGTCCCTCAGGCAGCCCACAGACAGGCCAGAACTTTGCAAAATAAGTTCCACTGCCCTCCTTCCTTCCTGAGAGAAAAATACTGGAAAGTGGGCTACTTTTTTTTTTTTACTGCACTCACTGTTGTTCCAAGGTGAGGCAAGCACAAACAATAATGCCATGAAATGTCCTACCTTTTTTGCTGTGGCTTTTTCTTGATGGGGCATTCACTTGGTTGGAAAGCAGTGAATTTGGCTGGTTACCAGAGCTCCCAAAATGCTGTTTTAGTCAGTCGCTAGTAGTTTACTTGATGATCCTGTGGGGGAATGAGGACCTGGTGCTTTCTAATCTGCCATCTTTCAGACGTCACATCTGTTTGTTTGTTATTTTGTCTTTTTTAATAGCTTTAGTTGTAGTTTTTAATCCTAAATGTGTCCAGAATCACAGTTGCTTAGTCCTACCTTAGACCTCTAAATCATGATGCTAAAAGTCTAAAACTAACACCCCACAATATATTAAGGATAGTTGTCATACTTATTTTGTTTCTAATTTACTCTTAATTCATCTAGGAGTGTGTATCAGTTCGTTTTTACATTACTGTAAATAACTATCTGACACTAGGTAATTTATGAAGAAAAGAGTTTAATTGACTCGGTTCCACAGGCTTAACAGGAAGCATGACTGGATGGCCTCAGGAAACTTACCATCATGGTGGAAGGCAAAGGGGAAGCAAATACATGTTACCATGGCAAAGCAGGAGAGAGAGCGAGCGAAGGGGGAAATGCCACACACTTTTAAAGCATCAAATCTTGTGAGAATTCACTTACTATCATGAGAAGAGCAAGAGGGAAATCTGCCCCCATCATCCACTAGGCCCCTTCTCCAATTGATCCCACTAGGCCCCTTCTCAACCATGATATTTTGGTAGGGCCACAAATCCAAACCATATCCAAGTGTGCACCAGTAATCATAATTATTGGGGAATGATAAATGCAAATTGTAACACATATAATTGCCAGTTCTTTTATAAACAAATTAATTGTAAACAAACAAACCCAAGCTTAGGCAACATAGCAAGACCCCATCTCTACACAAAATATACAGAAAAAAAGTAGCCAGGTACAGTGGTACATTTCTGTGGTCCCAGCTCCTTGGGAGGCTGAGGTGGGAGGATTGCATGAGCCCAGGAGGTTGAGACTACAATGAGCCATGATTGTGCTACTGCAGTCCAGCCTGGGTGCCAGAGCAGGAATCTGTCTCAAAAACAAAAACAAGAAAAACAATCCCAAATCAAAATAAAACAAACAAACAAAAAAGAGCAACAAAAGACATTTGCTTGACATTTCTAACAAGCTTCCAGCTGATGTTGATGCCTTTGGTCCATAGCTCAGATTTCAATATGATTTAGCATATTTAGCCTTATGTAGGTCAACAGCATAAACCTATAAAGAGCATAATTTTGAAAAATGTGTAACTTGTAATTAGTTATAAACACAGTACTTTACTTAGCATAGAGTCCTCCAATCATAGAAGAAGGATAAATGAGGAAACTGTGAATGGCATGAGAACAATGAGCAATTTTAAGAAGCAGTAGGCAGAATAAGTATTAAGTGCAAATTAAATATGAGAAATGATCTCTATGATTATATTTTCTGTATTGATATTCTTAACTGATGTCTCATAGGAAACCATGACTGTTTCTCTTAATACTAGACAATAGTTCATAATATTTTTTATTTATACTAAACTCTTACATTCAATTGACTAAAGTTTTATTTAGTATAATTGCATTTATTTCTTTAAATTGAATTTAAATTTTCTTTTTGTGGTATTTTTTCAGACGTACTATTCAGACAACATGAACTTAATAAAAATTTAGAATTTTTTTCTGACTTCAGTATGTTATAAAATATTTTAAATAGTGTTTCTTGGAGGCAAAATCAGATTCTGCCTGCTTCTTTTGGAAACTCCTTGAAAATTATCTCAGTTCCTTTTATGCTTATTAATCTATTATCGCTTGTAAATGTTGTCAATTATTTTTTCCAGAAGGAAAAAATGCGTACTTTGTGGACATTTCCAAATAGCTACATGTGTATTTTAATACACATTTTCTACTTACTTTAAAAAAAACTCCTCTGATTCCTTTTTCATTCCAGATTTTATATAGTTACGTGATCCTAGCATATCCAGCACCTTTTTTATAGGATGTTGATTGAATATGCATAGTGAATGTTTTATATCAATATAAGAAAATTAATAATTTCCTTCTTTATTTCTCATAGCAAAATTGTATGATTTACTCTTTTACCTTTATTTATTTAACCTTGTATTCTATTGTTGCCTAGAAAATTCTTCTTCAGACTTTATGCTCAGTGGGAACAGGTCTTATTTTAATTTGTATTCCCAGCTTCATCTTGTGTGGTATCCCAAACCTTAACACACTCCAGTACATTTTGTTAAATGATAAATGGTATTATTTAAAGGAAATTTAAATTGAATTTCAATATCTCAAGGCTTTTCAAGCCAGAGCTGGCTAAACATTTCTTAGGTGTGTTGTAAGAGCATGTTTCTTTAAGATGGAGTTTATTCCAGGTATCGTTTAAAGTTTTAACTCTTAAATGCCATTTCTTTAATATCATGAGACAATATAGAAACTTTTAAAATATTTTAACTTCCTTTAGGATATTTTAAGATTATTCAGTATAAATGTCTTTGGACTATTTCAAACCTTTCCATATTTGACATTACTTACAGTTGAAAATATAAACACCATCAGTAAAATAAAATAAGTAAAAGACAATTCAAATTTTTGAGCTATTTAACAGAACATGAACTGATGGAAGAGGACACCCCATTTTTTTTTTATTTTGAAGAACTTTATTGAACTTCTTTGAGAAAACATTAAGATTCTATGTGAGGACATATTGAAACAAGTAAATATAGGGAAGGGATAAAAGAAAAATGAATAGTTTTTGAGTGATTGATGTGATTGTGTTAAGAATGACACTAAGAATCATGTAAAAAATGTTAATGATCTAGGGCTAAAAAACCTAAGTGCATCTTTTCAAACAGAAATACAGATATTTTAAAGAACCTTCCTTGTGCTTCTTAGAAAGTAGTCAAGTGGTTGGAGAAAATCTATTTTTGTTAAAACACACCCACATTCAATCTAGATATATAATTTCAATATCTCAATGATTTTTCCTTGTATTTTCTCTAAATGTCATGGTTTTTAGACTATTTCAATATAGATAGATTATATTTCTCTTTAGAGTACATATGGCAGATAAATACATTGGCGTTTTCCAAAGGAAAGTACAAATGGAATACTATTTTTTAAAAAAACAAATTTTGATATCCTTTACTTCCTTATGAAGAAAAGCACATGTGCTGGTTAAGATTTTTTCTTTATTTTGCCAAATAAAATGGTGTCTAACCCTTGCATTTTTCTTACTTATTATTCCCAGCATTTTTCTCCTTGCACCTAAACAAATAAAAAATGAATTTGGACTTAGATAAATTATCTTTATAATGGTAAGCCTTGTCTTGTAAGCTAAACTGTTCTCTGAAGGAAGATGAGTAATTTGTTGGTGGTAGATATAATGTAAATAGTTAGGTTACAGACTCAGTTTAGTTTGGACTGTAGCACTAACGTGTCTCTAGGCAATCACAATATTTAATATGATCTGACATTGAACACAAGCATTTCAACTGATGCATCCATCCACTGGAGGGCTCATTTACAAAAGTAGCACCATATATGGATCATTTAATGTTTGCCCCTAAGTTTCTAGACCCCCTTCTTGTGATATCATAATCTAACATGCACTTTGTTCTGTGGCCAAAGCATCCAGATGATCATGTTGCAAATTCCTAACATGTTCCTTGTCTAAGGCTGCTGCCCAGGATCATACCTGTTCTGTTGGTCTGGCATGTGCAATTGATTGCTTTCAGATGTTGGGTGGTAGAAAGTCATCAAAAACAAAGTCAATCAGGGTCACTTTCACCACCACTTAATTAACTGGCCAATTACTCTCCAGGCACCTATTAAGAGAGCAAGAGATTGTTAACTGACGTAAGGAATCTAAAATTGTCTAAGGCTGGGTATAGTGGCTTATGGTTTTAATCCCAGAGCTTTGGGCTACTGACACAGGAGGATTGCTTGAGACCAGGAGTTTGAGATCAGCCTGTGCAACATAGAAGACCTTGTCTTTACAAAAACTAATTTTAAAAAATTAACTGTGTGTGATGGCACTATGCCTGTCATCCTAGCTACTCAGAAGGCATAGGCAGGAAGATCACTTGAGCCCAGGAGTTTGAGGTTTCAGTGAGCTGTGATTGTGCCACGGGACTCCAGCCTGGGTGACAGAGCAAGACCCTCTCTCTAAAAACATTTTCTTAAATTAAAAAAAATAAAATTTTCTAAGATGTGATTCTTACATGAAGGAGTTAATAACTTTAAACCCAACAGGGATATGATGGATCTTTATGCATGGTTTTAAGCAACACTGTCACTACCATTCACCATCATCATTATGATGATGATGATGTCATTCATTCATGATATTATGAATGATGAGAAAGAGTGCAGGTATATTGAGGGAGAACATTCCAAACAGTTCACTTAGTGTAAACTTTCTTAGTGTATACTTAGGTATGAGTTTTTTATGAGTTATTTTATTTTAATCCTTCCAACATTTAAAAATAATTATCATTATTATTCCAGTTGTTCAGGTAAAAATATTGAGGCTCAGAATAATTTAGAAGTGTGTTTTCAGTCTCCTAGCTCTCAAGCAGCAGAGTTGGATTCAAACTTACTGATACAGTGTATTTTAGGCATTTTTCTTTCCAGAGAAAGAAAAGTCATATCTGGCTTGCACAACTAGGAGAAATCCCCAAGAGAAGAGCAGGATGTTGAATGACTGACAGTGTCTATAACTGGATGCATATGAAAGGGGTTGGATGGAACAGAATTAGGAATGGAATGGTGATGTGAAGGTTGAAGCATCTGAGGCAAATGTAAGGAAATGGAAATCAGAGCAGCATGAAATACAAGATTCTTTCTCAAAAGTAGATTGTGCTGGCTGGGGAAACGGGAGCGTGGATATAGATAATTATTTTTCTAGACTTACACATTTGTGTTTGATTCTTTAGCTAGTGTAGGGATGTTAAAGAACTTTGGAGAAAAAAGTAACGTAAGTAACACCATGCTTTAGAAATGTAATGGTAATAGAATATAAGGTGGGTGGAAAGGGGAGAATTATATTACATTCATTAAGTCAGCAGTTCTCAATAGGGACTTGTATATGCCTTGAGCATTGATGAGTCATTTCAGAGGAACCACACATTCTTATGTGCGTCACTTTATGAACAGAAAAATATGTCTCGCTCAAATTTGTTTTACCGCTTTTTAAATGGTGGACTTCCATAGTCAGTTGTGACTTGGAAAATCTACATTTATTTGCAAACATTACTGAATTCAGGATAGCATTACTGAATTCCAAATATTACTGTGAATTTTCCCAAATAAAAGATATTGACATACAGTTATGTAGGGGTCCAAATAACTTATTGATTTATTGATTCTTTAATGTACTTGTTCTAGAAATATTTATCTTTACAAGTGGCATTATAGTGTTTAAGTGTGATCTTTATAATCAGATTTTATGAACTAGAACTCCAGCTCTTCTACTTATTAGTGATAAAAGGATATGTTACTAATCTCTTCAAATCCCATTTTCTTATCTACAAATTTGTGGAGATGACACTAATCTTACCTGATTATTTTGAGGATTATGTGAGATTGCAAATCTAAAATGTTTCAATACCAGACACATAATAAAATATACAAGCTATTATTACTCTTTGTTAGATTATGTCTGGTAGACATTACATGGTTTTATCATAGTCACAAACTGAAAAACACAGTCAAAAGTCATTTCTCAAATAGTTTGTCATGAGTTGGAGTGATAGCATATCAAGATCATAATCAGTAAATTTCAGTTTATAATTTTTTCTTGATTCTTTTACTGAATTGAAAAGTCAGTTATAACTGCTACATTTCTATTCTTTTTCCCTTTTCTTACATTGTGAAAATAATATGTGCTTGCTTCCCTTAGAGTTAATAAATAGGAAAGTATTTATGGTTCTTGGCCCAGATACCCACTCGCTGTTGGTTACTGCCCTTTTTTTCACTGTCTCAGTTCTTGAGATGAGTGTTTCCCAACTTTCAGACCACTGTAGGTTTTGATTTACAGCAGCAGCCTCTCTCGTTCTGTCACCCTACCTTCTGAGTAGCCTTGAAGTAGGGCATTATTATAGAGAATCACCAATCATCACAGCACACACATTCTGACAAAGAAACTCACCTAGAAACTTGCAGGAACGTTGCATTCCAGATAAGGGTTTATGGTCACAAGACAACTATTGACTGTCTTTATATCACTTCTCTAAAGCTGATAATTTGGGGGACCCACTCTATTGATTTAAGTGGAAAATATGAATGAGAATCCTAAAGTGCAAGAGGAATAGAAGTGTTGGATAATAAGCATTATTTGAAAAAGAGGTGTGGAGCAAGTCATTTAAGAAAAAGTGGAATTGATCTCTCCTGGATTTGGTTTATCAGAATGAAAGACTAACTTAGAGTGATTTATCTGAGAAGCAAAACAACAAACAACAAAATGCCTCCTATGCATGGTTTCTTCTTGTGTTTATTTAGAGTCTAGTTCTTTAAATCTGATGGGTTTATGGCACAATTCAATACCAAAATAACTATATGAGTATTAGCATCAACGTTTTAATCTGTGAGTCACAGGAACTCATGTACAATTTATTAAGTGTTTTCTATTCTGTTTATATTTATTTAAAACAAAGCTGCTCTATGGCTTCTTGGGTGATTTGTGCACATGTAGTGAGCTGGATACCTTCATGTTTTGTTTCATTTATCGCCAAATCAGTTAGCTATTTCTGAATAAAGAGGCTGTATTGAGAAAGGATGAAAAGCAGTTGGGAAATAGAGTAGGAAGAAAAAAAAAACAAGAAGCTCAGTGTTTTATAAACTTTATTGCAAAGTAAAGCTGACATTCATTTCAAATCAATGTGGTCTGTACTTT
Source organism: Nomascus leucogenys (assembly GCF_006542625.1). Lineage (NCBI taxonomy): Eukaryota > Metazoa > Chordata > Mammalia > Primates > Hylobatidae > Nomascus > Nomascus leucogenys. Next base: position 21,244,175 of record NC_044400.1, read on the forward strand.
GCTTTGGTGAATTATGCTCACACATATCTAGTCAATACAGTAGAGCACAGATCAGTGGAGGAATGAATAGCTTTACCACATGCATCGTGAGAGATGTACAAGTTTATTTTCCCCATCAACCATACCTTTTGCCAATATCATGCATGTTGCCCAGCAAGAGAGTGTCATTAACCACTGATATAGAAGGATTCATTTAATTTAGTTACTAAATCCTGTTCGTTTTTATGAGTGGTGGGAGAACTGTTTTAAAAAGACCTGTTTGGTTAACAAATGTGTGCTGCTCTGCAGTGAGGGACATTTTGAATGATTTTCCCATTTCTAATCTTTCCTCCATCCAGTTAGAAAGTAGCCCATAGTGCTTCAAGAACATTTACATCTTTATTGTAGGTTCCATTGTAGCAAGAATACATGTAAACGGACTCACTCTATTTCCATAATTATTTTGCAGAGTATTTTGGCTCTCATCCTGGTATTTACAGTCAATGCATTTTTACACCATCTACATTTTGGACAGCAAGCATAAAACTCTGCTGGTTTATCTCACAGAGAGATCAGATTGGCCCCCAAAAGATAGCCATTTATAATATGTGCACTTTTGAATAATTAAATGAACTACTGAAGAGGAAATGGATTCTAATCAGCTTTCAAACTGTGATTGTGCCATGCACTGAATCATTCCTTTATGAATACACTTCTCTTGGAGCATGTATAATTATGAAACTTTTTTTTCTATCTCGGTAGGAACTGGGAAGTAACAGCCCTCCACAGAGAAACTGGAAGGGAATTGCTATTGCTCTGCTGGTGATTTTAGTTGTATGCTCACTCATCACTATGTCAGTCATCCTCTTAACCCCAGGTAATCTGTCTTTATTCCTCTCTTATGATGGTATTGTGGATGATAATTTCACATTCAAATGCTTTAAGAGGGTAGCAATATGTGGTATCTTAGGGCACATTAGCATGGGTTGGAATTTGGAAAAGAAGCATAATCAGACATTTTGCAAATGGCACAGTAATTCTGCAGTTCAAATATCATGCAGGATATTTTGGGGAAGCTGAAAATGTAAAATATATAAGTTGAGAATGCCAAGGAGAATTTTGGTCTCCATTGCCACTTACAGACTTGCTATGTGTTAGTTTGATAAATGAAGAAGACATTTGACTTTTATTGTGGGTTGAAGATGAGGGAGTGGCATCTGGAAGTTTCTATATATAGATGATAACCCAACTATATGGAAATGGAAAGAGAGGATTTGATGGAAAAAGATCAGATCAAAAGAGAGTGATCTAAGCCTCTAAATTTGGACACCTCTTTCTTAGGCCTTTTTTTCCTTCTTTCCCTAAAGTTTTTACATTCTAAGTTTCTACCCTATCCAAAGAACCTTTGCAAATTGCCCCTGCAATGATTTTTGGACTGTGTTCTTCAGATTAAAGTTTAATACTAATATGGAAATTCTCATTGTGCTTCTTTCTGGGGACTATTTCAATACCCAGGAGATTTATTACTCTTTAGTAGGTACTAATAAGGAAGGCAGAGATAAAGGGATCACTTTTAAACTCCCCCAGTTGTCTTCCAGATACATTTGGCAGTTGCTGCAACCCACCCACCGGACTGTATTTCTCAAAGACTGAACGCCCACATATGATACAGTGTTATGAAAAATAGTCATTTTGGGGATAGGATTGAATGAATCCAAAAATCAACTGATATTTTAAAATTATAGCCTGTTGTTGAATGCTATTTATTTCCACTTTAAGTTTGTCTTAGTTTTGTTATTTTATGAGCCCCTTAAACACATTGAACTTATTTCCTGTTGTACAAAATACGATTAATAGTAACTGTTTTTCAGAGTCATTTAGTCAAGTAATTTTGGTGACTAATTATACAAATGGCAGTATCAATTGTTCCAGTGAGAGACTTCGTGAAGTATACCATCTTTCAAAAATATTGACTTTGAAATATATAAACTGCCAAAAATGCAGTTTTTAGATGTTAGTTAACATGTGGAGAGGTTGAGAAAGAAGTTAAGGGAGGTAGTAGGGAGGAAGGAGGAGAGAAAGGTAATTAGAAAGGAAGAAAGAAAAAATTCCCTGGTAAAAGTTGGCTTATCCGGCATTCTCCCCAGGAACCTTTTCTTAACTGCCTCATTTGTACATCTGCAATACAATGTAATTGAGCAACGTGATGGCTCTAAGTTGCTGCACAATGCCAAGAATCATTGTTACAGGAAGATGAGTTTCAGCATGGTGTTTCACTTAAACATAAGAAGTTTAACATAATTATAAAAAAAGAATGAGTCGATATTGCTGCCTTCTATTGATGGCTATTAGCCAGATGGAGGTATTCATGTCATAATCCCTGTGTATTTCTCTTGAACTCTTTTTCTTTCATCCTGATTCTAGCATCCTTGGCCCAGTGATTCACTTTCTCAGGTTTTCTTGTTACTCGCTGAGGCCATAGTGATAATTTGGTGTCCTTGAGAGTTTGATACAACAAAGACCATATAGCGTTAGCCATTCACTAAATTAAACTTCTGCTCAAAACTTTTCAATTTTTCCCAGTATAAAACCACAGTGATGAACCATAATTGAGTTCATTTTGTCCTGCACTTATTCATTTATTAAAGCAAGAACAAGCATGACATACCTGAGTTTGAGTTCTGTCTCTGTAATATAGTAGTTTTGTGCAATTTGGCAAGTTATTTAACCTTGTCTCTCACTTTACTCATCTGCATTATGGGTATAATATTTAGTGCCAACATTGCAGTGTTATTATGGAGGTAAAATGAGATAATGTAATTCAAGAGTTTATTTAGCATAGTGCCTAGCACTGCCGCTGCTATTCCTTTGATGATTGCTATTATTCAGTACTTATTGACCACCAGAAACCATGACAAGCAGTGTTATATAAAGAATATTTCCCAGAAAAGGTATAAAACCTCTCAGGAATATACATCTTTTGTGACTTCAATTTCAGTTACGACAAATGGAAAGGGACAAAATATTTAACCTGAAGTTAGTCACCTGGGGTCAAATTATTCATGCATTCATTCATCCCATAGGTAATTATGGAGTTCTTACCACATTCTAGGTGCTGTGGTAGTTGGCCCTGCACTTTCACTATTTTATAACTTTCACCTCCAATCCCCAGTTACATAAATACAAACATTTAGAAAATACACATATTTAGAACACCACAGCCCCCCAACCCAGACTTAATTTCGTATGATATTAATCATATAAATAGAAGTGGCATGTATTTTATTTATTTATTTATTTATTTATTTATATTTTGTTTTAAGATGGGGTATCGCTCTGTTGCTCAGGCTGGACTGCAGTGGTGCAATCATGGCTCACTGCAGTCTTGAACTTCCAGGCTCAAGCGATCCTCCCACCTCAGCCTCCTGAGTAGCTGGGACCACCACGCCTGGTTATTTCTTATTCTTGTTTTTATAGAGATAGGGTCTCTCTGTGTTGTCCAGGCTGGTCTCGAACTCCTGGTCTCAAGCAATTCTCTTGCCTAGGCCTCCCAAAGTGCTGGGATTACAATCATGAGCCACCACACCCAGCCCACAATTATTATTTAGATTTACAGTTTACCAAGTGCATTTCACATACTACATGTTCAAATGTCTTTGGATTTCACTATTATTATTGGTAGGGACATTCTAAAATAAAAAGGAAAATAATTATGCTGGAGTGGAAAAGGTATTGCTATAGGAAGCAGACACCCTACTTTATACAGAGAGTGTTCTATACTTTATGAAAACTCAATGCCATCAAGTGCCTAGAAGATTATGTAAATTGATCAAGTGGGCAAGTGTAACAACTAGTGGTTAGAAATTTGAGTTATGACCCAGCAAAATGGCAGTGTAGTCACATGGCCTTTATGGTGGGCTCAACCCAAACATGTCAGAGTAATATATAAGGCCAGAAGACTAATAGTTTGCAGCTGAAGACTTGAGTCTTCAGCCTGGAAGCACTTTTAGAAATTATCTAGGCTTGCCTCTCTCATGAGACAGGAAAAATATCTGAGTTTGTTTAACTTTTGGGGTGAGAACAAGAATATCCATCAAGGCCATGTACACTCTTGATTTTGCATGTGTCTGCGGCTGTGTATGTCTGTGGTCAGGCTGCAGTGCTCCAACTGCACCAAGCCTTTCTCTTCTAACCCTCAGGCTTGAGTTCTCTCAGCTGTGCTAAAACAGAGCCACAAAGAAAACCTCCAGCTGGAAATTCAACATACAGCATCATCCTTCTGATCTTCCCTCTGTCCACCAATATGTTCTCAAGGCCTAGCTTTCTAAGTAAAACCAGTCAAGCAGGTGGAAACTTTCAACCAAGTAGAGGAATCTGTGTCAGGAGGGGAAGTTTCTGATTGTGGAATTTCAGCAAGACACTGGGCCTTTTAGGACAAGGCCTGCCTCTAGAACAACTCTTCCAATAAGAGTGGCAGTCAGGCTGGACGCGATGGCTCATGCCTATAATCTCAGCACTTTGGGAGGCCGAGGTGGGAGGATCACAAGATCTGGAGTTCGAGACCATCCTGGCCAACATGGTGAAACCCCATATCTACTAAAAATACAAAAAATGAGCTGGGCATGGTGGCATGCACCTGTAGTCCCAGCTACTCAGGAGGCTGAGGCAGGAGAATTGCTTGAACCTGGGAGTCAGAGGTTGCAGTGAGCCCAGATCGCACCACTGCACTTCAGCCTGGTGACAGAGCGAGACTCCGTCTCAAAAAACAAAAAAGAGTGGCAGTCATAAATTCATACAGCTTTTATAATTATATAACCCTGGGCTAGTCACTTACTTCTATGGCTTCAGTGTTTCATTGAAGAAAAGGACATCTTTGGTTTGCCAGAATGTGAGGTGATCTCTTGAAGTGTATTATAACTCTGTCTATTATCTAATATATTAATAACAACTACCAATGATAATAATGCCTTGTTTAGTGACAAATACAGCAACAGATGAAATATGGTGGGCTCTTTCACTAAGATTTTTCTACCATGAAAATATATTTAGTGGGTTGTTTTTAAAGATGAAAGCATACAAAAAGTTATTTAGTCAAAGAAATGTTTTAGAAACTGTTTTACTCAAAATAGCACAACAATTTGCAGGTAAGTGCTAAGGAATGCAAGCCTATAACCAGAGAAACACATGTTCATTGTAATTTCGGTTTGATTGCAAATTTTATTACAGAAGTAGTTTGACACATGTGCCTTAATTTCTAAAATTATCAGACTCTTCCTTGCCTTGTGAAGGGAAGTCCTACCTATTTTTGAAGAATAGGCTGTTCAAGTATTTCATTTTGTAAGTATTTCTGAAAGGAACAAATTACTCATTCCATTTTTTTAATTACAGGGTGGACTTATTCAGATGCATTGATGAAGCCTACATTATTTTTTCTATTGAGTTTGTTTAAAGAAAAGGAGTTTATCCACATTTATTTTGAGAATATGTTAACTATAAGATCAATAATTATACTCTACAAATATATGAGTGTACATTCATGCTTAAAGTTGTAGAAATCAGTCTAGTGAAGGTACGCATCTACTTTGCAATCTTTTTACATTTAATATGTAGAATGAGAAGGAATATACTTGGGAGAACATTTTGTGCAGAATACAATTGCCAATTTTGGCCTGTTTTAAGAACAAAGGTGCATGTTTTGTGAGTCAGAATGCAGTTGATATAGGGGATAGTCATCATGCTCTTTAATCCATCTGCCATATTGAAATAGCCACCTGAGAACTGTGTATACTCCACAATTCTTCAGCAACAATGACCTGTTGCCCTTTGACTGTGTCTGTAATCAGTCAATGCCAAGACAGGGTCACCACACTGATTATCTGTCATGGTTGACTAAGGATAAAACGAGAAAGCACCAAAATGTGGTCTTCATTGTTAGCTCTAGCTCTTGTTTCTTTTGGAAACTTCCCATTACCCTCTGTTACAATAGTGGGATTCATTCCTTTAGTACACTTTTTAGGTGTGCACAGTGGATGGTCTTTGTAGGTTTATCAGAGTATAAATGAAACCAAGCATTGATGTAGGAATCATGAGAGCTCTGCTTGATCTCAGTTAAACAAGAATTTAATAGTAATTTTTCGGTTCCACAATAGAGATGTCTTTATTTTCACTTCTAGAAGTATCTATAAGATTAGGAATTGTAAACTAATTTCATATGCCATGTTGGGTAATAACTTACCCAGGTTGATACTCCCACAGTGATGTTGATGGTTAGATAAGTCTTTAATATCAGATATGGGTTACATCCATGAAGCTATGCTCAATTAGTTCATTTGAGTCAAAACAGAATTAAGGAAGTGAAGGAAACTAGAGAAACATAGGCAGCCCTATTCAGAAAAATCAACAAAAGAAACCAAAAACTAGAAGACAGCTTTTAAGGAATTATGTCTTTGTTACATCAACTTACATGTACACTGCACACAATCAACTCACTTAACCCTCATGACACAGCAGTTTAAAGGAAGTAGAGCAGTTTTCTACATAACACAGCTAAGGCCAACAGATTTGGATGACTTCAGCAGCTAGTTTGTGGAGAAAGTATAGTAGATAGAGTGATTAAATTGACCTTGGTATTAGACTGACTTGGATTCATCTCCTAGCCTTGCTACGTGCCCACAAATGTGATGTTGAGGTAAAGAATTCTCTCTGTTCCTATTGTTAAGACAATAGATTAAAAAAAAAGATTTGACCCTTTGAAAGAGGGCTTTAAAAAGATTCATATTCCTGCACACACACACACACACACACACACGTAAAACTCATTTCCTAGAAAGCATTTAATAAAATTAAGGACTTTATTGGACTGATGACAGCTGATCTGTTGCTGTTAGCAAAAACTCAAAGTGAATTCATTCTAGTTACTATTTTGCTCCAACAAAATGACAGCTTCTGGTTATAGTTAGTTAAAATGTTATGTTGTACTATATTGCAAACAATATCTCGGCATCTGTAATTTAATAGGTGTCATTTAAGCACCTGACCTGTGTTTCAAATATCAAAGCAATGATTAAACTATCCCCATTATGCATTATGAGGGGAAAATAATGTTTTACCAGATTTTTAGATTTGCACTATTTGTAAACATCGGCATCAATCAAGATGCAAATTGTTTATTTTGTTGAATTAAAGCAGGAGATGTGTTGTATTGATATGTATAATCTAATGTGTCTCTGCTTGTTTTTTTTCAAGAACAGCACAGATTGAACAGGGATTTCAATGTAGCATTACCCAGGCATAACAATGACAGACTCTAACAGTTTCCCCCTGGATAATACAGATTGTTGTTGCTTTTTTAAATAGATTTATCTCTGATGTTGAATAAAAAATAATTTCCTCTGGCATTAATGAAATAAAAACAGTTACATTTTTTTGTCTTTCCTTTATAGTTTCATTTCTATATTTAAGCCATATTTGATTCCCTTAGTTACTCTCATAATGTTAGAGTGTCCAGTCAGATAAATGATGAATTTGGTTTACATTATAATGTGTTTAGTTTTACAAGAGTCAGAAGAGAACCTATTAACCTTTATGTGTATCTTCTTCTTGCCAGAGGTTGTACTAAGTGCTTTATATGTGCTATTTTATTTTTTCTCGCATCACTAATATTGCATAGATACTATTCATTTATTTACATTCTAGAGTATTCATTTGAGTCTTACAAGTTGAAGTAAATTGACTAATTTCACACAACTAGAAGGCAGAGATGCTGGATTGCTATCTCAGGCCCTTTTAGCTTTTACGTGTGTCATAATCCTTGTAATATAAGTTAAGACATATTCTTGCACCCATGGAAGATAGGGGCAAAAAAATATTTTAGAAAAATAAATTTCCCCTTTATTATTTCCCATGATTTTTGTAATTAGTGAAGTAATTCTATGTATTTCTAAAAGGGAAGGCATAGCAGAGAAAGAATTCAGCTGAGGATGGAGGTGTAAAAATTTGGACAAGGGGCAGAAAGGGAGGCAGTGATAGAAGTGGGAAGTTGAAAATTGTAAGTGTAAATTCTGTATGTATTTTTATTTCTGGTTTCATGATTTTTCAGAACTTCAAATACCCATGATAAAATATAAGTTCACATTTTCTATCCCAAACCACATTATATAAAATTATGTGTCATTATACAACTTTAATATTTTGTCATGTATTTTATTTCTTCTTCCTAATAGAAATTTAATTTAGAAATGTGATATTCTGGCCTCTAATGTATGATTAGATAGCCTGGTCTCTGAGAAGTCAGGTTTCCATAAAATAGAGAGTTATGGTGGGGTTTGGTGGCTCATGCCTGTAATCCCAGCACTTGGGGAGGCCAAGGCAGGAGTATCACTTGAGCCTAGGACTTCAAAACCATCCTGGGCCACATAGTGAGACCCCATCTCAACTAAAAGTTTTTTAAAACAATTAGCCAGGTTTGTTGGCACATGCTACTCAGAAGGCAGGAGGATTGCTTGAGAATGGGAAGTTGAGGCTGTAGTGAGCCATAATCATGCCACTGCACTCCAGCCTGGGCAAGAGAGCATGACACTGTCCAAAAGAGTCTTCTATTTAGTTCCAAAACATAATCATCATCCTAAAAGGAAACTACCCATTAAGCAGTTGCTCCTCATATCCCACCTCCCTCATCCCCTGGCAATCACCAGTCTACTTCTGTTCTCTGAAGATTTACTTTTTCTAGATATTTCACATAAATGGAATCAAATAATATGTGACCTTTAGTGTCTAATGTCTTTCACTTTGCATGTTTTAGAAGTTCATCCACCAAGTCACTTGTAACAGTGCTTCATTCCTTTTTATGGCTCATAGCAATCCATTGTATGCATGTTCCACAGATTGTGCTACTGTGAACCTGTGTGTATTTGTCTGAGTCCGTGTTTTTAGTTTTTGGGGTTATATACCTAGGATTGGAATTGCTAGATCATATGGTAATTTCTGTTTAGATGTCAGAAGAACTATTTGCCACAGCAGCTGAACCATCTTACATTCCCAACAGAAATATTCGTGTGTTCCAGTTTCTCCAAATCCTTAGAAACACTTGTTCTTTTCTTTGTTTCTTTTTTTTTTTTTTCAGTTATGGGCATTCAAGTAGTATCTCATTTGGTTTTAATTTGCATTTCCCTAATAATTAACTATGTTGACTGAGTATCTTCTTATGTGTTTATTGGCCATTTATATATATTCTTTAAAGATACGTCTATTTAAGCCTGTTGCCCATTTTAAGCGACTTGCTGGTTTTACTGATAGTGAGTTGTAGGAGTTCTTTATTCCGGATATTAATGTCTTGTCAGAAACATATTTTCATATACTTTCTTCTATAATGTAGGTTGTCTCTTTACTTTCATAATAGTTTCATTTGGTGCACAAAGTTCTTCACTTACCTATTCTTTCATTGCTTATGCTTTGATGTCTTACCTAAGAATACATTGCTGAATCCAAGGTCACAAAGATCTTTTATTTTTTTAAATGAGTTTATGGCTTTAGTTTATCTACATGGGTCATTGACCCATTTTGAGTTAATTTTTTATATGGTGTGAGTTAGGGAGTCTAGCTTTAATTTTTGCATGTGAATAACCATTTCACCCAGCACCATTTATTGAAGAGACCATTCTTTCCCAATTATGATAGTGCGACTCTTGGTGACTGTTTTTGGTTATAGATATATGGGTTATTTCTGGGCTTATACTTTTACTTCATTCATCTCTATATCTATCCTCATGCTGGTACTGCATTGTTTGGATTACTGCAGCTGTGTGGAATTGTTTGCAATCTGCAAGTGTGACTGTTACACTTTAAAAATATATATATATATTGCTTTGCTATGAAGAGCCCATCACAGTTCCATATAAATTTGAGAATTAGCTTTTTAATTTCTGCAAGAAAGCCAGTTGGGATTTTAATAGTAATTGCATTGAGTCTGTATTTGCTTTAGGCAATATTACCATCTTAGAAATATTAGTGCCCAAAATCTCCTTCAGATGATAAGCAACTTCAGCAAAGTCTCAGGATACAAAATCAATGTACAAAAATCACAAGCATTCTTATACCCAATAACAGACAGAGAGCCAAATCATGAGTGAACTCCCATTCACAATTGCTTCAAAGAGAATAAAATAACCAGGAATCCAACTTACAAGGGATGTGAAGGACCTCTTCAAGGAGAACTACAAACCACTGCTCAATGAAATAAAAGAGGATACAAACAAATGGAAGAACATTCCATGCTCATGGGTAGGAAGAATCAATATCATGAAAATAGCCATACTGCTCAAGGTAATTTATAGATTCAATGCCATCCCCATCAAGCTACCAATGACTTTCTTCACAGAATTGGAAAAAACTACTTTAAAGTTCATATGGAACCAAAAAAGAGCCTGCATCACCAAGTCAATCCTAAGCCAAAAGAACAAAGCTGGAGGCATCATGCTACCTGACTTCAAACTATACTACAAGGCTACGGTAACCAAAACAGCATGGTACTGGTACCAAAACAGAGATATAGACCAATGGAACAGAACAGAGCCCTCAGAAATAACGCCACATATCTACAACTATCTGATCTTTGACAAACCTGACAAAAACAAGAAATGGGGAAAGGATTCCCTATTTAATAAATGGTGCTGGGAAAACTGGCTAGCCATATGTAGAAAGCTGAAACTGGATCCCTCCTTACACCTTATACAAAAATTAATTCAAGATGGATTAAAGACTTAACATATCAGACCTAAAACCATAAAAACCCTAGAAGAAAACCTAGGCAATACCATTCACGACATAGGCATGGGCAAGGACTTCATGTCTGAAACACCAAAAGCAATGGCAACAAAAGCCAAAATTGACAAATGGCATCTACCCAAACTAAAGAGCTTCTGCACAGCAAAAGAAACCACCATCAGAGTGAACAGGCAACCTACAGAATGGGAGAAAATTTTTGCAACCTACTGATCTGACAAAGGGCTAATATCCAGAATATATAATGAACTCAAACACATTTACAAGAAAAAAATAAACAACCCCATCAAAAAGTGGGCAAAGGATATGAACAGACAGTTCTCAAAAGAAGACATTTATGCAGCCAACAGACACATGAAAAAATGCTCACCATCACTGGCCATCAGAGATGTGCAAATCAAAATCATAATGAGACACCATCTCATACCAGTTAGAATGGCGATCATTAAAAAGTCAGGAAACAACAGGTGCTGGAGAGGATGTGGAGAAATAGGAACACTTTTACACTGTTGGTGGGACTGTAAACTAGTTCAACCATTGTGGAAGACAGTGTGGCGATTCCTCAGGGATCTAGAACTGGAAATCCCATTTGACCCTGCCATCCCATTACTGGGTATATACCCAAAGGATTATAAATCATGCTGCTATAAAGACACATGCACACGTATGTTTATTGTGGCACTATTCACGATAGCAAAGACTTGGAACCAACCCAAATGTCCAACAATGATAGACTGGATTAAGAAAATGTGGCACATATACACCATGGAATACTATGCAGCCATAAAAAAGGATGAATTCATGTCCTTTGTAGGGACATAGATGAAGCTGGAAACCATCATTCTCAGCAAACAATCATAAGGACAAAAAACCAAACACCACATGTTCTCACTCATATGTGGGAATTGAACAATGAGAACACATGGACACAGGAAGGGGAACATCACACACTGGGGACTGTTGTGGGGTGGGGTGAGGGGGGGGATAGCATTAGGAGATATACCTAATGCTAAATGATGAGTTAATGGGTGCGGCACACCAACATGGCACATGTATACATATGTAACAAACCTGCACGTTGTGCACATGTACCCTAAAACTTAAAGTATAATAATAAAAAAAGAAATATTAGTGTTCCAACTCATAAATATGGAATGTCTTTTCATTCTTGAAATAATTTAAATAAAACAAAAATCAACATTTTGTAGTTTATAGTGTGAAAGTCTTTCATACTTGGTTAAATTCATTTCTATTTAGTTTATTCTTCTGTATGATACCATAAATAGAACCTTAATATTCTTTTCTGATCATTGTTGGTATACAGAAACATGACTGATTTTTTAGTGTTGATCTTGTACTCTTCAACTTTGCTGAAATCATCTTTTAGCTTTAGTAGCGTATTGTAGATGCTTTGAGATTTTCAATGTATGAGGATCATGTCATGTGTGAACAGAGATAGTTTTACTTCTTCATGTCCAAATTGACTATCTTTTATTTCTTTTTCTTGTCTAGTTACTCTGGCTAGAATTTCCAGTACAATGTTGGATAACAATGGTAAAAGTGGATATTCTCATCTTTTTCCATCACAGGTGGAAATCTTTCAGTCTTTCTTCATTGAGTAGTCTTGGCTTGTTTAGATAACGATTCTTTAGATTGTTGAGGAAGATTCTTTTTATTTCTAGCTCTTAAAATATTTTTATAAGGAGTGTTGGATATTGTCAAATACATTTTATCAATAAATTGAGATGATCATTTGTTTTCCTCCCTTTTCTACTGTATGTTGTGTTACATTGATTTTCTTTTGTTGAGCCACTCTTATATTCCTGGAATAAAGCCCACTTGTTCGTGATGTATAAGGCTCTTCATATGCTGAAGAATTCAGTTTTCTAATATACTTGAAGGATTTTTGCATCTGTATTTATAAGAGATATTGATCTGTTGGTTTCTTTTCTTGTGCTATCTTTGTCTAGGTTTCATATCAAAATAATTTTAACCTCACAGAATGAGGTAGTAATCTTTTCTTGTACAGTTTTGGGAAGAGTTTGAGAAAGATGAGTGTTAATTCTTCTAAATGTTAGAATTCACAAGTGAAGTCATCAGGTTCTAGCCTTTTTATTGTTAGGAAGGTTTTTGATTAATGATTTTGTAACTTACTCATTGTAAGTCTGTTCAGGCATTTTATTTCTTCTTGAATAAGTTTGGTAGTTTGTGTTTTTCTAGAAACTTGTTTACATCATATAATGTCTTAGTTCATTTGTGCTGCTATAACAAAATACCACAGACTTGGTAATATATAAAATAGTAATTTATTTCTCAGAGTTCTGCAAGCTGGAAAGTCTAAGATCAAGGTTCTGGCAGGACTGGTGTCTGGAGAGGGCTGCTCTCTGCTTCCAAGATGACACCTTTTTGCTGCACTCTCCAGAGGGAAGGAACACTGCATTCTCACATGGCAGAAGGAACAGAAGGAAAGGACAGCCTTCCCTTCAATCCTAAGCTCTTTTATAAGGGTATTCTTTTCATTCATAATGGTAGGGCCCTAATAATTACCTCTCAAAGTTCACACTTCTCAATACTATTGCTTTGGGGACTAAATTTCAGTATGAATTTGGAAGGGGAATATAATCATTCAAACCATAGCATATAATTTGCATCTCTATTGTTTGATACATATATGATTATTATTTTGTCTCTTTATTGACCATTTTTCAATATATAGTATCACTTCTTCTCATAACAATTTTTGAGTTACAGTCTAATTTTTCTGATATTAGGATAACAAATTCTGCTCTTTCTTGATTATGGTTTGCAAAGAATATATTTTTACATCATTTACCCTCAGTGCATTGCATCTTTAGAAAGCAAGTAAGTGAATTTTAAAAATCCATTCTGCCATTTTCAGCCTTTTGAATGGAGAATTACATTTATTTACATTTAATTTCTTAAAACGAAGTCATTGTTTTGTTGTTCCATTTGTTTTCTGTTTGTCCTTATACATATTTTTTTCTTTAAGTCCTTCAATGCTGCCTTCTTTTGTGTTTAATTTATTTTTATAATGTCCTTCTTTGATCTCATTTCCTCTTGAAATTTTTTTTCTTATGGTTATGTTGGTTATCATAATTCATATTTTAAATTTATAACAATTTAGTTTGAATTAATTTTAACTTATCTTCAATCACATACACAAACTTTTTATACAGCTTTACCCTTACAATATTGTTTTTGTCACAAATTACATCTATCTATATTGTGTGACCATTAATCTAGATTTATAATTATTATTATACATTTTTCTTTTAAATCATATTGATATAAGAAATATAAAGATGACTCACAAGCCAAATATACAATAAGACTGCCTTTTCTATCTACCTAGGGAATTATCATTACTAAAGTTTTTTGTTTCTTCATATAGCTTCAAATTATTGTCTAATATTTTTCCACTTCATGCTGAAGTACTCCCTTTGACATTTTTGGAGGGCAGTTCTACTTATTGCAAACTCCCTCAGCCTTCCTCAGCTTTTGTTTATCAGGGAATATCTTGGTTTCTCCTTCATTTGAGTGATGATTTTGCTATATATAGAATTTTTGGTTGAAAGCTCTGTTCTTGGCTGGGAGCAGTGGCTCACACCTGTAATCCCAGCACTTTGGGAGGCTGAGGTGGGAGGATGACCGGAGGCCAGGAGTTTGAGACCAGCATGGCCAACGTGGCAAAACCCTCTCTCTACTAAAAATACAAAAAATTAGCTGGGTCTGGTGGTGGGAGCCTGTAATCCCAGCTCCTTGGGAGGCTGAGGCAGGAGAGTCACTTGAACCCAGGAGGCAGAGGCTGCAGTGAGCTAAGGTCGCGCCATTGCACTCCAGCCTGGGCAACAAGAGTGAAACCCCATCTCGAAAGAAAGAAAGGAAACTCTTTTCTTTAAAAATGTTGTTCCACCTTCTTCTTGTCTTTATATTTATTGCTGAGAAATCTCCTGTTAAATTTATTGAGAATTCCATATATATATATATATATATATATATATATATATATATATATATCTCAAGAGGGTTTTCTTTTGCTGCTTGCAAGATCCTATCTTTGTTCTTATTTCTGAGTATTTGATTATCATGTGTCTCCGAATGCATTTTTTAGTGTTTTTTTTTTTTTTTGAGTTTGTTGAACTTCTTGAACATACAGTTCCATGTCTTTTGCCAAATTCGGCGAGTTGTTGGCCATCATTTCTTTAAATACTCTTTCTGCCCTTTTCCTCTCTCTCCTCTTGAGATTTCCATTATTTTATATTGCTATGTGTGATGGTGTTTTAAATGTGTCTTAGGCTTCGCTCATTTTCCTTCATTCTTTTTTCTTTCCGCTTTCTATACCAGTAATTTTAATTGATCTATTATTATTTTCACTGTTTCTTTCTTCTGCCTGCTCAAATCTGCTGTTTTATTCTTCTACTGAGTTTGTATGTAAGTTCTTATACTTTTAAGCTCCAGAATTTCTGTGCATATATGTGTTTAATATTTTTTATCTCTTTATTGATATTTTCTACTTTTTTCATACATTGTTATTCTGGTTTCCTTTAGCTCTTTATTCATCATTTCCTTTAGCTCTGTGAGCATATTTAAGACAATTGATTTAAAGTCATTCTCTATTGAGTAAAATGTCTGTGCCTGCCCAGCAGCAGTTTCTATTAACATCTGTGAATGAACTTTACTTTCTTATTTCTTTGGGTGCTTTACAATTTCTGATTGAAAAGTGTACATTTTGAATATTACAATGTCGACCTCTTATAATCAAATTTTTCTTCCTTTTCTGGGTTGGCTTTTATTTCTTGCTGTAGGCTGTAGCTACTTGTGTTTTCTTTGGTAGAATCTTTTAAACTATTTTTGAAAAATCACTATTATTCACCGTGTATCTTCTCTGAAGTCTTTAGGTTGTGGTTAGCTGGGGTTTTCTGTTTGATTATTCTGTTTTCCTTGATTTTTTAGTTTACAAATATTTTCTTGAATATTAGGAGGCAAATGTGGCTATGGTGGGATGTGGAGGCTAGGAGAAATAAAAAACAGAGAGGGTAAAATACCTTTTCAGGTTAGCTCTGTGTTTCGCACTTAAACACTTAGCCAGCCCATTTACAACTCTACCTTAATCTTTACTTCCTGCCTCTCTTATTGTGATAAACCTGGATTCCTTATTATATTTGAAGCCCAGCATAAGGTTTATATCTTTACCACCTACACTGCTTTCTACTTTATTATATCATTCATAATAGTTTCTATTACAAACTAAGTTCTCAATAAATTCAGGCACACATTGTAATATTGCAGGTTTAGTTTGAGAACACTGCAATTAAACAACTATTCCAGTAAAGCAAATCATACAATTTTTTTTTGGTTTCCCACTGCATGTAAAAGTTAAGTTTATCGTATTTGTAGTTTATTAAGTGTGCAGTTGCATTATGTGTTATAAAAATGAACAGACCTTAAATAAAAACTGCTTTATTATTAAAAAATTCTATTTGATGATCTGAGCCTTCTGCAAATCATAATCTTTTTGTTGGTAGAGGGTTTTGCCTTGATGTTGGTGACTGCTAACTGAACAAGCTAGTGGTTGCTGAAGGTGGGCGTGGCTGTGACAATTTCTTAAAATAAGAGAGAAATAAAGTTTGCCACATTAACTGGCAATTGTTTTCACAAAATTTTCTCCATAGCATGCATTGCTGTTTGAGAGCATTTTCTCCACAATAGACCTTCTTTCAAAATGGGAGTTTCTTCTCTCAAATCCTACTTCTTTATCAAGTAAGTTTATGTAATATTCTAAATCCTTTGTTGTCACGTCAACAGTCTTTACAGCATGTTAGCTAGGAGTAGATTCCGTGTCAAGAAACTGCTCCTTTCTCTTCATCTATAAGAAAAAAATCCTTGTTCATTCAAGCTTTATTTTGAGATTGCAGCAGTTCAGTTTCATCTTCATCTTCCACTTTTAATTCGAATTCTCTTGCTGCTCCTACCACATCTGCAGTTATTTCCTGCACTGAAGTCTTGAACCTCTCAAAGTTATCACTGCTGATTGGAATCAACTTCTTCCAAACTCCTGTTAATGTTGATATTTTGACCTTTTCACATAAATCACAAATGTTCTTAATGGCATCTAGAAATGTGAATTCTTTCCAGAAGATTTTTAATTCACTTTGCCCAGATCCTTCAGAAGAATCAGTATCTATGGCAGACTTACCAAATGTAATTCTTAATTACCAACATTGGAAAATCAAAATTACTCCTTGATCCATAGGCTGCAGAATGGATGTTGTGTTAGCAGGCATGAAAACAACCATTAATATTGATGTACATCTTCATCGGGGCTCTTGGGTAACCAGGTGTATTGTCAATGAGCAGTGATATTTTAAAAGGAATATTTTTATGAGTAGTAAGTCTCAGTAGTGGATTTAAAATATTTAGTAAACCATGCTGTATCCAAGTGTTGTCAGCCAGGCTTTGTTGTTTCACTCATAAAGCACAAGCTGAGTAGCTTTAGCATAATTCTTAAGGGCCCTAGGGTTTTGAGGATAGTAAATGAGCCTTGGCTTCCACTGAATGTCACCAGCTGTGTTAGCCCCTAATAGAAGAGTCAGCCTCTCCTTTGAAGCTTTGAAACCAGGCATTGACTTTTTCTCTCTAGCTATGAAAGTCCTAGATAGATCAAGACCATCCTGGCTAACACGATGAAAATCCATCTCTACTAAAAGTACAAAAATTAGGCAGGCAGGGTGGCATGTGCCTATAGTCCCAGCTACTCAGGAGGCTGAGGCAGGAGAATCACTTGAACCCGGGAGGTGAAGGTTGCAGTGAGCTGAGATGGCACCATTGCACTCCAGCCTGGATGACAGAGCGAGACTCCATCTCAAAAAAAAGAGAGTTCTAGATAGTATCTTCTTACAATAGAAGGCTGTTTTGTCTACATTGAAAATCTCTTGTTTAGCGTAGCCACCTTCATCAATGATCCTGGCTACATCTTCTTGATAACTGGCTGTAGTTTCTACATCAGCACTTGCTGCTTCACCTTGCACTTTGATGTTATGGAAATAGGGTCTTTCCTTAAAGCTTATGAACCAATCTCTCTTAGTTTCAAAGTTTTCTTCTGTAGCCTTCTCATCTCTCTCAGCCTTCACAGAATTGAAGAGAGTTAGGACCTTCCTCTAGATTAGGCTTTGGCTTAAGGGAAAGGTGTGGCTAGTTTGATCTTCTATCCAGAACACAAAAACTTTCTTTACGTCAACAATAAGGCTGTTTTGTTTTTCTGTCATTTGTGTGTTCACCAGATTAGCACTTTTAATCTCCCATAAGAACTTTTTGTGGCTAACTGTTGGGAGCAAGAGGCTTAGCTTTCAGCCTACCTAAGCTTTTGATGTGCCTTGTTCACTAAGCTTAATTGTTTTTAGTTTTGGATTTAAAGTGAGAGATATTCTACTCTTCCTTTCACTGGAATACTTAGAGGCTACTGTTGCCCTAATTTCAATATTGTTATGTCTCAGGGAATAGGGGGGCCTGAAGAGAGAGAGAAAGACAGGGGATCAATTGGTTGATGTCACAGTTAGAACACACACAACATTATGCTCTTATATGGGCATGGTTCGTGGCTTCCCAAGACAACTACAAGAGTGGCATCAAAGATCCCTGATCACAGATCACCGTAACAGATATAATAATAGTGAAGTTTGAAAAATTGTGAGAATTACCAAAGTTTGACACAGAGACATGAAGTGACTGCATCCTCTCAGAAAAATGGTGTCAATAGGCTTGCTTGACAACAGGCTACCACAACCCTTCAAGTTGTAAAAAACAATGTCTGCAAAGTGTCATTGAGCAAAGCACAATAAAATGAGTATGCTTGTATTGAGCAGTGACAAATTTATCCGGTTATCCACTCTTGCAATAAAAATGTCAGAGAATTGTTTAGTGAAAGTTCTTGATAATGAAGTAATAAATAATAATACAATAGAGTAAGGTTATTAAAGCTGATGATATTACCAAATAGAAAAGAAAGTCAACATCTTTTGAGACTTGAATAATATTTATTATAACCCTGGCAGTTTGAAATGTGGAAAAACATAAACTTGTAAAATACACAATAAAGTACATTCAGTAGAACTTAGTGTAGTGTACTGTAACAAAGTATTGAGGACCCAAAAATGCTTTGGGGCATTTGAATTGCATATATCACCATTTGTAAAATTAGACATTGCAAATAAATTCTGAGATTTCAAATAAAATGTGTATTTATTTAAGATGACAATAATAAAACAATTACACATAAATATAAATAACATAAAATGAAAAGTTATGTTTTTCAAAACAAAAAAGCAAAATAAATGGTATTGTTTCACATTTTTACAAATGTATTTAATGTCTAACTCAGAGGAAGATGGCAGAATTCTCATATGTGCTCCTCTGTTAATTCTTTTGCAATACATTGTTCTGGTTGAGATACATGTAGAAATTCTGACCTGATAAAGACACATAGTTAGAAATAGAATATGTATGTTAATAGCTATTTCAGATAATTGTAGAGGTTTTTTGCTGTTACTTCTTGAAAACTAGATAAGTGCTAGATGCTTGAAGGTTAATTGCAGTGTAAAATCTGAATAATATTTTAATACTCTGCTACATTAAAGTCCATTGGTCTATCTTACATGTTGAAGGACTCTTACCCACATCTACTTCTGTAATATGAATTGGTCATTTGTAAAATATTAGTTCATTGAGTTATGCAGGTCTTCCAGATGTCAGTGGAGTTTATTATACAGTCATGCACATTATAATGTCTTTTAGGTCAATGACAGACTTCATATATATTGGTGGTCCCATTTGATTGTAATTCAGCTGTAAAGTTCTTATCACCTAGTGACATAACCGTAGTAAGGTCATAGCATGATGCATTACTGTGGTGTTTTTGGTGATACTGGCATAAATAAACCTAGTACGTTGCCTGTCCTGTAAAATTATATCACATAGAATTACATATGGTACATAATAATAATGATAATAGACTACTATATTACTGGATTGTGTATTTAATACACTACACTTTTATTATTTTACAGTGCATTCCTTCTACTTATTAAAACGTAAGTTAACTGTATAACAGCCTCACAAATGTTCTTCAGGAGGTATTCCAGAAGAGGGCATGGTTATCATAGGAGATGTCAGCTCCATGCATGTTATTTACCCTGAAGCCCTTTCAGTGGAATATAGGATATGAAGGTGAAAGACAGTGATATTGATGATACTGATCCTGTGTAGGCCTAGGCTAATGTGTGTGTGTTTATGTCTTTGTTTTTTAAAAATAAAAATATTAAAATAGACAAAGGTTATGCAATAAGGACATAAAGAAGGAAAATATTTGTGTTCAGTTATGAAATGTGTTTTTAAGCTAAGTATTATTAGAAAAGTGTCAATGATGAAAAACATTGATAAAGTAAAGCAGTTACAGGAAGCTAAGGTTAATCTACTATTAAAGAAAGAAAAATTTTTTTATACATTTAATGTAGACTAAGTGTGCAATGCTTATAAAGTCTACAGTAGTGTGCAGTAATGTCTTAGGCATTCAGTCACTCACCACTCACTTACTGACTCACTCAGAGTAACTTCCAATCCTACAAGCTCTATTCTTGAAGTGCCCTATCCAAGTGTGCCATTCTTTTTATCATTTATAATGTTTTTTAACTCTGCATTTTCTATGTTTAGTTACACAAATAGTTACCATTGTGTTACAATTGCCTATGGTTTTCAGTACGCTAACAGGCAGTACAGGTTTGTAGCCTAGGAGTAATAGGCTGTATCTTATAGCATAGATATGCAGTAGGCTTTAGCATCTGGGTTTGTGTAAGTACTTTCTACGATGTCCACACAACCATGAAGTTGCCTAATGACACATTCCTCAGAACATACCCCTGTCATTTAGTGACACTTGATTGTACAGTTGTTAAAAATCATGATGAATTTCACTAGAAAAAGTTCACTAGAGAATTGTTGAGAAATGATCAAACTCAAGATGGAGAATATCAGTTTTCTAAAATTCATTTTCTTGCTTGAAAGCTTGAATTTTTTTGTTTGTAACAAATACAGCCAATTGTGGATATTGTGAAGAAAAAGTTTACTTTGTTTTGAAGAAAAACATCTGTCAGACACTTAAATCTGAATCGTTGTAGTTTGTTACTCATTCCTTCCAGTAAAAATAATATTCTATGAGAAACAATGTGGTGAGTTTAGCTCATAACTCAAGCAACAGACCATATGCTTTTCCATGAGATAACCATCATATTTCATATGCACTGGTGTTATTTTATTTTTTGACATACTGCACCACACAGATATTAAAAAGATGTTGAGAGTCAAGATGTAGTACAATTAATATTTTTTACTACTTCTGAACTGAAACTGGGTTTATTTTTAAATTGAGGCTATATGTCCATAAAGAATATAATGACAATTGTTTGATGTCATAGGTCGACTTATGAAAGGGTGCCTGGAGTTTTATCGACCATTGCTTTTGCATCACAAGTGAAAATTTCAACCCATTGACAAGGAAAATAATGTCTTTGTGTTATTATGAATACAGTTTTGATTTCTGTGACTCCTGTCTTCCTGAAGTCCACAACCATACACCAGAAACCTCTGGTGTAGGCTAATAAAGACAAGGAATTAAAATGTGGTCATGGTAATGTGATAGAAGCAAGCAACATATGTGAAGGAGGAACTTAAATATGACTTTATAGAGCCATAACACTTTAGGGTAAAAGGATGACATCATTTCAGGGTGTGTGTGTGTATACATGTGCATGTATCACAGTGTGTAAATGTTCTTCTCCAAATGTGGAAAGTTTTCATACATTTCTCATATTTAGATTCTTTACTCATATTCAGGAGATGTTCATTTGAAAAAGGTCTCAGGAAGAGGTTTGAGAATGATTAGCATTTTGAATGATTGACTAATTTGGCTAATTAAAACTATGAGTAAATCCTAAAGCTCTTGACTTATGTACTCAAGGGATGACAAGTTTGAGGTAAAATTTAATAATAGTCCTTCAGAACCTAAAAGTACATTTCTTATTTGATGAGCACTTTGAGTCATTGCTGAAAATGAAAGAGCTAGTATAAAATGTACCAGAAATTCGAGAATCCTAAGAGATGCAAACTAGTTTGCAGCTCATCATGTGTGTTTGTATGTGTTTTTTGTGTGTGCAAGCATGTATGTGTAGTGCTTCAAATAAAATTCTATACAAAGAATCAAACATGCCAAAGCAGCACTGTTCTGGTTGAAGAGGTCTAATCACATAACCTCTGTCCTTCCCTCATCTCTTCTCTGTCCTGAAAGAGTTCACTAGAGTCCTTAGAACACTGCTGGGTATAGTGTGATTTAGTCCAACCCTTGGTCTTTGCAAATACCAAAAATGATGCATAAATGAATGGAGTGATCTAACCAAAGAGATACCTGCTAGTGAAGGGTTGAATTAGGACTAAAATATGACCTTCTAACTCTGATCACTGTTTTTGAAGCATCATTGCTCATCCCCTTTTGAGAACAGAGAAGCAGAGGTTACATTTATTACAGTGTGCTGGGCTCTGCAGGGAAGGTGAAGGCATTGTAGGAGGTAAACTTCTTGCAGTTTATGCTTTTGTTTTATGTATTCAGTATGAATTTCCTAAATATTATTTCTATATTTGTTGAAAAAAGAGCAGAGTTTGGTGAGAAAAAAGAAGCAAATAATAAATTATATTTCATTTGTCAGCTGTCCTCCTCATTCTATTTAATATAGGCACAGTTTGGTCTTAATTTAGTTACTTGCCCCATGTTGAATTTTAAAAATGTATTTATAATTAAAATATGGCTTTCTGTATGAAAGTCCCATTTTGGAAATATACTCAGATATATATAGGAAAGAATGTTCACTGGATGATTGTCTGACCCAGGAAACTAAGGAGTATGTATTATTAGGCTTTGTAAGATACAGGGATAATCTGAGTCAAAAGTAGTTCTTTCTTTCTTTATTTTTTATTTTATTTTACTTTAAGTTCTAGGGTACATGTGCAAAAAGTGCAGGTTTGTTACATATGTATACATGTGCCATGTTGGTGTGCTGCACCCATTAACTCGTCATTTACATTAGGTATATCTCCTAATGCTATCCCTCCCCCCTCTCCCTACCCAACAACAGGCCCCGGTGTGTGATGTTCCCCTTCCTGCGTCCAAGCGTTTTCATTGTTCAATTCCCAACTATTAGTGAGAACATGCGGTGTTTGGTTTTTTTTCCTTTTGACAGTTTGCTGAGAATGATGGTTTCTGGCTTCATCCATGTTCCTACTAAGGATATGAACTCATCATTTTTGTGGCTGCATGGTATTCCATTGTGTATATGTGCCACATTTTCTTAATCCAGTCTATCATTGTTGGACATTTGGGTTGGTTCCAAGTCTTTGCTATTGTGAACAGTGCTGCAGTAAACATATGTGTGCATTGTGTCTTTCTAGCAACATGATTTATAATCCTTTGGGTATGTACCCACTAATGGGATCATGGTCAAATGGTATTTGTAGTTCTAGATCCTTGAGGAATCACCACACTGTCTGCCACAATGGTTGAACTAGTTTACAGTCCCACCAACAGTGTAAAAGTGTTCCTATTTCTCCACATCCTCTCCAGAACCTGTTGTTTCCTGACTTTTTAATGATCACCATTCTAACTGGTATGAGATGGTATCTCATTGTGGTTTTGATTTGCATTTTTCTGATGGCCAGTGATGATGAGCATTTTTTCATGTGTCTGTTGGCTGCATAAATGTCTTCTTTGGAGAAGTGTTTGTTCATATCTTTTGCCCACTTTTTGTTGGGGTTGTTTTTTTCTTGTAAATTTGTTTGAGTTCTTTGTAGATTCTGGATATTAGCCCTTTGTCAGATGAGTAGATTGCAAAAATTTTCTCCCATTCTGTAGGTTGCCTCTTCACTCTGATGGTAGTTTCTTTTGCTGTGCAGAAGCTCTTTAGTTTAATTAGATCCCATTTGTCAATTTTGGCTTTTGTTGCCATTGCTTTTGGTGTTTTAGACATGAAGTCCTTGCCCATGCCTATGTCCTGAATGGTATTGCCTAGGTTTTCTTCTAGGGTTTTTATGGTTTTAAGTCTAACATTGAAGTCTTTAATCCATCTTGAATTAATTTTTGTATAAGGTGTAAGGAGGGATCCAGTTTCAGCTTTCTACATATGGCTAGCCAGTTTTCCCATTTATTAAGTAGGGAATCCTTTCCCCCTTTCTTGTTTTTGTCAGGTTTGTCAAAGATCAGATAGTTGTGGATGTGTGGTATTATTTCTGAGGGCTCTGTTCTGTTCCATTGGTCTATATCTCTGTTTTGGTACTAGTACCATGCTGTTTTGGTTACTGTAGCCTTGTAGTATAGTTTGAAGTCAGGTAGCATGATGCCTCCAGCTTTGTTCTTTTGGCTTAGGATTGTCTTGGCTATGTGGGCTCTTTTTTGGTTCCATATGAACTTTAAAGTAGTTTTTTCCAATTCTGTGAAGAAAGTCATTGGTAGCTTAATGGGAATGGCATTCAATCTGTAAATTACCTTGAGCAGTATGGCCATTTTCATGATATTGATTCTTCCTATCCAAGGGCATGGAATGTTCTTCCATTTGTTTGTGTCCTCTTTTATTTCATTGAGCAGTGGTTTGTAGTTCTCCTTGAAGAGGTCCTTCACATCCCTTGTAAGTTGGATTCCTAGGTATTTTATTCTCTTTGAAGCAATTGTGAATGGGAGTTCACTCATGATTTGGCTCTCTGTCTGTTATTGGTGTATAAGAATGCTTGTGATTTTGCACACTGATTTTATATCCTGAGATTTTGCTGAAGTTGCTTATCAGCTTAAGGAGATTTTGGGCTGAGATGATGGGGTTTTTCTAAATATACAATCATGTCATCTGCAAACAGGGACAATTTGATTTCCTCTTTTCCTAACTGAATACCCTTTATTTCTTTCTTCTGCCTGATTGCCTTGGCCAGAACTTCCAGTACTATGTTGAATAGGAGTGGTGAGAGAGGGCATCCCTTTCTTGTGCCTGTTTTCAAAGGGAATGCGTCCAGTTTTTGCCCATTCAGTATGATATTGGCTATGTGTTTGTCATAAATAGCTCTTATTATTTTGAGATATGTCCCATCAATACCAAAATTATTGACAGTTTTTAGCATGAAGGGCTGTTGAATTTTGTCAAAGGCCTTTTCTGCATCTATTGAGATAATCATGTGGTTTTTGTCTTTGGTTCTATTTATATGATGGATTATGTTTATTGGTTTGCATATGTTGAACCAGTCTTGCATCCCAGGGATGAAGCCCACTTGATCATGGTGGATAAGCTTTTTGATGTGCTGCTGGATTCGGTTTACCAGTATTTTATTGAGGATTTTTGCATCAATGTTCTTCAGGGATATTGGTCTAAAATTCTCTTTTTTGTTGTTGTTGTGTCTCTGCCAGCCTTCGGTATCAGGATGATTCTGACCTCATAAAATGAGTTAGGGAGGATTCCCTCTTTTTCTATTCATTGGAATAGTTTCAGAGGGAATAGTACCAGCTCCTCCTTGTACCTCTGGTAGAATTCGGCTGTGAATCCATCAGGTCCTGGACTTTTTTTGGTTGGTAGGCTATTAATTATTGCCTCAATTTCAGAGCCTATTATTGGTCCATTCAGAGATTCAACTTCTTCCTGATTTAGTCTTGGGAGGGTGTATTTGTCGAGGAATTTATCCATTTCTTCTAGATTTTCTAGTTTATTTGCATAGAGGTGTTTACAGTATTCTCAGATGGTAGTTTGTATTTCTATGGGATCAGTGGTAATATCCCCTTTATCATTTTTTATTGCATCTATTTGATTCTTCTCTCTTCTTTATTAGTCTTGCTAGTGGTCTGTCAATTTTGTTAATCTTTTCAGAATACCAGCTCCTGGATTCATTGACTTTTTGAAGGGTTTTTTATGTCTCTATCTCCTTCAGTTCTGCTCTGATCTTAGTTATTTCTTGCCTTCTGCTAACTTTTGAATGCGTTTGCTTTTGCTTCTCTAGTTCTTTTAATTGTGTTGTTAGGGTGTCTATTTTAGATCTTTCCTTCTTTTTCTTGTGGGCATTTAGTGCTATAAATTTCCCTCTACACACTGCTTTAAATGTGTCCCAGAGATTCTGGTATGTTGTGTCTTTGTTCTCATTGGTTTCAAAGAACATCTTTATTTCTGCCTTCATTTCACTATGTACCCAGTAGTCATTCAGGAGCAGGTTGTTCAGTTTCCATGTAGCTGAGCAGTTTTGAGTGAGTTTCTTAATCCTGAGTTCTAGTTTGATAGCACTGTGGTCTGAGAGACAGTTTGTTCAGTTCTGTTCTTTTATATTTGCTGAGCAGTATTCTGCTTCCAACTATGTGGTCAATTTTGGAGTAAATGTGATGTGGTGCTGAGAAGAATGTATATTCTGTTGATTTGGGGTGGAGAGTTCTTTAGATGTCTATTAGGTCCGCTTGGTGCAGGGCTGCGATCAATTCCTGGATATCCTTTTTAACTTTCTGTCTTGTTGATCTGCCGAATGTTGACAGTGGGGTGTTAAAGTCTCCCATTAATGTGTGGGAGTCTAAGTCTCTTTGTAGGTCTCTAAGGACTTGCTTTATCAATCTGGGTGCTCCTGTATTGGGTGCATATATATTTAGGATAGTTAGCTCTTCTTGTTGAATTGATCCCTTTACCATTATGTAATGGCCTTCTTTGTCTCTTTTGATCTTTGCTGGTTTAAAGTCTGTTTTATCAGACACTAAGATTGCAACCCCTGCCTTTTTTTGTTTTTCATTTGCTTGGTAGATCTTCCTCCATCCCTTTATTTTTAGCCTGTGTGTGTCTCTGCATGTGAGATGGGTCTCCTGAATACAGCACACTGATGGGTCTTGACTCTATCCAATTTTCCAGTCTGTGTCTTTTAATTGAAACATTTGGCCCATTTACATTTAAGGTTAGTATTGTTATGTGTGAATTTGATCCTGTCATTATGATATTAGCTGGTTATTTTGCTCGTTAGTTGATGCAGTTTCTTCCTAGCCTTGATGGTCTTTACAATTTGGCATGTTTTTGCAGTGGCTGGTACCGGTTGTTCCTTTCCATGTTTAGTGCTTCCTTCAGGAGCTCTTTTAGGGCAGGCCTGGTGGTGACAAAATCTCTCAGCATTTGCTTGTTTGTAAAGGATTTTATTTCTCCTTCACTTATGAAGCTTGGTTTGGCTGGATATGAAATTCTGGGCTGAACATTCTTTTCTTTAAGAATGTTCAGTATTGGCCCCCACTCTCTTCTGGCTTGTAGGGTTTCTGCCAAGAGATCAGCTGTTAGTCTGATGGGCTTCCCTTTGTGGGTAACCCGACCTTTCTCTCTGGCTGCCCTTAAGATTTTTTCCTTCATTTCAACTTTGGTGAATCTGACAGTTATGTGTCTTGGAGTTGCTCTTCTTGAGGTGAGAAGAGAAATTTAGGGAAAAAAGAGTAAAAAGAAACAAAGAAAGCCTCCAAGAAATATGGGACTATGTGAAAAGACCAAATCTACGTCTGATTGGTGTACCCGAAAGTGACGGGGAGAATGGAACCAAGTTGGAAAACACTCTGCAGGATATTATCCAGGAGAACTTCCCCAATCTAGCAAGGCAGGCCAACATTCAAATTCAGGAAATACAGAGAACACCACAAAGATACTCCTCAGGAAGAGCAACTCCAAAAGTAGTTCTAATTAATAGAATTGATCAGGAATGGACCAGACTCTGTTTTTTGTTTTTTGTTTTTTTTAAGAAACCGAGTTATTGCTGCAACAAGAGATAAGAAATAGTAAGAAAAGGCAAAAGAAAGACATGTAGAAAGAAATCCCTAGTATGCCAAGAAGAACAAAGGTGATTTCCTGGAACTGTAAAACAGATGTAGTTTGTTTGACTTTTCCTTTTTGACTTTTGCTTGAATGGGTGAATTAGGCTTCACAATACTAAGTGACAAGCTATTAGGTTTTCTTCATTAAAGAGCTTGAATTATAGATTATTATTTTTCCAATTCATATTTTGGAACTTATAAGTCAGTATACTTAAATACACTTCTGAAAAGAGACTTCTGGGTGAATTTTACATTTTACTGTATTTTTCCAATAACTACAAAGAAGCAAATTCTTATTGTGTTTCTAAAGGTAAATCTGAGAATACATGTAGAAACAATTCTGCTAAAGAGAACAACTATGAAAGAGACAGATATTTCAAGAGAATGAAAAATATTTTTTGTTTGTCTGAAAGTGAGCAATGTGAAGGTGCTTTATATGGCCGTATACATTTTACATTTTAATAATAATAAAGACAATGGCTGAAATTAAATGAGCTAAGTAATTTGCTTGGTGATTTCTATGTAAGTCTTCTTTTATGTAAAACACAAAACAAAACATAACCCAAAAAATCTATGCAAAATATACCAGGATATATCTTTTTATTTTTTCTGTTCTACTACCATATTAGTTCATTTTCACACTGCTGATAAAGATATACCCGAGACTGGGGAATTTACAAAAGAAAGAGGTTTATTGGACTTACAGTTCTGTATGGCTGGGGAGGGTTCACAATCATGTTGGAAGAAAGGGAGGAGAAAGTCAAATCTTACGGGGATGGCAGGAGGCAAAAAGAAAGCTTGTGCAGGGAAACTCCCATTTTTAAAACCGTGAGATCTAATGAGACTCATTCAGTATCATGAGATCAGTGAAGGAAAGACCCACCCCCATATTTCAATCACCTCCCCCTGGGTTCTTCTCATGACACGTGGGAATTGTGGTAGTTGAAAACGAGATTTGGGTAGGGACATAGCGAAACCATATTAACTACTATACAAATTAATTATTTAAATTTATTTTTTAATGTACATTAAAAACTGTAAATTTCTTAAGTAGGAAAGAAGAAACTGTTGTTCATTTTCTAGGTGATAAGTTAGGAAACATTAAAAAACAGGCTTGTGATCTTATCCTGATCTCAAAAGACATAAATTTAGACAATATTTCATCTGCTGCCTAAACTTGAATTATAGATTATTATTTTTTTTTTCCAATTCATATTTTGGAACTTATAAGTCAATATACTTAAATACACTTCTGAAAAGAGACTTCTGGGTGAATTTTACATTTTACTGTATTTTTCCAATAACTACAAAGAAGCAAATTCTTATTGTGTTTCTAAAGGTAAATCTGAGAATACATGTAGAAACAATTCTGCTAAAGAGAACAACTATGAAAGAGACAGATATTTCACGAGAATGAAAAATATTTTTTGTTTGTCTGAAAGTGAACAATGTGAAGGTGCTTTATATGGCCTCCTAGGGAAAGAAAAGAACGGATATTAAAAAAAGAAAATAAGAATAGAATTTATATTTCAGACGTTAAGTACTAAAACAAAATCTTAGGATGTGCTGACAAGTCAGAGAATGCACAAACTAACAGCAGATATTTTGAAAAATCTAGAATTTAATCTTGACTATTGTGATTTGCATTCTGTAGTTTCATCTAGCTGTGTAAGGAGGGGTAGAAGTGATGTTATTTCAATGAGCTATTCAATAATATTTAAAATGGAAATGCACTAGAAGACTATCCCATATGACACTAACCATGGAAAATGAAGAAAATGATTAAAAATAAATATTTAAACTATAGCCCTGGGAATGGAGATGGTGGTACTGGGAAAACCCAGCTAAGGGAGAATCACGTGATTAGAAAGGAAAATGGCTTGTTCTTGTGGGAAATTTTAAATAACTACTTGATTAGATTTTTCTTTCTATTTCTGTTTTAATAGGAAGTTATTTTGAATAGGATTTAAATTAAAGAAATACTTCTGAACCTCTGATATCAAGAATAAACTAGATAAAACTAACACAATTATTTTCAGCAAAGGGGAACCAAGAACTTAAAGTCATAAATTAGCTTTTCTTCAGTTGAATGCTGAAGAACTTTCTCTTTTTTCTTCTAAGATTATGCAGCCAACTCATTTCAAAAGGCCATTTAAAAGCAAGATTGGATTTTTGGAAGAAAGAACAGAAATACCCATAGCAGTCTATGATCTTAAAGGACTAAATAGAGCAGAGAAAAGAATATGGCGTGATTATTCAACTTCAGTTCTGTTGCCACATTCATATTGTCAAAGCTGAACTTTTTACTTAAGATTCTACAATACCTTGTAACTATTTAACCAATAAGGATTCTGTTTCCAGGTCTCTAAATACTTGTGAATTGTTAAACCATGTATTTATTTGGATTTTTGTGTCGCTATTCATAATTATAGTATCTGATAGGGTTAACAAATATTTACACTTTTAATAGCAACTATTAACATATAGTAGGTTTTCAGACTTTCATACATGTATACTCTCTCTCTCTATATATATATATATTATATATATATATAAAATTGTGCCTTATATTTTGTTACAGAATCACTAGAGATGAGATATATTCTCAAATACCTTGCTAGTAAGTAGAACAGCCTATGAGAGGTGAATATTAAATTTTAGCAATATTTTCTTTACATTAGGGACTAAGTATTGATTTTAGAATTTCTTTCTCTAAAGATTAATAAGAAGGGAGCTTTACATGAAAGAGTGTCTCAAAATGATTTACAATCTAATTTTTTTTCTGAGCCACCTTCTCATTGTTCAGTGTGAGTGATTGAGATGAATGATTGATATTCAGGTTTCTCTGTTTGCTAGGTAAAAATAAAGAGAAAATTATTTAAGTGTATCAAATAGTAAGATTTCTCTAGGTGATTCTCCCTGGATCTGATTCTAACATAAATTAAGTTCCTGCTAAATTAGGTTGCAATGTGAGTAATAAATGTTTGTTGATGACTGAGTTCCGTTGTAACTACAAATTGCCTGTAACAATGAGCAGAGGGTAAGCTTGGAATTTAAGACGTATTGCAGACAATTGTCTTGAAGAAAGCAAAAAAAAAATTCCTTTATTTTAGTGAATGCTGTGACATTTCTCTCTCTGAGAAAAGAGAATATGCTATTACCTTCCTGGGCAAGTTGAGGCAGAATGGGATGCTAATAAGGTCCAGAGGGGCTTACACTATGGAGTTGGATTTTAGTTGGAAGAAGGGTTCTCGTGGCTAAAAGGCAATGAGAATATTCCTAAAATATTTTTGTAAGATTGTATATTGTCTTGTGAAAAGATGCTATTAATACATTATTAAAGACAAAAGGAAAGAAAACTTATTTTTGGGAGGCAGTATAGCTTAATGAAGAAAACCTAAAGTCAGAGAGATGCAGGTTCAAGTTTCAGCTCTGCCAATTACTAGTTATGTGGTCTTTGTCAGCACTGCTGAGCCTGTTTCTCTGTGAAATGAGGATACTAATACCCAGTAGGGTTTGGGGGACATTCAGAAAAGAGAGGATTGGTGGCAAAGGATGAACATCCCAAATGATTACAATGAGACAGGGGGAGCCTGCTCATAAAAAAAAAAAAAGATAAAGGATGGAAGTTAGCCTTGGA
Source organism: Nomascus leucogenys (assembly GCF_006542625.1). Classification (NCBI taxonomy): domain Eukaryota; kingdom Metazoa; phylum Chordata; class Mammalia; order Primates; family Hylobatidae; genus Nomascus; species Nomascus leucogenys. The sequence continues at coordinate 21,275,479 of NC_044400.1, forward strand.
GACTATTAAAAGAGAAGCTTAGTTATTCATTATATGTATAAGGAAGGAGTCTTTATTCTAGGAATGAAAAATTCAAGAGACCTCAGGGTAGGCAGCTAAGGAAAATTTAAGGAAAGGAACAAAGAAAGCAATACAGAAGAAAAAAACAAAGAAATGAATGAAGTATATAGTTTTCTCAGTATTGAATAAAGCCAAATAAATGAATTGTTAAATTACATAATATCTCTTTCTCATTATTGTTTAAACAGAAGATTTATTTATAGTTATTCGAATTTCTTTGAAGGGTTGGTTTTAGAATAAGTTCCAGGAGCAATTGGAGTTTAAAAATATTCTTATTATTAAAATTATTAAACTATTCCAGAACACAGAAAATAAATACAACTTCAAAAATATTGAATAAATGTGTTAATGTGATAAGTGATCAATATAATACAGAATGGAAAACAAAGGACTGTGTATTTTATCTGTTAACATAGATGTAAACATTTAAATAAAAGTTTAACCTATTAATCTAATAGTATAAAAATAAGAATTCAACATGGTTGGTTGGATTTTGTTACAGACATAGGGTGGTTGTAAACAGGAGATTGTATTTATGTAATTTTTATATCAATGTGTTAAAGGAGAAACATGTTTATATAAAAGAGTCTGGAAAGAAATAATGATTATTTCATAATGGAAAAAAGACAGGAATGTCGCTGACACTATGATCATTCAACATTGTGTTTTAAAAAATAAATTAAATTTTTTTAGTTTTAGGGGTTAGGTCTCACTCTCTTGCCCAGGCTGGAGTGCAGTGGCGCAGTGGCACAGTCACAGCTCACCCTAACCTTGAACTAACTCCTAAACTCAACTGATCCTCCTGCCTCAGCCTCCCAAACAGCTGGGATTATAAACATGAGCCACCTTGCCCAGCTCAATATCATTTTTCACATTCAAGCTAATGAAATAATTCATTAGAATTAAACAAATGCTTTTCAAAAACGAAGTTGGAACAATTAGTCATCCATCGACACAAAACAAAATAAACCAGTAAACAAACAAAACTTCATATTAAGCCTCATGCCATGTGTGAACATATACAAAAAGTAACTCAAAATAGAGCAGGGACTAATATGTGAAATAAAACTATAACAATTTTTAGGAAAAAGCCATAGGAGAAAGTTTCAAGACCAAGAAATAGGTGAAACATTGTTAGACTTGACAGCAAAAGCATGATTCATAAAAGGAAAAATTGATTACCTGGACCTCATAAATATTGATACCTTTTTCTCCACAAAGCATTTTCTAAAGAGGGTGAAAAGACAAGTTACAGACTGGAGGGAAATATTTGAAATTCACATATCTGACAAAGCATTTGTATTTAGAATAGACGAAGAACTCTTCAAACACAGCATTAAACAAACACACCAACAAAATAATTCAGTTAGAAAATGGACGAATGATATGAACAGATATTTCACTGAAGACTGTATGGGGATCATAAATAAGCACATTAAATGATGTTCAACCTCATTAGCTATTAGCGAAATGCAAATTAAACCACAAGGGGATATCACTACACATATATAAGAATAGCCATTTTTTAAATGCCATCAAATGCTGCCAAAGATGCAGAGAAACTGGATCATTTATACATTGCTGGTGAGAATGTAAAATGGTAAAACTACTGTAAAAAAGCATACGGAATTTTTAAATAAAACTGTAATGTGTTTACATTTGACCCAGCAACTGCATATTTGGGCATTTGTCTTGGAGAAAAGAAAATTTATGTTTGTACAAAAATCTATAAACAAATATTTATGGTAACTTTATTTATAATATCCCCAAACCAGAAATAACAGTAACTCAAATGTTCTTCAATGAGTGAAGAGTTAAAGAATGGTCTATCAATACCCTGGAATATTACTCAGCCATCAAAAGGAATAGATTATTGATACATTCAACAACTTGAATGGATCTCAAGGGAATTATTCTGAGTGATAAAAGCCAGTCCAAAAGCTTAGGTATGGTATGATTCTGATTATATAGCATTCTTAAAATTACAAAATTTTAAAAATCGAGAATAGAGTTGGTTGCCAAGGGATTGAGTGGGGGACTATTAATAAAAGAGTAGCAGAAGAGATCCTAGTGATGGAACTGTTCTTGACTGTGGTGCTGGTCACCTGTGACGCAATTGCATAGAACTAAACACTCGAGAATGCACGTGAATAAATGAATACATGTAAAACTGGGGAAATCTGAGTAAGGTTGGTGGAGTATATCAACGTCAGTTTCTTTTCGTAATATTATTATGCAGGATGTTACTTGTCATTGAGAGAAATTGAATGAAGGGTACGCAGAATTTCTCTGTAATATTTCTTGCAACTTCATTTGAATCTTCAGTTACCTGGGAAGCAAATGCATACATAGTATAATTAGTTGCTTAAAATTTGGAAAAGAAATAAAATGATAATATTTTTACAGATGCTATAATTTAATATGTAGAAAATAAAAACTCATAATTGAAATGTTTAAGAAAATGTGATATGGTGTAATCATTAATCACAGGTATAAAAATAATTTAGAAGGAAAATGGGAAATATTCTGTTCATAATACCAAACTATATATACTTTGCACTAAATTCAATTGGAAGGGCGAAGGACTTATATGAAAAATCAAAGATAAAATAGTATTAATGTACATAAAATGAGGATGGAATATTTCTGAATGAAAAGCCTTAATGTTGTGAAATGTTTAAAATTTTCCAGTTTACATTGTTGTGTGTATGTATATAATATATATAGTGTTATTTTAATAAAATTTCTATTTGAGTTGTAATACGATTTTAAAGCTCACATGAAAGATACCATGTTTGAAAATTACCAAAATATTATTTTAAAATTTATTTGAAAATAAGATTATTTGGTGTGGTGGACTTACAGCCTTTTTTTTAAATTAACATCTTCCTAAAAAATGTAAATGAAATATGTGGAACTCATTAGGAACAAACTAAATGTTTTTGGAAGACAAACGGATGCATGCATATAAAAGAAATTTATATATATAATACAGTTAATTTTTTAACTTTAATAGATAAGGATCATTTATTTAATAGTTTGTTAGCATAATCTCTCTCACTGAAATAAGCACATGCCTACCTCCCACCTTTACCTATGTAAATTTATTGTATCAAATAAGTCAATGTTTATCAAATATAGATGATAAAATGCAATTCTCTAAAAATTGAAGTGATCTGATTAGACAAAATAATGGTAAATTTATGTGATAGGGAAATTTAAAATTTTTGAAATTTATCTATATCAAACCTTGGTTTTATTGAGATACCTCATAGAATAAATATATTTCTGAAACCCTAATAAAATTATCTCATCTGATTGAAATCCCATACTTTTATGATGGAAACTGAATTCTGGAATTAAGACATTTTTTCGCTTGTGAAACAACAAGCACTTATCCTTTTATCTCAAATGTTCTTCCTCCTTCTCCTGCCCCTAGTATTCCCTTCCTCTGCCTTTTCAAACATGTAATACCCAGGTTTTTTTTAATAGTTTTATTTGACAATAGATTATTTTTCAGAGAAATTTTATATTCACAGCAAAATTGAGTGAAAGGTACAGGAATTTCCCATATTCTCTTTCCCCCGACCCCCCTGTGCCTGAAACAGACCACGCATAGCTTCCCCGATTATCAACATCCCGTACCAGAGTGGCACATTTGCTATCACTGATGAACCTATATTGACACATCATTGTCACCCAAAGTCCGTTTGGATTCACTCTCAGGTGGATTGTGTTCTATGGGTTTAGACAAGTAAATAAGGACATGTATCCACCACTGTGGAATCATATGGAATAATTTCACCACCCTAAAAATTCTCTATGTTCACCTGCTCATTCCTTCCCTCGCAATTCCTAACAACCACTGATATTTTTACTGTCTCTATAGTTTTGCTTTTCCAAAATGTCACGTGGTTGAAATTATATACTATGTAGCCTTTTCTTATTGGCTTCTTTCACTACATAATATGCATTTAAGTTTCCTCCATATCTTTTCATGGCTTGATAGCTCATTTTTTTAGCACAGAATAATAACCCATTAAAAAATGTATCTAGTTTATTTAGCCATTCACCTATTGAAGGACATCTTGGTTGCTTGCAAATTTTGGCAATTATTAATAAAGCTGCTATAAATGTTTGTGTGTAGGTTTTTCTGTGTTAATATGTTTTCAGCCCCTTTTGGGTAAATACCAAGGAGCATGATTACTGGATTGTATGAAAATAATTTGATTAGTTTTATAAGAAAATGCCAGATTATTTTCCAAAGTGACTGTACCATTTTGCATTCTTACCCAGGAATTAGTGAGAGTTGGTCATTTTATGTTTGAGGCCTTCTCTGATTTTTTCTGTGAGACATTTCCTTTCTCCAAACTCATTTAGCACTCTCTATCCTTATACTGACATCTATTATGTATGTATGTGCATGTGTGTCTGTGTGTGTGTGTGTAATTTGTTTTTTGAGACAAGGTTTCACCCTGTCACCCAGGCTGGAGTATAGTGGTGCAGTGGTGTGATCTCAGCTCACTGCAACCTCCGCCTCCTGTGTTCAAGCAGTTCTCCCACCTCAGCCTCCCAAGTAGCTGGGACCTCAGACATGCACCACCACTCCAGGCTAATTTTTTGTTTTATATATTTTGGTTGACACGGAGTTTCACCATGTTGGCTAGGCTGGCCTCGAGCTCCTGTCCTCAAGTGATCCACCCGCCTTGGCCTCCCAAAGTGCTGGGATTACAGGCATGACCCACTGCGCCTGGCCTGACATCTATAATATTTTTTGTTAAGCATGTGCAAACCCCTCAGGGCAGGAGAGAGATATGTCTCCTATCCTTTACAATACTGCACTTGTTGCCTTGAAAGTTTTTGAGTGAAACTAGAAAATTTGTGAATGAATTAAGAAATTCTGGCGTGTCAGACTGGCAAATGATCAAATATTTATCATCACCTAACAGCATTTCTTTTTGCAGAGCTCTATACAATTACAATGTCTTATGCTAAAATTATAATCAAACAATACTCACTATTTTTACTATAATTTTTTTTTTCAATTTTTTCTTGGCAGTTATTTTATGGGTTAAAAACATGATTGATTTATGTGAAAGAGAATTGCATTTGACGTTATTAACTCTTTGCCCCAGCCTTTTCAGCTAGAAAAAAGCAAAGCTCTTGCTGTAATAAGTGCTGAACCTTTTAAAAATAAAATCTAATGAGGTTAGTATATATCCTTGACATTTTATTTTCAACCGAAGTGAAGGTCATAGCTGAAAGGTCACAAAGTTGAATTTATACAGCAAATAAACAAAGCTATTATTTTGCAAAGAAAATGCAATATTCCTGTCTTTAGCCTCTTGCATGTAAAAGGGTGTTTGTAATGCTGATTTTAGTATTCAAGTCCTGTTATCTTTTCATTTCTTATATTTTGGAATGTAGAAAGAGGAATACATCTAGCTTATCTATCAAAGACTAGTATGAAATGTGTGTGTTATCATTAATATTCTAGTATTTTATTATTTGAACTTTACATTTAAGTCAAATCTACTTTGTATTTGTTGGGTACTAATTTTTTTGGTGGAAGTAGGTAATTATTCTATTTCCTTGGTAAACTTCTTTGTGACTTGAGAGTTTGGTCATACATGTTTAAGTCCCTCAAGTCTACCATCTTTGGTTTTTACAACAAAACTGTACATTTCCAATGAAAGAATATATCAACATGAGTTTGGAAAATAAGGGGCTGAATTATAGTTAAATGGTAGAAAATCTGCCTTTTTGGGTACAATGTACAACAGGAATTCTTAACTGCTTTCATATTATATTACTAATACATAACATGGGATTGCTCTATTAAATTTGTACCAGATCAAGACAATTTTAATAGTAAGAATAGTTTCATTTATTTAAAAAGTCATTAAACAAAGTTCAAATGCCAAAAACCATGTCAAAATGCTCACTTTATATTGTTATCTAGTTAAGATATTTTTAGGGCAAATATTCCAAATTTTGTAATTTGTTCCTTTTAAAAAACAAGCATAAGATAGGTATCTAATCTAGAATTTCCTTTATTTTAGATGAACTCACAAATTCGTCAGAAACCAGATTGTCTTTAGAAGACCTCTTTAGGAAAGACTTTGTGCTTCACGATCCAGAGGCTCGATGGATCAATGGTAAGTGTATGCCTTTTTAAACATTGTATTCATTTTGAGTTCTGTATAATTAAAATTTTTTAAAATGATATTTGTAAGCTGGGCACAGTGGCTTATGCCTGTAATCCCAGCACTTTGGGAGACCAAGGCAGGAGAATCGCTTGAACCTGGGAGGCGGATGTTCCAGTGAGCTGAGATCGCACCACTGCACTCCAGCCTGGGTGACAGAGACTCCATCTCAAAAAAAAAAAAAAAAAAAAAAAAAGATATGTGTAGTTAATATTTTAATTGAAAGTATACTTCAAAGATTACATGGGTATTATTTAAATTAAAACCTTGGTTCTTGTGAGAGAAAATCAATTCCTAAGATAGGGTGTCAATAAATTATTTGGCAAACATTGGGTTGACAGTTTTGTGTCTGTTGCTCTCTCACGATCATTAGTTATATGACTTTAAGGATGTATTACATCTCCGGCACATCCCTAGATAATTTTTCTTCGTTTGGCAGTGTACATTTTGGGAGCTAGTCGTAGAAATGTTAGGTGCTTCAAATTTGACAATTTGATTGGTTTTTGTTTTTCTCTGTGGCTTTTCTTTTTAAGCTTAAGTGTTACAGGCTAGTGAGACTCTATGCAAAGTTGAAATGACTTGGAAATATACGGCACTTTGTTTTTTTTTTTCTGGCCTGGCAAATAAGACTCCTTAGGTTCTCTTAAGTCAGTCTCTGACATAAAAATAAGAAAATAAAACCACTGAGTGGCTTCACAGGTTTTGCTTTGTCTTTATGGAAGATAATAAGGGCATAATGTGTTGGTGAAAAGGAAATCAGTTTTTTAATCCTTCGAATGTTCTAATTTGACCAACCATACTAATCATTATGGTTGGATAGCTGTTAATCTTTACCCTTCACTTTATTTGGGCATAATATCTTTGCTTATTTTCAAGGCATAGAGTGTATTCTTTGTATAATAGATGAAAGGAGCTTTGCCTTTTTATCTGATAAAGATCATCATACTTACAGTCCATTCCTTCCTCTCTCTTACTCTAATTAAGTGTATTTATGCTGGTGAATTAAACTTTAATTTATGGAAGCTATAAAAAGAATATAATTTAACCCATGAGGGCAAAGGCCAAATCACATGTGTTTACTTGACACTGATATGTCTCCTGGAGATCTGCAGGCACTTGAGATTGGTTTTTTGAATAAATGAATGAATGATTTTAATTGATGTGCAGTCTCATTTTCACATAAACTTAAATTTTAATTGAAATCAATTGGAAGATAAGTATGTATTGTGGTGATGATATTACGGATAAAGAGCACAAGGTAGCATTTTTCTTAATGAATCTGTATATTTTTATTTTGAACTGTTTATAAATTTGAGGCTAGTCATATTTTTGACTTTGCACTATGATTATTTCACATGTACAATATAATGAGTGCTATGACTAAAGAAGGCTAATAAAAAATATATTATCATCAAAAATTGTCCAAATACACAAATCTCTCATGAATAATTCTTCTAATGTGTGATTATAGTTATGACAATCACCTGTTTACTCTTTAGCAAACATTTTCTATAGAGAGAAATGACAAAATGAAAGTTGCTAGGTTTTTTTAAACAATAGTATTATGAGTTGTTAGATTTGAAATGCTGAATAATCTTGTTTTATTCACCATGTTTTTGGACAAATTATAGACATTTTGTAGTCTTTGACTTTGGAAAACATGAAAAATTATGGGTCTCATCTCCCTTCTCAGGTTAGCTTGGACTATTTAGAGGCATTTACTCCTGTGTATAACTGACACTGTGATATTGAAGCTCCAAAGGACAGGACAGATATTTAAGTAGTGAACTGCATGCTAAATTAAACCATATTTCAATATGTAGGACACTGATTCTACTCTTATACTTCATAGGTTACCAAAATAATATATTTGGAGTTTATCATTTTTCAAGTAATTTCTTTATTAATCATTGGTTAAATTTAATCCTAAGAAGGCATATGGGACAAAGCTTCAGTGTTATTATAATGTTCTAAGTAATACCTAAATATATAATTTTTATAAAGAATTTGACATAAAGACAACTCTTTAAATTGGAATAAACAGAACCTAAGCTCTGAAAGCATGCAATCTTTATAAATACCATTGAAGGAACTGTCTCACTGCCTGTAAATTGTGTGCACTGAGTTACTTTTTAAGTATAGAAATGGATTTGTGCTTTTATCCAACCCAGATCTTTCTGGCAAGTGCTAGATACTTGGCCTATTTACGTATTCCTCACATAGCCTGGAAATTCAATGGGAAATATATGACTAGGGTGTGTAACCTTGGCCTCATTATCAGCAGTTATATCTAAATGTAACCTGTGAGCTTTTTCTTTATCCTCAAGTGATGTCTCAACAGGTTTTCTTAGTGCATAAGTCACTTGAAGGAGTTTGAGCTCAGCTTATTTGGAAGTGTCATTTAATTCTTGGAGGTCATCATAGAAGTGCTTAATGCATTATTGGTCAAGGGGAAGGAGGGAGTCTAGGTGGCCCTGACATGTGTAGGTTATGGTGAGGCGATGCCATTCATTATGCTTGGTCTCAAAAAATATGCCTGAGAATATTACTGCAGCCTTGGATGGGTGCCCTTGTTCATGGTTAGCTTAACAACAGCCTTACCCCAAGTCTGCTCATGTCTTTGAAATCTGCATTTTTATAGCATCTTCATTCTAGTGATGTCACCTTGAAATTTGAAAACCCATCTTATTTAAAATTATTCATTCTATCCACACACATTTGATAATCAATTAATCACCAAAGAAAGATCTAACATTGAGTGCCTTCTATTGAGGCTCTGTGATCGATGCTTTATGTACGTATTTCATAAGACTGCATATGACATTAAAGTTAACCCCAGAAAACTGAGGCTTAACTCAGAAACTTATCCGAACACACACCTAATAAAAGGCAGAGGCTGCTTTACTCATTATGCTTAAGTATAAAACTTGACCTCTTTCATTGTTTGACTCTGATGTGTCATCCTCTTATCTAACCTATTTATCAAGTACCTCCCTGACAATCTCATTTTAACAGACCTCATTGCTGTTGTAAGGTGGAAAGGTATGATAGCCTTCCTCACCCATCATAAAGGTCACAGCCAACACAGCTGTTGAACAAAAGACCCGATAAGAAGAGAAAAGCATAACAAATTTATTTAATCAAAGTTTTATGTCACTTGGAAGACTTTGGAAATGAAGAATCAAAGGCCTAGGGAAAAGTGTCCATTTGTATGTTTAGGTTAAATAAAGTACAGACAGTGTATTGAATTGTGACTGGACAAAAAGGGTATACTCTAATGATAATAAAATGAGAGAGAAACCCAGCAAGGCTTACCTGTTCATATCCTTCTTGGCCTCCCTATGTAGCATTTCATCCTCCCAGATATAAGGCAGAACTCCCCTGGAAATAGGGACTTAGATCTATTATCTGAAAGGTAGGTCAGTGCATTTCCTTGTGACAGCTCCTACACAGAAAAGCAGAGGAAGGTTAAAATATTTTTAGATTTTATGGTTTGCTTGGAAAGAGGGATGCTAGTTTCTTTTATTATTATTATTATACTTTAAGTTCTAGGGTACAAGTGCAGAACATGCAGGTTTGTTACATAGGTATACACGTGCCATGGTGGTTTGCTGCACCCATACACCCATCATCTACATTAGGTATTTCCCCTAATGCTATCCCTCCCCTAGTCCCCTACCCCCTGACAGGCCCCAGTGTGTGATGTTCCCCTCCCTGCGTCCATGTGTTCTCATTGTGCAACTCACATGTATGAGTGAGAACATGCATTGTTTGGTTTTCTGTCCTTGTTTTAGTTTGCTGAGAATGATGGTTTCCAGCATCTTCCATGTCCCTGCAAAGGACATGAGCTCATCCTTTTTTGTGGCTGCATAGTATTCCATGGTGTATATGTGCCACATTTTCTTTATACAGTCTACCATTGATGGGCATTTGGGTTGGTTCCAAGTCTTTGCTATTGTGAATAGTGCTGCAATAAACATATGTGTGCATGTGTCTTTATAGTAAAATGATTTATAATTTTTTGGGTATATACCCAGTAATTGGATTGCTAGTTTTTGTAACCTTTCCTAGGGTAGAGGAATCTAGTTTCTATTACTTGCTTCACGGATGACAGAGAGGTAGGAGACAAGGAAGGCAGAAGAAGGTCAGATATAGACTTTGCTTCTGAGACTACTCAGAGGCCTTCCAATATCTTAGTCAGTTCAACGTACTCAGCATGCCACCATGCCATACTTCGAGGTATCATTTTCTGAGTCCCAACACTATTAATTTTTTCATGTTGAATACTACAATAATATGTTTATTTCCCCAGGTACATTCATATAGTGGTAACTTATAGAGTCACTAAAACTAGAGTTTATACACATGTTTATTGACTTGATCATGATCTTGAAAAGTGAACAGAGTGACTGCAAAACAGCATTGACAGTATGTGATATCATGCTGTCTATTGTGTAACAGTGATTGTCTCCAGATTATCCCTTTCTTTTTACTTATTTTGTTTTTTCTCAATTTTTTTCAGTAAATGTGTGTGTTTACATCGTTTGTTTTTTTTATCATTTTAACTTTTTATTTTAGATTTAGGGAGTGCATGTGCAGGTTTGTTACATGGGTATACTGCAGTGTTAGCAATCTCAGGATATTCATTTTGAGCTATTAGATAAAATGAATCAAATGATATTTTATTTTTAAACTTTGTCTTCCACTCTGTGTCAGTAGACAATTCTAAAATTTATCTGATGGAGTATAAACTATTAAAATTATCATTTGATAAAAAAAAGTTGTAAATTTTAAATACATTTGGGTTCCAGTGAACAAACACACCATCATGTAATGAGATTTTACCATACAGCTAGTGTGTCCTTTACTCACCCCATGAGATTGACAACACCTGCTCAGTAATATTAGTCCACTTACCATTTGTTATGAACCTGCAGCAATATCAGATTGCTATGAAAGTTTTTAAATGCATACTCACAATTAAACTTACCTTTTCTGGACCAGTGGCCAACCCTTCACCAACTGACTGTAGTCAGACAACATCATTCTTAGCACAGCCCTTCCCTAGGAGACAGTAAACTATGAGGAATAACTATCAGTATTCGATTGAGTGCTCCATAAATAGTTTCATTATCATCATGAGAACAGTTGTATACGTAATGGGATGGAAGTTGTTTCACATTTCTTTTGCAAAATGGCATGCTGGGATAAGTGGTAGTATGTGAGGCTTTGGGTTTTATTTTGATCTTATTGGACTCATGTTGGAAAAAAATAAACTCACTTGTTACATGAGATTCCAACACAGATATTTTAACCTGCTGTCTTCGTAATGTGTGACAGTATAATATGTGGAAATGGGAGACTCATTAAATCAAGGCAAGCCATGGCCTTTCAGCGAGTTATCTAAGCCTCTTAAGGCTTGCTTTCTTCATTGAGAGTGAGGATATTAGTGCCAAAGCTAGAAGCATGATACAAAGTAAGTGAGCAAAAATATGTAAAAAGTGAAGATAAAAGGTAAAAGTTAGAAAAAGAAAAGAAAGAAAAACTATAAATGAAAAGTCAAGGTCTGTAGCCTTGTGGATCTTCAAATGGTAGTGATTCATATAACTGATTTTAGAGGTGCTCTGAACACCTGACATTTGTTAATAAATGCACTGGGAAATCTCATTCTCGTAATATATACAGGATATTGAAGAGGCAGTGAAAAGTCACTATTGTAGCCTGTATGAAAAACAGAGACATTACTGTAATATATCAATAATATTTACAATAATTAGGGGAACCATAAATAGGAAAACTGAACAAATACGTCTATGTTGTTTCTTGCTTGTTTGTTTGACACTAATTTATCATACTAGAATTACTGTCCATCAACCTAACTTGGTTGAGCTGCAGAAGTTGTGTTTCTCAGTGCACAGGGAGCTATTTCTAACTCCAAAGACATCATTACCCTCCCTTTAGCCTATATTCAGCCCCCAGTCAAAATTATCTTATTTTTATCTTATTTTATATCTTCTTGACCAAAATGTTATTTTTTATAATCATCAACCAAACTGATAGTTAAATAAAATAGAGTTGAATTTATATTCATGAGGCTCTTGAAGATAACATGTATTTTTCTTGCAACATAATTTATAAAGATAAAACCTTGCATAGATTCTAGATGCACACAATTAGGTATATGGTCAAATAAATCAATTTGCATCTTTTTAATGGAATACTAAGCAGCTGTAAAAATTAATATTTAAAACATTAGTGCCATTGAAACATGTGCAGATAATATATTAATTGAAAATAGCACAATATGGAATTATATGTATAGTGTATTCACAATTGCATTACATGCATATACACACAAGTATATGCAAAGAAAATAATACTAGAATTCAATATGCCAAAATATTAAATAATTTTCTGTTAGAGTGATTGAGTTGTTTTTATTTTTTCCCTTTCTGTCTATATGTTCCAAATTTTCAACAAGCATTCTGCTGTTTCATACTATGGCAATTTTGTATACTAACTACGGATATTCAAACTTTTGTTTGAAATTCAAATCTAACAAGTAAATGGTTACTAAAATTCTCATTAAAATGTAGATGCATTCAGCTAGACAAATATTAATTTTGTTATTCGGCATGTGCCTTTTTTCTCAAAGATCTGTATGAAAAGGAGGTACAGAGAGGAGCGTGAGGTTACTGAACCTGGGAGAATGAGAATGTTCTTAGCACCGCAATGACTACTAGACTTAAGAGGCATGGATTCTTATAACAGCAGTTTCACTTCCTTCTTTCCCAACAGATCGAGACATAATATTTCCTGTAGTTTATTATGTTCTTTTTTCTTCCACTAATCCAAACCTCTGCAACATGCAATTTATCTGTATTACAAACCTGAATAGTACCCTAGACCCCAAAGGGTTTTTCTTAAAAAGTCAAAAATAACAAATGTTGGTGAGGCTGTGGAGAAAAGAGAATGCCTATATGGTGTTGGTGGAAATGTAAATGAGTTCAGCCACTATAGAAGGCAGTTTGAAGATTTCTCGAAGAACTTACTACAGAACTAGCATGGGACTAGCCATCTTATTAATGGGTATATACCCAAAGGAAAATAAATTGTTCTACCAAAAAGACCCATATATTTGCATGTTCTTTGCAGCACTATTCATAATAGCAAAGACATGAAATCAACCTAGGTGCCCCAAAATGGTGGAGTGGATAAAGAAAATGTGGTACATATACACCATGGAATACTGTGCAGCCATAAAAATGAACAAAAGCATGTATTTTGCAGCAATATGGATGTAGCAGGAAGCCATTATCCTAAGTGAATTAATGCAGAAACAGCAAGCTAAATATCACACATTCTGACTTATAAGTGGGAGCTAAATCTTGAGGACAGGCAGACATAAAGACAGGAACAACAGACATTAGTGACTCCAAAGGTGGGGAGCGGAGGAGGGGAACAAAGCCTGAAAAACTTCCTTTTGGGTACAATGTTCACTATCTGGGTAACTGGGATCAATAGACGTCCAAATCTCAGTACCATACACTATACCTTGTAACAAATCCACACCTATACCCCCAAATCTAAAATAAAGATTAAAATTTTAAAAATCAAATAAAAAGTAAAAACACATAGGAGGCTATTTAAATTATGACATACCTAGTTCCTGATTCACAGACCAGAGACTTGTAAATGAGATTTGGAATGTAAATCATTGTTATCAAGGCTGACTTTTCTTTTCAGAGTTATGTATGACAAAGTATCTTCCTATCAAGAGTAGATAATTTCCTACTAAAACTAAAGAAATGCTTCTTAAAAAGCATACCATGAAGCATATTTACTTCTCTCCAAATGACCAAAAATGTTTTATTTATTGCTATGTTGTTTGTAAAATTGTGCTTTTACCAAAGTTTAGATTAAATTTCATCTGTATTATAACTGTTTGAAATCAATAAAATGGAAATATCTACTATAAAAAATAATACTGTGCAATCTTATATACTAACTATGATATTCAAACTTTTGTTTGGAATTTAAATCTAAATAGTTTTCTTCAAGAAAATATTTTTAAGATTTCAGTTTGTCTAAAAATGACAATACTTAAACTAAACACCAAGAGAGAGAAAAGGGATTTACTGATAAAATTCGGTGTTAACATTTAGGAACAAAAAAGTATGTAAGAAAAAAAATATATTTTTCTATGACCTAGGTGTGTAATGATCAAAGTACTTAAAGAGAATTTGAAATACAAACTAAACTTTAGAATAAAGAAGCTAAATATTTATGTTACCACTTATTTCTTGAAATATAAAAGTATATTTTGATTTTTAAAATAAGAAAAAAAAAAGCTTGGGGAAATGGGATGAAAGTTATGTTCAGAGTTCACCAACAAGCATTTATTGAGCTTCAAATATGTGCTCTGCACAGAGCTTCATATATTCCAGATGGAATCTGTTTACATTTGAAAAGTTTGTAGTAAAATATCTGGTGTCCTCGTAGTCCTTTGATATTCTATACAATTGTTGTTCTTGGCCTTGATGGCCCAGGAAATCTGTTTGTCAATACAAATATAGAATAATAGATACTTTCACATTGACATCTATCTTTCCATCTATATGTCCATCTATCCTTTTATCTATCCAACATGTATTGAAAAGATTGAAGCACAGCCAAACATTTTTCTAGATACAAAGATATAAAGATGAATAAACACAGTCCCTTTGATCAAGGACATTATGAATATAAAGGGGTTTTTTCCTCATTGAGCACAATATCTTTCCAGTTGTCTGAGGCTTAAAAGTAAAATTGTAATCAAAAGGCTGTGAATGGGAAAGAAATCAGATGTAACTGAAGAGTTGCAAGAAATATTCAATCCAGTTACGATGAAGTTTCATTAACCTTCTCCAAAATCGAAAACACATCTTCACATCCCACATCTCTCTCTTTACTATGGTGCAGGGTACACATGGCACATTTTATTTTTTTTGAGCTCCTGTATATGCCCTGCCTCTCTTTGTGTTTGATAATCTTTACTTACATATGGTAATGATCATGATTAATATATACACGTACCACTGACATGTGCAAAAGAAATAAAATATAATTATGGTCCCCAGAGACTATAGAAACTAGATGAAAATAACAGGCCTAAAACAATTAGGTGAACAATATTAGGTGATCAATTTCTGGGTAATTATTTCTTAAAAACAGATGTTGCAACTATGAGAGATAGGTTTGAGTTAAGAATAGTTGGAGTCGTCTTTATGGAAAAGATAAAATTCAGTCTCAGTCTAGAGGGCAGATGAGCCCAGGGGATGAATGAAGACATTGTTGGGAGAACAAGGATGTGTTATGACAAAATCACAGAAATTAGCATGGTATGTAAGTTTAGCTGTAAGGAAAATGCTGTGTATGTGTGTTCAGAGCCTCTATATGTATAAAAGTAATGGAGAATAAAGTTGAATAACTCAGTATTGGCATATAATTAGAATATGTATATTCGATTATTTTACTGTAATTGTTATACTCTGATCTCCTTTAGCAGATTAACCCTTTATTGGCTTTTAATTTGAAACAAGAATTTGAAGTTGCTCTGATAATTGTCGGTTATTTTGTTGAAATGGGAAATTTGAGTAATAGGAATTGAAGTGGGAGATATTAGTAATAGGAATTTACCTAATATATGTTCAGTAAGTCAAAATTTACATATATGTTTCTACTTTTCTAGGACACTTCTACATATGCTATTTATTTGCATTTTTTTTGAAAACCTTTCTTAGGGAGACAGGATAGGCATTATTTTTGTTTTATACATGAGTAACTTGAGAAGCAGGTTTTTTTCCACTTCTCTCAGATTCACTCAGTAATAAGTTCTGGCTAGAAGCCACATCTTTCATGTTTAATATTTGGTAGAAACTAGAGTAGAGAAAATGTTTCAAGTGAATTTTTTGTATTATCATGAAACTAACATTTAACAATGTTTATAAATTAATTTTTAAAACACGTAGATTTAAGGAAAACAATATTAAAGAAAAAATAGATAAGAATAACAAAAGATTTTCTTTGTAATTGTATATGAATGTTTCAATTTTATTGGAATGTTTAGATATTTTGAGAAAATGTAATTATTCTTATATGATTGATTTTACAAGTAAAAAAAGAAGTCATTGCAGATAATCATAATAAGAAACTGAAAGGACATATTTTCATTTAAAAATATATATATATTTTTTCAACTTTTATTTTAGATTCAGGGGTAAATGTTGTTACCTGGGTGTGTTGTAGGATGCTGAGTTTTGCAGTATGATTGAATATGTCACCCAGGTAGTGAGCATAGTACCCCACAGATAGTTTTTTAAAGCTTGTCTCCCTCCTTTCCTCCCTACCCCCTCTTATTTTCACCAGTGTCTAATGTTCCCATCTTTATGTCTATGGGTACCCAATGTTTAGTTCCCACTTTACTTGTGGTATTTGGTTTTTTGTTTTCCTTTTTAGTTTTAGTTTTTTTGTTTCTGCATTAATTAGCATAGGATAATGTCTCAAAATGCATCTATGTTGTTGTAAAATGACATAATTTGGCTCTTTTTATGGCTGCATAGTATTCCATGGTATGCATGTACCACATTTTCTTTATTTCTTTTTTTTTTCCTTTAAGTTCATGTGCAGAACTTGCAGGTTTGTTACATAGGTATGCATGTGCCATGGTGGTTTGCTGCACCTATTGATTTGTCCTCTAAGTTCCCTCCCCTCGCCCCCCACCCAACAACAGGCCCTGGTGTGTGATGTTCCCTTCCCTGTGTCCATATGTTCTCATTGTTCAACTCCCACTTATGAGTGAGAACATGTGGTGTTTGGTTTTCTGTTCCTATGATAGTTTGCTGAGGATGATGGCTTCCAGCTTCATCCATGTCCCTGCCAAGCACATGATCTCATACCTTTTTATGGCTGCATAGCATTCCATGGTGTATATGTACCACATTTTCTTCATCCAGTCTACCATTGACGGGCATTTTGGTTGGTTCCATGACTTTACTATTGTAAGTAGGGCTGCAATAAACATACGTTTGCATGTGTCTTTATAGTAGAATGATTTATAATCTTTTGGGTATATATCAAGTAATGGGATTGCTGGGTCAAAGGTTGTTTCTGGTTCTAGATCCTTGAGGAATTGCCATACTGTCTTCCACAATGGTTTAACTAATTTACATTCCCACCAACCGTGTAAGTAAAGTGTAAAAGTGCTCCTATTTCTTCACAGCCTCAGCAGCATCTATCGTTTCTTAACTTTTTAATAATTGCCATTCTGACTGGCACGGGATGGTCTCTCATTGTGGTTTTGATTTGCATTTCTCTAATGATTAGTGATGTTGAGCTTTTTTCATATGCTTGTTGGCTGCATACATGTCTTCTTTTGAGAAGTGTCTGTTCTTACCTTTGCCCATTTTTGATGGGGTTGTTTTTCTCTTGTAAATTTGCTTAAGTTCCTTGTAGATTCTGGATATTAGACCTTTGCAGATGGGTATATTGCAAAAATTTTCTCCCATTTTGAAGGTTGCCTGTTCATTCTGATGATAGTTTCTTTTGCTGTGCAGAAACTCCTTAGTTTAGATCATATTTGTCAATTTTCCTTTTGTTGCAATTGCTTTTGGCATTTTTGTTATGAAGTCTTTGCCCATGCCTATGTCCTGAATGATATTGCCTAGGTTTTCGTCTAGGGTTTTTAGTGTGTTAGATTTTATATTCAAGTCTTAAATCCATCTTGAGTTAATTTTTGTTTAAGGTGTGAGGAAGGTGTCCAGTTTCAGCTTTCTGCATATGGCTAGTCAGTTTTCACAGCACCATTTATTGAATAGGAGATCCTTTCCACATTGCTTGTTTTTGTCAGGTTTGTCAAAGATCATATGGCTGTAGATATGTAGTGTTATTTCTGAAGTTTCTGTTCTGCTCCATTGGTCTATATGTCTGTTTTGGTACCAGTACCATGCTGTTTTGGTGACTGTAGCCTTGTAGTGTAGTTTGAAGTCAGGTAGTGTGATGCCTCCAGCTTTGTTCTTTTTGTTTAGGATTGTCTTGGCTGTATGGGGTCTTCTTTGATTCCATATGAAATTTAAAGTCGTTTTTTCTTCTTCTGTGAAGAAAGTCAATGGTAGTTTGATGGGAATAGCATTGAATCTATAAATTACTTTGGGCAGTATGGCCATTTTCACAATGTTGGTTCTTCCTATCCATGAGCATGGAATGTTTTTCCATTTGTTTCTGTCCTCTCTTATTTCCTTGAGCAGTGGTTTGTACTTCCCCTTGAGGAGCTCCTTCACATCCCTATTTAGCTATATTCCTAGGTATTTTATTCTCTTTATAGCAATTGTGAATGGGAGTTTATTCATGATTTTGCCCTCTGCTTGTCTACTGTTGGTGTAGAGGAATGCTTGTGATTTTTGCACATTGATTTTGTATCCTGAGACTTTGCTGAAGTTACTTATCAGCTTAAGGAGTTTTGGGCTGAGATGATGGAATTTTCTAAATATAGAATCATGTCATCTGCAAACAGACACAATTTGACTTCCTCTCTTCCTATTTGAATACCCTTACTTCTTTCTCTTGCCTGATTGCCCTGGCCAGTACTTCCAAGACTATCTTGAATAGGGGTAGTGACAGAGGGCATCCTTGTTTTTTACCAGTTTTCAAAGGGAATGCTTACAGATTTTGCCCATTCAATATGATATTGGCTATGGGTTTGTCATAAATAGCTCTTATTATTTTGAGATATGTTGCATCAATACCTATTTTATTGAGAGTTTTTCTTTATCCAGCCCACTGTTGATAGGATCCTTGGTTGATTCCATGTCTTTGCTATTGTAAAGGGTGCTACAATGAACATATGGGTGTCTTCTTGGTAGAATGATTTATTTTCCTTTGGTTATATACCAAGTAATGGGATTGCTGGATTAAATGGTAGTTCTGTTTTTAGTTATTTGAGAACTCTCCTAACTGCTTTCTATAGTGGCTGAACTAATTTACATTATCACCAACAATGTATACATGTTTTTGAACCATTGCCCCTTTCCTCCCTCCCATCTTTTATATTATCCAGCATCTATTGTTCCCATCTCTATGTTCATGTGTACTCAATATATATTTCCCACTATGAGTGTGAAAGTGCGGTATTTGATTTGTTCTTTCTTCATTAATTCTCTTAGGATAATGGCCTAATGGGTAATGGATAATGACCTAATGGCCTAATGGATAATGGTCCAAGTCCAAAGTCTCATCTGAGACAAGGGAAATCTCTTCCACCTAGTGCCTGTAAAACCAAAACAAGTTAGTTACTTCCAAGATACAATGGAGGTACAGGCATTGGTTAACTATACCCATTCCAAATGAGAGAAATTGGCCAAGCGCCTACAGGCCCCATACAAGTCTGAAATTCAATAACGCAGTCATAAACCTTAAAGTTCCAAAATGATCTCCTTTGAACCCATGTCTCACATCCAGGACACACTGATGCAAGAGGTGGGTTCCCACAGACTTGGGCAGCTCCTCTCCTGTGGCTTTGCAGGCTACAACCTCCCTCCTTGATGCTTTCACGGGCTGGCATTGTGTGTGCAGCTTTTCCAGGTGCACAGTACAAGCCGTCAGTGGATCTAGCATTCTAGGGTCTGGAGGATGGTGGGCACCTTCTCACAACTACACTAGACAGTGCCCCAGTGGGGCCACTATGTGGGGGCTCCTACTCCACATTTTCCTTCTCCTTTACCCTAGCAGAGGTTCTCTATGAGGACTCCATCCCTGCAGCAAACTTCTGCCTGGACATCTAGGGATTTCCATACATCCTCTGAAATCTAGGCAAAGTTTCCAAAACTCAATTCTTGTCTTCTGTGCACGCATAGGACCAACACCATGTGGAAGCTTCCAAGGCTGGGGATTTGTATTCTCTGAAGCAACATTTTGAGCTGCACTTTGGCCACTTTTAGCTAGGTCTGAAAAGGCTGGGACACACTACTGAGGCTGCACACAGCAGGGTGGCCCTGGACCCAACCCACGAAACCATTTTTTTCTCCTAGCCCTCTGTGACTGCAATGGGAGGGGCTGCTGCGAAGGTCTCTGACATGCCCTGGAGACGTTTTTTCTGTTGCCTTGGTGATTAACATTGGGCTCCTTGTTGCTTATCCAAATTTCTGCAGCCTGCTTGAATTTCTCCCCAGAGAATGGGTTTTTCTTTTCTATCATATCATCAGGCTACAAATTCTTAAGCTTTTTTGTTTGCCTCCTCTTGAGCACTTTGTCACTTAGAAATTTCTGCTGCCAGATACCCTAAATTATCTCACTGAAGTTCAAAGTTTCACATATCTCTAGGGCGGGGCAAAATCCTGCCAGTCTTTTTGCTAAAGCAAAAGTGACCTTTACTCCAGTTCTCAACAAGTTTCTTGTCTCCATCTGAAACCACCTCAGCCTGGACTTCATTTTCCATATCACTGTCAGCATTTTGGTCAAAGCCATTCAACAAGTCTTTAGGAAGTTCCAAACTTTCTCATATCTGTCTGTCTTCTGAGCCCTCCAAGTCTCTGGGAAGTTCCAAACTTTCCCACATTTTCCTATCTTCTTCTGAGCCGTCCAAACTGTTTTAACCTGTGCCTGTTACCCAGTTTCAAAGTTGCTTCCACATTTTGGGTATCCTTATAGCAGCACTCCACTCTACCAGTACCAATTTACTGTGTAAGTCTGTTCTCACGCTGCTATGAAGAGATACCTGAGACTGAGTAATTTATAAAGAAAAGAGGTTTAATTGCCTCCTCACACTTCAGCATGCCTCAGGAAACTTACAATTATGGCAGAAGGGGAAGCAAACATATCCTTCACATGGCAGCAGCACAGAGAAGTGCTAAGCAAAAACACTTCTTTAAGAAGTGCTTTCTCATGAGATTTTATAGAACCATCAGATCTCATGAGAACTCACTCACTATCACAAGAATAGCATGGATGTAACCAACCCCATGATTCAATTACCTCCCACCAGATCCCTCCCATGACACATGGAGATTATGGGAATTACAATTCAAGATGAGATTTGAGTGGGGACACAGCCAAACCATATCACTGGGGATGTTTTTGCATATGAGATGGGTTTCTTGAAGATAGCAGATGGCTGCGTCTAGTATTTCATCCAAGTTGCCACACTGTAGCTTTCAAGTAGGGTGTTTAGACCATTTGCATTCATGGTTAATAGTGATATGTGAGAATTTGACCCTCTGATCATGTTATTACCTGGTGGTTTTGTGGACTGGATTGTGTAGTTGCTTTATAGAGTCTGTGAACTATGCATGTATATATGTTTTTGTGGAGGCAGGTATTGTTCTTTCATTTGCATGTTTAGAACTCCCTTACAGACCTCTTGTAAGACTGTCTTAGTGATAATAAATTCCCTTCGTGTTTGCTTCTCTGGAAAGGATTTTATTTCTCCCTTGCTTATGAAGCTTAGTTTGACAAAAGATGAAATTATCTGAAATTTTTTAATGATATTGAAAATAGACCCACAATCTCTTTTTGTTTGTAAGGTTTCTGATGAAAATCCTGCTGTTATTTTGATGGGGTTCTTTTAGCTGCCTTTAAGATTTTTTCACATTGACTTTGGAAAATCTAATGAATATGTGCCTTAGAGATGGTCTTCTTATATCTCATAGGAGCTCAACAAATTTCTTAAATTTGTGAGTTGACCTCTTTCATGAGATTGGGTAAATTTTTATGAAATAAATTCTCAAATATATTTTCCAAGTTGCTTACTCTCTTTCTCTCACAAGAATGCTATTGCATAATAGGCTTGGTTTATTTAATAATCCTGTATTTCTTGGAGGTTTTGTTTCTTTAAAAATTTTTTTTCTTTATTTTTGTCTTACTGAATTGGTTCAAAGGACCAGTCTTTTCATTCTGAGGTAATTTCCTCAGCATTGTCTATTCTGTTTTTAATGCTTCTAATTATATTTTTTAATTTCTGTAGTAAATTTCTCAATTCCAGAAGTTCAGTTTTGTTTTTTCTTAAAATGCTTGTGTTGTCTTTCTACTCTTGGATTATTTTACTGCTTTCTCAGATTGGGTTTCAACTTTCTCTTGAATCTCATTGAGCCTCCTTGTCATCAAGATTCTGAATTCTATGTCTGTCATTTCAGCCATTTCAATTTGGTAAGGATCCATTGCTGGAGTGCTAGTGTGATTGTTTTGAGGTGAGGAGATACTCTGACTTTTTGAATTGCCAAAGTCCTTGCACTGATTCCTTCTCATCTGAGAGGGTTAGTGTTGCTTTATCTTTTGGAAGTTGCTGTCATTTGGATGAGGCATTTTGTTTTTATATTCTTTTTGTCTCTGGAGGGTGTTACTGTAGTGAATATTTTGTATTGTCAATGGGCTTTGTTTCTGGGTGCTTTCAGAGGGTTAAACCTCTGTACAGGTTCTTTAATTATAGCTAGATCTCTACATTGTATTTCACAGGCAGTGTGTGGAAGGCATTTTTGTTTGGTGGTGTAATTCGGAATGCATTCCATTAGATGGCATTTAAGAGTAAGAGTCAGCAGATATGTTCTTATTCAACTGTGTGCCTCTTTTGTTTTTCAGTGCATTTGTGTAGTGTTCCAGGTTGGGGGAGTTGGGGGGAATCAAGGGATGACTCCCTCACCAAGTTTTCATTCCTGGGGCTTGAGGGGAGCCCCCTGTAATCTTGGTGCTGTGCCCACATTTCTTTAGCTCCAAGAGAGGCCTAGGCTGGCAGTGCTGTTTCCTCCCTTGGAGTGGCCTGAGCCAAAGGTTAGGTTGGCAGGAGACCCATAGCCCCCTGGGGGCCTGCTATACCTCTGTACTTGACAGAGTCAGAGAGGGTTGTGGGGTATGTCTGCTGGTGGTCCGTTGATTCAGTTGGTCAGGGGTGGAGGATCCCAGCAAGGGCAGTGTTGCTGTGGGTGTGCAGTTGGTGTGGTACCCAGGACCTAGAGTTTTTTGCCCAGAGATGGCTGTCTGGACTTCCCAGCTTGTGCTTGACTGATCAGGTCTCCTTCCAGCGTCTGTCCCAGTACTGAGCTTGACCAGCTAGTTTTATCTCAAGCCTTTTGTTCTCAGATTGCTTGTCTGTTAGGTGCTGCAGGGCATGGAGCTCCCTCAGGCAGAGGCTGAGCATGGCAGATAGGCCCCACCCTTCCTAGATTGGTCTCCCAGAGCGTGGTATACCCAGCTACTCTGCCAGCCCGTAATCCCACACCTCAGTCTTTTCTGTGTTCTGAGAGTGAGGGCTCCTCTCCTGCTTGAGCTCAAGCCACAGATCTCAGCTCAATACCCCTGAGCCGTGTGTTCAAATCCTAGGGAGTTGGGACCAGGCATGCAGCTTTGTCCTCCTGCCCATCTGGGTCAGGTACCACCTGCTCTGCGGGAGGGCAAAGCAATCCCAGACCAATGGCAAGACACTTAGGTGGGGCAGTAGAGGCTGCATTGTCAGCATGCTCTTGTTGGAGTGGTCAGGCAGGGGCCTTGAGGGTGGCCGATGGACAAGAGGATGTGCAGACCAGACGTGCCCCTTTCCCATGGGAAAAACAGCCCTGTCCCCTGCACCCCCTCATGCAAAATCTTCTGAGTTCTCAGGTTTGAGCTCTGCCTCTGCTTACTCTCCAAGCAGTTCCCCTGCCAATTCAAATGTTTTTTGGGGTCACAGGATCTCTCATAGCTAGGATCTCAGAGGTCTGTGGCCGGAGTATGGTGTCCCACAGTTCCTTTATTCATGTCTTCCTTAGGACGTGTTAAGGGCTGAGAGCCAGTTCTGGTGCTCAGCAACTTTGTGCAGCTTCCTCCCTCTTCATCCTCAGTGTCTGTGTTGCCTCTCTATGGACTTTCAGTTTTCTCCCAAAGGATCTGCTTGAGGTGTGATGGTTCACTAGATATTTTGGTTTCTCTTGGTTGGAGAGTTGCTTCTTGGCTGCATCTAGTCAGCTATCTTGGCCCCCCAGCTCTAGATTTTCATATTAACATTTTAATTCAACTTGCTTTGCTTGCCATTTTTTTGTGTGTGTGTTTGTGTGTTTGTCCATTTCTTTATGAATGGCTAAATTTACTTAATCAGCTTGGTTATATAGTAAATTTGAATGAGCCATTGAGACTTTTGGATAACAATCACTGGTTTCTATTGAATAAACAAGTATTAAACATGTAGATGCATTCCAAAATGTCTTTAGCTAGAAAAGTTTC
Source organism: Nomascus leucogenys (assembly GCF_006542625.1). NCBI lineage: Eukaryota > Metazoa > Chordata > Mammalia > Primates > Hylobatidae > Nomascus > Nomascus leucogenys. Next base: position 21,299,964 of record NC_044400.1, read on the forward strand.
TAGAGATAACATTCCTTATCATTAAATGGCTAAGATTCTATATGGCAAGTTATATTTTGTAAGTGGGGCAACTAAGGCCAGACACCATGCTAGGCATTTTTAGTTTATTATATCTAATGTTTATAGTTTTCTAACTTAGGTAGATATATGCTCATTTTATAAATGAAGAGCTTGAGTTTAAAGCACATAGGTGACTTGTTCAAGAACACAGAGATAAATTGAATCTATACTTTTTTTTTTTACTTATATGTATAATAGAAAAAATCCATAATAAAAAGCTTTATATAACTAGCAGGTGATGTTTTCCAACTTTTGGTCAAGCTGAGTAACAAACAGTGAGTTCCCCATTTCTGCTAATATTTTAGAGAGGTTGGGTGATCATGTGATAAAGATATATTAGTAAGATTCATATAGTGGATATGAAATTATTAAAAAGTAACCTGTAAGTTCAACTTCAATTCTAATATTTTATCAGTTTATCTCCATGTCAAGATAAAGGTACAGTTGAAGCTACTGTTTTAATTTTTCCTTGTTTTAGGAAACCAGTTGATAAATTGTTCTAGACCTTTCCTAGGGAATGGTGTCAGCTTTCACAGAAAGTTCTCTGCTTTTCATTTCCAGTCAAGAAAACTCTAGTGTTTGGCAAATAAGCTCTTTTCTCTTTGATTTGACTGGCCATAAGAAGTTGTTAAAAAATTTAAAAGCTGATCTCATTTGGACTTTCAGTTGATGACACCTTGGTATCCTCTTTTGTGTAGTCATAACCCATGCCAGTTTTCATGAGCTTGAACATTCATTACTGGGTTCATGACCCAAGCCATTAGCCCATCACTGCCATGCACTCGTCAACAGCATCTGAAAGCAAGAAGCTTAAACCTATCTGGTCTCTGGTGTTATTCAATTTGTGAGTGAAAAAATCACACATTACCTAGTTAATGTGTGTATATATTTTTCCCTTCTCCTTTGAATGTGAATGTTCTCTGGGTTTTCTACCATTACCAGTAATGCCAATTATTTAATTTGTCTCTGTCACCCACATCTGTGATAAAATAGTTTGTTTGCACATTGTACTCCTTAGCTTTTAATTTCCCCAAGATCCTATTATATTTAAAAGATTTAAAATGTGAAATCTCTTAAGTAAAGAAGTGACTAAGGCCTTATAGACCAGAAGGATTGCATGCTTTCCTCAGGCTCATGGTTAAAGGGCATCAATGCTCTGAACCATTCAGCTGTATTGTTCTCTAAGGCCCAACCAACCACCAAGGTAGAGAAGGAACATATCTGTGAATCAGTGTACAGTACCTGAAATGGGAAGGTTAGTTCTGTGTCTAGGAGACATGGTGCACAAGTTACTTGACTTCTGTCAGTGGCCATGTCTTCTTTACCTATAGGACTGAGAGGATAATTGCTCTTATGGCTTTCTTCTAAAGGCATTGTGGGCATCACAGGCCTATGCTTTCTAAACATTATAAACCACTCAAAACATTCTTGACTCCATCTCTTATTGAATAAAATTTATTTTTCATTTCTCTAGACTCTATGGCTTTGGGCAAGTCAACCAGTATTTCTGGGCATTAGTTTTGTCAAAGCACCTGAGTGATAACCACAGTTATTTATTGGGGGTTGAGTATGTGCCCATCACTGGGCCAATAAGGTTTGGCTAACTGTATTTATGCCTCATGAATTATTTTCATTGCCTTCACTTGATGGCTCAGGAAACGGAGCAGAGAGAGTTCGGTAACTTCCCTAGGCTCACATAGCTAGTTAGTAGCAAAGGTGGAGGTAGATGCTTTAGGTCATTAAATAAGGAGGGATTAAAATAATTCATGGAATTATCCTAGGTAGCGTCTAGATTCAAAGAAAGTAAAATGTAGAGAATAAAAGATCTGCTTTTTTTTTTCTTTGTTTTGGCCAACTTTTTTCACCAGCCTGTATTTCCTCTCCTTTCTTTCTTATGTGTTTTAAAATTCCAATTCCTGCCTTCACTTTGACGGGGTAGATGGGGGTGGTTAGAGTTGCCTTCCCTACTGTGCTTAAGTTCTTATTGTGTAAAGGTCCTTTAACTCGCTAAATTAGCTTAAAAAGCTCTGGTTTTGTTTTCATGCCAGCATGTTATCTCACCACACTGTCACTTTTTGCCCTCTGAGACTTGCCATACCAAGTGACAGTGCCCAAATCACATAAAGAGAAGCCATTGTTGCTCGTTCGCTAGTACGTGGGTTTGTATCCCCAAACCATGTCTTTTTACATGATACTAATTTTGTCTCGAATATTCTAATTTTTCCATGCAAAAAGCAAATTCCTGCTTTTCCTTATGAAACATCAATCAGTTCTTCTGTATACTCAACCATGACTTTCCCAGACATCTTTTTTTTTTGCCTTTAAGTTGCCAGCATGGCTTTTATGCTCAGCAATGTTTGGATTCCATGCTCCTAAACGAAATTTTCTCAGAGCAGGGATGCTGGTTTTTGCTTTCTGCATTTTCAGCATCAAACACAGTATCTGGCACGTAGTTATGCTGTTGTTTCAGCAAATGAATTAGTACTTTGGTACAACAGACCCTAATTTTAATTTGAAGATTGACACAATTGTGAAGGTATACTAAAAAGTTTTCTTGAAATTTTAGATGAAATATAAGTAGTAGAGGATATTTTTTCTCCTTCCAAAAATTAAAGAGAAGAAAATCACTCAGCTTAATTTTCGTTTAACAGAAAAGAACCAAAGTGTTATGACTAACGCTGTCACAGAGTATGGTGTGATTACTGATGATCAAACTTCTGTAGCAAGTTACATGTATATATAAAGACTAATACTGTTCTTCCAATTACTAAGGCAAGTTCTTAGAAGTAAAAATATTTATGTTTAGATTCCTGAAATAGTCACTAATCATGAAAGTGTATTGAAGCAAAACAAATTCCTGGAACTAGACAGACTGTGATAGAATCCAGTAGGCTGATGGAGGTACCCTGCGTGACAGCCGGGCAGCTGGATTTGCGGAAGTCCACTGTTGCCCAACTACAAATCTGCCATAAAAGAAAAATGCAAACATGGAGACTTTTAAAATAGGAATAATTTGGACTCTTACAGAGGAAGTTTCAAGTTATGGCGTCGGTGGGCTTCTTAGAGCCATCCTGTATTCCAAAAACTAAAAGTAACTGCAGACATCAGGCAGAGATGGTCCAGGTTGTCAAGCAGAAAACACATGAATTACTCAAAACATGCCATCTCTTCATAAGCTCTTAGAATTTCCATGTTTAAGAATTTATTTTTTTCTACTTTTTTTTTTCCAAGACTAGGATTCTTTATATGAAAATATTTTTTTCCTCCTTGGTTTTTTAAACATCTCAATACAATGGCAATTAATTCTGGAAAGTCAAAACCAGAAAGGGTTTTAGAGAGGTCTTCCTTACTTTGCCGTAAGGTATTTAAGATGGAAGTCTGTTTTAGTTTTTCATAGATCTTACAAGGCCCAACCCAGTGCTTAAAACATTTTAATGTTCAATTAATTATATTTGAGCTAAATTGGATTCATATCTACTGCTCACCACCATCCACAATCATCATTTCAAACCTGTTTGGGAATTAAAATAAGTGAATCCTAGGATGACTATGGTTTGTCTCAAGGTCAAAAGCTGTGACAGAGCTAGATTTCACATCAACAGATTGCTTCTTATTTTTTTTTTATGAGTATTAATATATATTACTGAACTTTTTGACCTTCTGTAATGAAAATTTCTAATTATAGATTTATTTTGTTATGCTAAAAGATATGCAATTTTAAAGAAAAAGGACACCATCAGTGGTTGGCAGTCAGAGCCAGGGATTTTCTTGAGAGCTGATACTGAAGTATTATTGAAATGATATAATATTATTGAAATAATATTTTTTTTCCGTTCTCTTCCCAAAGGATGCCTATAATGCTCTGGATGACTCTCCACTCTCAGCCTTTTATATCTAGCACGTCATTCCTGAAAACTTTCATCTCTTTTCACTATTCTGTGTATTCTGACAGCATCCCAAATTTACCTTACATTACTTATATCATTTTCTTGTGTATAGGAACAATTCTACTCATTAATACCACCACTACTGCTATTGAAATTTTGGTTCTTTGAATATCTCAATTATATTCCTTCTTCTTTACTTTTTTATATAGCCCTTTTATTCTGGTTTATTCCTTAGAGTTTTATGCTTTGCTTATATACAATGTGCATTGCTATGTATGTCTTTAAGTTAGTATACAGATTTTTAACTGTTTTAGTTGTTTTAGAAAAATATCTAGTCTTCCACAAGTAGATCAATATCAGTTGATTGGCTTGTCTACTGAGTCCTTAGGATGATGTTGTATTTGTCTTCATAATCATTGATTTATTTGTTCCTGTTTGTCTTTGAAGGAAGGTCTGTCTATCTACACTCAGTGTTTATTTCTCTTGACTTTGCTGGGTCTTCCAAGGTCCACACATCCACAGGTGCAGTTGCCTAGCTCCCAGCTCACTTCTCAGTGTCTAATCAAATTCCAACTGTTGCATTCCTGTAATAATGGATATTGTGTCTTTCCTTATCGCTCCAATTCTTACCCCTTCAGCACTGAAAACAGATAGTGTACATGAAAAATCACATTACACCCCCAGCAGTATCTTTTTAGGAAGATCAGTGTTGGTCATGCCTGAGACAAAACTCCTTAGTTGTAGGGACCTTATATCCTGCAATACGTGGAATGCATCACCATCTTCTTAACCCATCCTATATACTAAGATATTTTCTACAATTTGACATCCCTAATAGATATTATAAGAGTGACACTATAGGGAGGAGAGGGTTGGAAAGTAAAGGTCACATACTTTAAGTAGTACCTAAGCAGCAGACAGACGGCCCGTAATTATCTGATAAATGCAGCCATTTGAATTTTAGATGTAATGGACAGACAGTCAGACAATAGTACCATGGCATAGAGTTTTTTTTATTTTGGTTTTGATTATGTTTGTGTGTGTGTGTGTGTATGTGTGTGTTGTTTTTAAACTACTTTTTGGCAACAAAGCCTGGTGATCCAAATGTTGTGATTTTTAGTTTAATTCTTGAAAATATATAGGTCATGGAAGTTCTTCCCAGTGTCTTAAAGGTTGACAGTTCTAGTTTTCTGTGTAATATGATGTCTACTATGTACAACTATATTTGTCTTTATTAATAATCTAACAGAGATCTGGGAGACCATGTGACAAATACCGCTAACCAGGCACAATTTTAATATTAACTATCATATGACTTTTTACTTTTTTAAGTTTTAAAGCCAATTTTTGCTACTTTCTTTACACTTTTCAAAGCGTTTCAAATTATTAAAATATGTCTTATAATTTTTAAAGATTCTAGGATTAATAAATCACTGAAACTTTAATGAGGTACAATATCAACACAGTCTTTTGTTTCAGAAAATGATTACAATTATTAATGAATAACAAGCACTAATACAACTTTGTACGTCTTTTTGTTATGTATATGATTGATATTTATTTATATGAGGTTATGGTAAAATTAAAATTCCATACTATAGCTAATAAAACTAGTTCTAGTATTTATGCAAACAGAAGTTGATATTTGATGGAGATGCAAAAGGAAAAAAAACACTCATTATTCTAGGTTTTAGACTGGAATCTAAACATTTCTCATTGAAAACAATTTAGGAATTAAAGAAACTTTGTCCTAGTTCTGCCTTCCCCTGGTGTGTGTTTAGGTTAATGTCCCTTAATCTAAGGGAAATTAGATAGCTAAAAGTCATCAATGAGTTCAGCACACCTTTATTTTAGCCTTTGCTGTAAATTAAGGTCTGTGACCATTATTGAAGGTTTACCTGAACTCCTTATAGTATTAGTTTTCCGTTTCTTCTTGTCCTGAGTTTGCACTAACAAAATCATACAGAAGAAAAAGAGGAGAAAGGCCGAAATTATGACAGCGAGAGAAATATAGGATAGCTTCTCTGAATAAAGCCTAAGCCTGGGGACAGGAAGTCTGAAGTGTGCCATATTTCTCTCCTTTCCTTCTGGTAGCCCCTGGGGGCCATTGTGAAATCTCCAGGGAGTCCAGGAGCACAGGATAGGAACTATGACATGGGAGGTTATTGTGAGATTAAAGGATATAATATATGTGAACTAGTAATATGCAAACTTTACAAATATAAGATTCAGTATTATTTTACTTTCTATCAATTTAATGTATTTTAAAGCAGTCATCATCTTGTCCCAATGTATTATTTATTCTACATATTTGAAGCACCACATCATACCACACTTATCCTTAATTGTCTTCAGGTTTGCAGTATTTAAATTAAATCACTAATTCAAATTGAAAAATGAGAGGAGCTATTAGTTTGTAGAAATGTACTTATTACTAGATTAAAGTGTGACAATTCCAGTTTTTTTACGATCAAGTGACTATGTGGTATAATATGTTTTCACCAAAAGGCTGCATGTTATTATGAATTTTTAAAAGTGTGTGATAGTTGGCTCCTTTTTTAATTTGAAGTAATTCCAAAATATTTTCTTTAAATAAAATTTGACATCAGCATAGAAAATTATATGATATCAACAAACTTCTTTTCTATGGTAATATTACTGTATAGTAAGTTTATATCTTATTATTTCTGTGATTGCTATCTGTGCTTTTATTTATTTTATTTTCTCAAGAAAATTGACCATTTTCACTAATAATATAAGTTACTTTAAGTAAAGGATAGGCTCTGCATATATTAACAGAGTTGTTTGAGTCCCAGCGTTCATTGAAATGATTTCCTGAGAATTGGTTGCATGCCTGATGGTAGTCTTTACTACAATAGCTGAAAATTCACATTTCAATATATCTAACAGCAAATGATCAGGCTGCTACCCTGACAGTTTGATTCATCTATAGCCATGTTAGGCTGAAAGTATAAATAAATCAATAACACACACTGGTGATAAGGAAATGTTCTCAAAAGTACATGAAAAAAAAAACAAGATTATTTCATAAACAAGTCTATATATTCACAATAAAGTAGAAAGTAGAAGTCTAGATTATTATAATAAAAAAGGCATCTGCTTTATGCATAGTTTTTCTATGAGTCTGTAAAAACTTTTACACAAATAATTGCCTTATTTTTCCTTTGCAGTTACGATTACTTAAATATCAATTTATTAAATGCCTGTCCTGTACCACACCTATATTCAATGTTAGAAAGATGAATGAGGGATTATAACTGAACTTAAGGGTGAGATAAAGCTGTGGGCAAATATTTCCAGTAAAATGTTTAGGTGTTATGTAAATCTGGAAATCTGTTTAAGACAAAAAGTATAACAGTGGAAAGATGGACTTTCTGTGGTGGAGCCTTTACAAAGGAAGTGGAGCTTTAGTAGGGTTTTCAAGAATAAATGGAAAGTGTGAAGTGACAAAGGATGGGCCAGAGGGCATTCCAGATTGAGGCAACAATAGTGTCTTCACAGTACAGATGTGGGCAGAGTGCTTTCTGCTCAGTATTTGAGAAATGTCTTGTTTCTCTCTTTTTTTTTTTTTAAACTAAAATACTGTTTGTAAATATTTAATGCTATATGCATCACAGGTACCAAGGTAGTTAGTAAATTTGAACAACTACATAAGGAGTATGACAAAATATACAGGTATAACAACTATTAATTTCTGTTTATGTAAATTTACTGTATACAATTTTCAATGAAATATATACTGTAGTAATTTACCTTTTTTTCTTTTCTTTATTTTACTTTAAATTTTAGGGTACATGTGCACAATGTGCAGGTTTGTTACATATGTATCCATGTGCCATGTTGGTGTGCTGCACCCATTAATTCATCATTTAGCATTAGGTATATCTCCTAATGCTATCCCTCCCCCCTCCCCCGACCCCACCACAGCCCCCAGAGTGTGATGTTCCCCTTCCTGTGTCCATGTGTTCTCATTGTTCAGTTCCCACCTATGAGTGAGAACATGTGGTGTTTGGTTTTTTGTCCTTGCGATAGTTTACTGAGAATGATGGTTTCCAGTTTCATCCATGTCCCTACAAAGGACATGAACTCATCATTTTGTATGGCTGCATAGTATTCCATGGTGTATATGTGCCACATTTTCTTAATCCAGTCTATCGTTGTTGGACATTTGGGTTGGTTCCAAGTCTTTGCTATTGTGAACAGTGCCGCAATAAACATACGTGTGCATGTGTCTTTATAGCAGCATGATTTATAGTCCTTTAGGTACATACCCAGTAATGGGATGGCTGGGTCAAATGGTATTTCTAGTTCTAGATCCCTGAGGAATCGCCACACTGACTTCCACAATGGTTGAACTAGTTTACAGTCCCACCAACAGTGTAAAAGTGTTCCTATTTCTCCACATCCTCTCCAGCACCTGTTGTTTCCTGATTTTTTAATGATGGCCATTCTAACTGGTGTGAGATGGTATCTCATTGTGGTTTTGATTTGCATTTCTCCGATGGCCAGTGGTGATGAGCATTTTTTCATGTGTTTTTTTGGCTGCATAAATGTCTTCTTTTGAGAAGTGTCTATGTCCTTTGCCCACTTTTTGATGGGGTTGTTTGTTTTTTTCTTGTAAATTTGTTTGAGTTCATTGTAGATTCTGGATATTAGCCCTTTGTCAGATGAGTAGGTTGGGAAAATTTTCTCCCATTTTGTAGGTTGTCTGTTCACACTGATGGTAGTTTATTTTGCTGTGCAGAAGCTCTTTAGTTTGACTAGATCCTATTTGTCAATTTTGGCTTTTGTTGTCATTGCTTTTGGTGTTTTAAACATGAAGTCCTTGCCCATGCCTATGTCCTGAATGGTATTGCCTAGGTTTTCTTCTAGGGTTTTTATGGTTTTAGGTCTAACATGTAAGTCTTTAATCCATCTTGAATTAATTTTTGTATAAGGTGTAAGGAAGGGATCCAGTTTCAGCTTTCTACATATGGCTAGCCAGTTTTCCCAGCACCATTTATTAAATAGGGAGTCCTTATCCCATTGCTTGTTTTTGTCAGGTTTGTCAAAGAACAGATAGTTGTAGATATGCGGCATTATTTCTGAGGGCTCTGTTCTGTTCCATTGATCTATGTCTCTGTTTTGGTACCAGTACCATGCTGTTTTGGTTACTGTGGCCTTGTAGTATAGTTTGAAGTCAGGTAGGGTGATGCCTCCAGCTTTGTTCTTTTGGCTTAGGGTTGACTTGGCAATGTGGGCTCTTTTTTGGTTCCTTATGAACTTTAAAGTAGTTTTTTCCAATTCTGTGAAGAAAGTCATTGGTTGTTTCTCTCTTCTATGATTCGATTTATTGGCTGATTATTCTGCCCAAGCCGAAAAATATTTGTAACTTCTGTTTATGTTAATCCTTGTAAATCCATCTCTAATGTACAGAGAGATGCCCATGGAAGAAAATGTGTTAGATTAGTTTTCAGATGTGACTGTACAAAAACTTGAGTTCTAAAGACATGTCTGTGGAGCTGTGGATGGAGAAGCTGCATGAAGGCTTTGCTGATTCCCTGCTTCAACCAGAAGAGTCTCACTTTAAATTGGTTTTAATATTGAGATTTCTCATTTGGAAAAAACAAAAACATTGAATTGCAAAAAGAAAATATGTTTAACTGAAATCTATCAAACAGAGCCTTGTGGTTGCTTTTCTTGTTTATTCTAGATGACAAAAATTGAGAGCTTGTTTATAACTTGGGAACACTTATGCTTTGAAATCCATATTTACTTACTTGAAGGTCAGTCATTTTTGCCCCCTGATGATTTTAGAAAATGTCAGGGAAACAGGCACAGTAATTGATCATACTAGGATGGAATGAATCCATGAAGAATTGACAGCTTGATCTCGAAAGCCGTAGTGTATGTATGAGGATTTGTAGAGAAGTAGAAAATAATTAAAGGCCTGGAGAAAGCAGAGTAAACATAGAGCAGAACCTGTACAGAGTCAAGGACTGGTACACTGGTCTCAGTTCTACTCCTTATAAACAAAATAAGCAACGGAAAGTTAAGGTTTAATTCCTGGATTACATGATTGTTAAAATGGAAGGATAGTTTTTCACAAGAGGGTACATTTAAACAAACATGGACTCCAGGGTACTCAGATTCTCCATCTGCCTATTTTACTGTCTATTTCATCTATTTCTGGCAACATTATGTCCAGAAAATATAAGATTAATCCAATTTTAGCATGTATCAGAATCACCTGGTGGGCATGTTAAAACATGAACTGGTAGGCCTTGTCCCTGGAATTTCTGATTCAGTAGGTTTGGGTAAGCGTTAAGTATTGGCATCTCTCGTAAGTGCCAGGTGATTCAGCCAGTCCCAGGACTAACTCAGAGAATCACTGAGATAAACAAACTATATAAGTGAATTCCTGAAATTGAGTGTCTTCTTCAAATAAAAACAAAACAACTCCCATTTTTCTGCCCAAAGAGTTGTGAAGGCCTTTGTTATTGAAAACATTAAATGAATTGTTAAAAAGTTAAAGGTTTAAACATTTTGCCTAAATGAATATTACAGTGCCGGCGACATTTATTTTAATGCATTTTTGGGGATCATACAACATCTGCTACTGGTATTTCCCATAAAATTTGAGCTATGTTTCTTCAAATCTTAGGTTTACCTCAGTCTACAACTTTTGCTTTCACATGCCCGTCATGTGAATTTTAAATTTTACATTTTGATTTTCAAGTTGAACTTTCAAGTTGTACTGCTTATGCTTCTCAAATTGCCTCTTTTTCTGCAATTTAAGTATAATGCAACCAGATGAAAGAAGGAATCTCTTACAAAATGTAGCTCATAGCTCATAGCTCATGGAGATGTTTGCAAACTCACCTTTTTTAGGAAACAACAAACATAGTCTTTTCAATAAAATATGTGAATTTGAGCTCTTTATAAAACACCACTTAAAGATCATTGACTTTGAAACAAACTAATTTTACTTTATTGAATACCCTTTTCCTTTCTTTAAAGATTTCCAGTGCTATATATAGATTGTTCTGCCCTTTTCAATGTCATTTTTTTTTGCTGCAAAACCATACTCTGAGTTACTTAAATTATATTTATCATTCCCAGTATTATTTTTTTCTTTAGCAGAAACCCAAACTTATTAAGAATGTTGTGATGTTAATTTCAGAAGAGGATAGTACTAAAGGCAGAATAATTCTGATATCCAAATATTTTTATAAATAACATTTGAAAAACAGTATATATTTTGGTTTAGTCTACTATTAATAGAGGAAAGTTATAGGGAAACATATTTTGTCCTAATAAGAAAGAACATCTAAAAAAACAGAGCAGAAAATCAATTAAATAATTTGCTGATACTTTCATAAATGTCTTCAAATTATGTTGTGATTAATACTTATAAGAACTATTTTTCAAGAGGTTCCAGAATAGAGTGAGTGTTCATCTGAGAGCTCGTCTGATTGCCTTACAGTTCTAACAGGGACTTTATATGCTAATTTTTCTCCTAATGATGGTTTTCTATGTAATGTAACAAGTCTTAAAGTTTTCTTAAATATTCATGTATTTAAGAGTAAAAAAATTCCTTGGAGTCTTTTATTTTAGAGACTTTTTCATTAATAGATACAATTTTGTTGATTATAGTTTAAACTGAAGGGATATAAGTCAAAGAAATATTATTCTCAATATGAATTATGGAAGGAGAACAACTTTAAAAATACTTCATAACGAAGTAAGGAAAAGAGTATATGAAACATCTTTTGGTTTTAAAAATATGAACAAGTGATTTCTGGTGATTTTTTTCTTTTTAATTTTAATTCTGTTTGGCAATTTCTTTGGCTTCCAAGCATCTCTTAAGAGAGTGAATGAAAAGGTAATCATTACCCTTTAGAGGTAAAAAAAAAATCTCTGCAGTTTTCACAGAATGTATTTAATTTCAATAAGCATTAAAATGTGTTGTAATTTTGCAGGGTATCTCATTGAATGTAGAACCAAGATTGATTCTGCTGAAAGCTCAACTAGGTGAAAAACTTAGCCAGTATGAAACACTCTTAATTGGCCCACATCCTTGCAGTGGGACTATCACACACCCAGGCACCCTTACTTGTGGTAACTGGCTACTGATTCAACAACTGAATGACAGAAAAATATTGTTACTGAACCTGGATCAGAGACCAGATTGCTGACCAGCTCCTGGAGTTAATAATCCATCATATGAAGTAAACACATAACCATCACTGAAATTAGAGTAATGTAAGCATTGCACCTGACAGCAGTATGGTGTAGGGAGAATGAGTGCAGTTATTTCTGGCAGGTTTGTACTGGAATCTTAGCCTAGATCTTTACTTTGACTTTATGCCAATTATTTAACTTACTTTTGGCACTGGAAATAGAAACACAGTCCAGACATACTATCTACCTTCCCTCAAGGAATTTATGGAAAACATAGTTGTTGATGCTGTCAAGTTATTGATATTGTGATAAATATTATGCACAATTACAATAGAGGTTTATAGAGCTATGGTAAGAGTAGTATAGTCTGACCTTGGAAGCCACAGGGGAGTTGCCTAATGAAAGAGATCAGGGAAAGTTTCCTGGAGGATGGGACATCTTAGCTGAAAATAGTAGGAAAAGTAGAAGCAATAGCTCTTTAGTAAATATGCATTCAGTGCTTGTCTCTTACATGTCAAACACTCAGATAATAACATAAATGAACTAGTTAGTAGGACAATTCCAATGCAATAGAAAATCTTATGCATCTTCCTTCAGACGAGAACATAGATGTTTAGGAAGGTCTTATAAGATCATTCCTTGTACGGTGCATTGAAGTTGAGTGGGGAGTCAAAGTTAACATTTATCTAACCCTGTGTAGTGCTCTACAGAATGTTAGAATAGTACATTTGAAAGTCTTTTCTATTAAGATTATATTGAACCTTTGGAAATGAATGAGAATGCTTATTGATCATAGGATGAGGGGTAAAGAAATCTGAGCATTATACCAGAGGGATTCCCTTCCCATAGGAAGTAAGAATATGAAAAAGGAGCTCAAAAAATAGGTGGAAAAACTCAAAAAAGGAAGAATGTTTTCAAAAGAGCATAGTCAATAGGAGTAGATAGTCCAGAAGTTAAAATAAAATTAAAATTCTGATGGTTTTATCCTTTTGCAATTTGCTAGTTGTATTAGTCCATTCTCATGTTGCTACAAATAACCACCTGAGACTGGGTAATTCAGGAAGAAAAGAGGTTTAATTGACTCACAGTTTCACAGGCTTAACAGGAATCACGACTGTGAGGCTTCAGGAAACTTACAATTCGGGCAGAAAATGAAGGGGAAGCAAGCATGTCTCACCATAGCCAAGCAGAAGAGACAGAGAGAGTGAAATGGGGCATGCTAAACATTTTTAAACCATCAGATCTTGTAAGAACTTACTATCACGAGAAAAGCAAGGGGGATATCTGCCCCCATGTTCCAGTCACCTCCCACCAGGCCTCTCCTGCAACACATGGAGATTACAATTCAACATGAAATTTGGGTGGGGACACAGAGCCAAACCATATCTTCTGCCACTCGGTTTTCTTAAATCTCATATCCTCACATTTCAAAACCAATCATGCCTTCCAAACAATCCCCCAGTGTCTTAACTCTTTCCAGGAATAACTCAAAAGTACAAGTCCAAGGCAAATTCCTTCCACCTAGGAGTTACTTCTAAGATACAATGGAAGTACAGGCATTGTGCAAATACTCCCATTCCAAGTGGGAGGAGACATGGATCTCCTTTGATTCCATGTCTCACATCCAGGCCACACTGAACAAGAAGTGGGCTCCCAATGTCTCGGGCGGCTCTTCCCCTGTGGCTCTGCAGGATACAGCCCTTTGGCTGCTTTCATAGGCTGGTAATGAATACCTGTGGCTTTTCCAGGTGCATGGTGCATGCTGTTGGTGGGCCTAGCATTCTGGGGTCTGGAGGACAGTGGTCTTTTTCTCACAGCTCCACCAGGCAGTGCCCCAGTGGAGACTGTATGGGTGTTTCAACCTCACATTTGCCCTCTGCACTGCCTTAGGAGAGGTTTTCCATGAGGGCTCCACCCATGCAGCATACTTCTGCCTGGACATCCAGGCATTTCCATATATCATCTGAAATTCAGACAGAGGTTCCCAAACTTCACCTCTTGTCTTCTGCACACCTGCAGGCCCAATACCATGTGGAAGCCACCAAGACTTGAGGCTTGCAGCCTCTGAACCAATGACCTGAGCTGTACCTTGGACTCTTTTAGCTATGGATACAACTGGAGTGGCTGGGACGTAGGGTGCCATGATCCAAGGCTGCACAGAGCAGCTGGCCCTTGGGCCTGGCCCAGGAAACAAATTTTTACCTGCTAGGCCTCTGGGCCTGTGATGGGAGGGGCTACTGTGAAGGTCTGTGACATGCCCTGAAGACATTTTCTCCATTGTCTTGGCTATTAACATTTGGCTTCTCTTATGCAAATTTCTGCAGCTAGCTTGAATTTCTTCCCAGAAAATGGGTTTTTCTTTTCTACTATATGGTCAGGTCACAAATTCTCCAAACTTTTATGCTCTGTTTCCCTTTTAAACAGAAGTTCTAATTTCAGACCATCTCTCAGGAATGCATATGACTGTATGCTGTTAGGAGCAGTCAGGTGACATCTTGAACAATTTGCTGCTTAGAAATTTCTTCCAATGGATATCCTAAATAATCTCTCTCAAGTTCAAAGTTTCATAGATCCCTAGAGCATAACACAGTGCTGCCAGTGTCTTTGCTAAAACATAGCAAGAGTGATCTTTGCTCCAGTAAGCAATAAGTTCCTCATCTCCACCTGAGATGACCTCAGCCTGGAATTCATTATCTGCATCACTATGACCATTTTAGTGGAAACAATTCAACAAGTCTCTGGGAAGTTCCAAACTTTACCACATCTTCCTTTCTTCTTCTGAGCCCTCCAAATTGCTCCAGCCTCTGCCTGTTACCCAGTTCCAAAGTCACTTCCACATTTTCAGGTATCTTTATAGCAGTCTCCCACTCTGCTGGTACTAATTTTCTGTATTAGTTTGTTCTCACACTGTTATAAAGATCTACCTGAAATTGGATAATGTATGAAGAAAAGAGGTTTAATTGAATCACAGTTCCACAGGCTTAACACAGATCATGACTGGAAGATGTCAGGAAACTTGCAATCATAGCAGAAGGTGAAGGAGAAGCACACATGCCTTACCATGGTGGAGGGTGAGAGAGAGCAAGGGCGCAGTGCCAAACAGTTTTAAACCATCAGAACTCATGAGAACTCACTATCATGAAAACAACAAGAAGAAAATCCACACCCATGATCCAGTCATCTCCCATCAGACCCATTCCCCAACATGGGGGGATTACAATTTGACATGAGATTCAGGTGGGGACACAGAACAAAACCATATCACTAGTAGTGCTTGGCATAAGAATATTCATTAGACTGTTGAGGGTTAAAGCCCAGAAATGAGGCATTAGTGGGTGAATGTTGAAAGCAGGAGCCAATGCAGTAAATTTAGCCCACTCTTGCTAAAATTGTCTTGGTGGTGCTATAGATGGAGGCAGCAAGATATGAAACAAGTATTCATTTGTCTGCTTGTTTGTTTGAAGACTAGAGACTTTTTAAGGAATTGCTTCTCTTGTAATGTTAAACCATTTTGTTATAAATTTTATGAGATCTAATGGGAATGGTGGTATACAGCCTAGAATATGAATTTCAAAATTATAAAATAATGATTGAATGTTATGTATGAACACTCAGAAGAATTTTGAATTTTGCCCTTAATGTTAGGAAAAGGTGTAATTTCACAAGATTCCCTTCAAAGATTGAAAAGACTGGGTTTAGAGTATTGTATTACCAAGTGGAGGGATAATCTTTTCTCTTCCCTTTCTTTTAGTGCTGCTCTTCCAAGATGGCATTCAGAATTTGAATTTCACCAGTGGACACTTGTTGATTCTAATAGTCTGTTTCCAGTGCTATGTCTGTGTCTAGCTAATAAAATAGGTCTCTTCCTAGAAAATTGCTTTTAATGAAGGAGAGGTATGAGGTAAAGGTAGGGACATTTTGCTGTCAAGCAGAGCTTGAGTTGGATGTATAAAAAAAGAGCTGGAATAGCTTTCCCTTATTGCCACTTTCCATTTACATTTGTTCCCACGCATTCAATTATTCTTTTTGAAAAGGCTATAGGAAGTGATTGAAAAACTGAAGATAATAAAGACACAAAATGCTGAGGATGGATATTTGCAAAAATACATAATAGCAACCAATTGTGGGGCAAGAGGGAAGTCAGAGAGCACTGGGGTCTGTTTCTCCTACTCTGCCACAGCATTTTTGAAGCAGCACTCAGTAATTTCTGCACAAGGGGTGCCATACTTAGGCAACTCCTTATCATTTTTCAATTTCTCATTATCTTCAAGAAGTGTTCTTGAAAAGAATCTAGAAGGAACACTATCAAAGATAATGGGTTACAATTTTCCACAATGGGTAAATAGCCTGAGTTTTCAGATTAAAGAATCACACTGAATATTGAGTGATGATATGGTTTGGCTATGTACCCACCCAAATCTCATCTTGAATCCCCCTGTGTTGTGGGAGGGACCTAGTGGGAAGTAATTAAGTTGTGGGGGCAGGTCTTTCCCGTGCTATTCTCATGATAGTGAATAAGTCTCACAAGATATGATGGTTTTATACAGGGGAGTTTCCCTGCACAAGCTCTCTTCTCTTGTCTACCACCATATGAGACATGCCTTTCACTTTCTGCCATGATTGTGAGTGAGTCTTCCCCAGCCGTGTAGAACTGTGCATGCATTAAACCTCTTACTTTTGTAAATTGCCCAGTCTTGGGTATGCCTTTATCAGCAGCATGAAACTGGACTAATACAAGTGGGATTTTTAAAAATTCAGTTAGATGACCCGGAAATCCTTTTTTGCATAAATTAGTTTTATCTGGTTTCCTGCCATTTCAGACTTTGCCAAACTAGTCTTCCTGAGAAATGTCCTAATTTTTACTCACCAATTGTCTGTGGATACCTCTGTTTTGCCACACCATGGTCAATTCATATGCATTTAAATATATTTAATAATTTGATTTTTAATGTGTATTTCTTATATAATAATGATGTTGAGCATATTAAAATAGATTAGTCTTTCTTTCTTGTTCCAGCATCTGATTCTTGCATTAGCTACAAAAAGTTAGTTGAGATTATTTCTCAGCAATGTAGAGCTACTTTGCTGAAAGACTGCTGTACCTTTTTAAAAACTTAATCCAAAGAAACCAATAGAGCATAAGAAATAACCAAATATAAAGTATCTGTCTAAACAATAGACGAACCTAATTAGAATACTGCCTACATGCTTATGTAAGTGTTGGGGCTCTAAACAATACTCCAAAATATGTTGCTTTGGCATGCTGAGCAGTTTAAACTAAAGGAGATTGAAGGCCTCGGAAGTCACCTCAGACATAAAATCTTTCTCCTATCTCCTGCTCTCCTGTCTTCTGCTCCTCTTTCTCCCTCAAAGAAAGTTATAGAAACCAGAGTTCCTCTTATCCAAGGTGAGGCATAAAAACTATAACCCAGTCCAGGCATTTTCGATCACACCTGTAATCCCAGAACTTGGGGAGGTCAAGATGGGAAGATCACTGGAGACTAGGAGTTCAAGGCTGCAATGAGCTATGATCACATGACTGCACTCCAGCCTAGATAACAGAGCAAGATCCTGTCTCAGAAAAGAAGAAGAAGAAGAAGAAGAAGAAGAAGAAGAGAAGAAGAGAAGAAGAGAAGAAGAGAAGAAAAGAAGAAGAAGAAAAGAAGAAAAGAAGAAAAGAAGAAAAGAAGAAGAAGAAGAAAGAAAAGAAGAACCTGCAACTCTTCTTCCCCAAAGCAAGTGGTAAAACCTAGAAAGATCACTGATATGGTTTGGCTCTTGTCTCTACCCAAATCTCATCTTGAATTTTACTCCTATAATTCCCACATATTATAAGAGGGACCCAGTGGGAGATAATTTGAATCCTGGTGGTGGTTTCCCCCATACTGTTCTCGTGGTAGTGAAGAAGTCTCACAAGATCTGATAGGTTCATCAGGGATTTTTGCTTTTGCATCTTTCTCATTTTCTCTTGCTGCCACCATGTAAGAAGTGCCTTTCACCTCCTGCCATGATTCTGAGACCTCCCCAGCCGTCTGGCACTGTAAGTTCAATTAAACCTCTTGTTCTCCCCATTCTCAGTTATGTCTTTATCAGCAACATGAAAACGGACTAATACAGTCACTTTCTCCATTTTCTTGTCTCCCTTGAGGACCCTCATTCCAGAGGGGTCCTGCCCCATAGCTGGGAGGAAGGAGTGCTGTACAGAAAGGCCAAGACGAATCTGAAGAGAGACCTCACTGAGTCCTTCTTCAGTCTATCACCATTAGACCAATCCCTTTTGTTCAATCATATTTCTTCCTTTTTTTTTTTTTTTTTTTTTTTAAATCAAGACAGAGTTTCACTCTTGTCGCCCTGGCTGGAGTGCAGTGGCGCGATCTTGCCTCACTGCAACCTCTGCCTCCTGGGTTCAAACAATTCTCCTTCCTCAGTCTCCTGAGTAGCTGGGATTACAGGTGCCCACCACCATGCTCGGCTAATTTTTTGTGGTTTTGGTAGAGTTGGGGTTTTACCATGTTGACTAGGCTGTTCTTGAACTCCTGACCTCAGGTGATCCTCCTGCCTCAGCTTCCCAAAGTGCTGGGATTATAAGCATGAACCACCACGCCCAGCCTGTTTAATCAGATTTTTATAGAGCTGTCCATTCTTCACTAAACCAAAGCATAAATGCAATTTTTCCTGAGTCTTTGAGTTTTTATTACTGACAGCTTCCCTGTCACATAAAACTTTGATTTGAAAAGTTTAGTAAGCTTTTCTCTTCCTAATCTGTCTTTTGTTGTAAGACTATGACTGTGATTCTTATCATGGGTGAGGAAAGGTATCACATCTTTCCACTCCTACATAAGGTATGATATACATTTTCCTCTTTGGCAAACAAAATTTCCAAAAGACGAGCAAATGGACTGTAATGATATTCTATGACTATACCACTTGGGAGCAAAGTTGGCCATATAGGTAAGGCTGAATATTAGGATTTATTAAATTTATTTTTAAGTGTTTTAATTCTGGGGAATAATTGGTGTTTATGCAATTTCTATAACTTATATTAATCACTCAAAAATCTCCTAGAAAATTAATTTTATTAGATAAACTTTATAAAGGAGGAAAGAGTAATTAAAATACTATTAATGAAAAGGATCAAGTGAACAAGATCAGCAAATTTTGTTTCCTCTGCACCAGGTCAAAGTAAAAAATTCTGTGTTATAAAGAGTATAGGGGAGGGAAATTTTTCTTTATCTTGTATCCATATTAGGTTCATCAGGGCTCTAGACAGAGAAAAGGCAGATTAACAAGAGAAAGATAAACAGAACTTTATTGACACATGCATCACTCTTACCTGTGAGAGCACTCAGTGATGAGAGCACTCAGTGATGAGTGATGATGGTTAGAACCTAAGCTTATAAAGCATCTTAGCAAAACAATCATCGTTGTGTAGAGAAATGATAAGACAAAAGAAAAGGATTTTGAGCTTCTAGGGGCAGCATGTTGTGGGAAGGCAAATACGCAAGGAAACTAACCACAGATAATGGCCAGTTAATAAAGTTTCTTTTGTTGATTCCTCTGCTGCTATCTCAAGTTGATAAGGGTCTAAAGTTGTCTCAAGAGATTAGCTTCTATCCTTCCTGGTAGAGAGAGGAGGGGGGCGCTGTTACACATCTGTCTCTTCTTTGGCAAACAGGAAGGACAGAGGTTTTTCTTAAATATGCTGCTTCTCAATTGCATTCCTCTCACAATAATCCTTATGCCAAAGTGGCATATTTCGGGGCATATTTTGTTACGCTTTAATAAATTCATGCTGCAATATGTTTATAATAATCAGTACATATTTGTTCATTACATGTTAAGTACTCAGTAAAAAAAAAACCGTAAGAATATTAAAATATGAAAGACAAAATACCTCCCTTTAAAGATTCCTAAATTCAGCTGTGGAGCTAAACATATATATCTTAAGATATGTCGGTATGTATCTTTCTTTTCTATTTTGAATGCAAAATTTCAACATACGATGAAGTAGAGAGGGGTGAGATGAGATCTCTGCAGGTCCTGGGTCTATGGTGCTTGTGAACATTTTCCTCCTTTGCTTGGCCCTTCTGTGCTCTGAGGAGGGGGAGGCTGACCCCTTCACCTGTGTTTTTCAGCACCACCCCCACACTTGTTTCTAGCAATAGAAGGCTCCAGTGGAGATGGGGGTGAGAGGGCAAGAGAATCCTTAGGGTGTTTCTCCCTCTCTTTCAGAGCTTTTAGCTTCAAACATGTTAACATCTGGCCTTAGTTGCTTCAACAACTTATTTTTAGTTTTAGGTTTCCTTTAGCAATTGAAAAGAAATGACAGAGATTTACTATAAATTTCTCAGTAGGCATCTGGAAAAAAAAATTAAGATATTGTCCTCATAATCAAACTATTATTATCATATCAAAGCAAAGTAGCAGGATTTCCATTGAACCCTGTTTTAGTTTTTTAAAATTCCTAACTCTCCTAAAATTCTCTTTATAATTGATATATTTGAATCCCAGGCTAAAGAAAGTAAAGATCCCAGTCACATTGAAGTATATTTTATGCAATTGGGACATTCTTATATTAAAATAATATGTTATTGTTTATCTGAAATTCAAATTTAATTGGGTATGTGATGTTTTTATTCATTAGATTTAGGAGTCATATCCATGTTTCACTTGGTTATTGTGGTTTTATAGGTCATAGGTAAAATACAAGCTCTAGGTCTGTGGCTAAAGGTAAATATGATGAGCTAGTGAAGGTTTACTGGAGCTCACATTATAATTGATGGTGATAAACAGGCGATACACAATTAAATCAACACTGTTGATAAGTGCTGTAAACAAAGAAAAAGAAAGTGGTAGATGTGACAATGGTAAATGTGCACTGGGAGGTCAGGGACAACTTCTCTGGTGACCAAGTGACATTGCCCTGACAGCTAACTTATAGAAAGCATCTACACATGTGCAAATATTATGCTTAACCTTCAAATGTTAAAAAATATATATGATGTAAAGTTTCTGTGAAAGCCAAATTATAGATCATATCACTTTTTCATTCTAAGAAGAAGCTATTGAAAATGTAAACCCTGTGAGGTGGGAACGCATGTAGTCTACTCAGCAAATGTAAAAATCTGAATATAAGATTTTGATTTGAAGGGTATCTTGAGTAAACTAGAAGAGTATTTTGAGATAAAGTCAAAGAGGTAGATAGGTGCCATGTTATTTAAAGGCTTTTATGACATAAGGTGGAATTTGGATTTTATTCTATGTGTGCTGAGAAGCTTTAATATAGGAGAATTAGATGAAACTGATTCCTGATGCAGGAGAGCCACCTGACTGCAGAAGACTGTCAGAGATCAAGGGTAGGAGCCTTGAGCTGGTTAGCAGGGCATGATTATAGTAAGTCAGGTGAGAGATGTAGGTGGTTCCCACCAGAGTTGTAGCAGTGGAGATAGAAGAGGATGGATTTGGAATGCTGCTTGGACAAATACGTCCTGGCCCTCTAGGGTGATTCAACTAGCTCTGCTTGCTTTTTCTTTATATTTGCAAAAGAATTGTGAGTGAATTTGTATCACAATATCTAAAATTCTATATTAACTTTCCTGATTATGTTGTTTTTTTCTCCTACTAGACTATAAACCCCTTGATGACAGAAATAGTGTGCATTTCACAGCATCTTGCTCATATTCAGTGCTCAGTGCATTCTGGAGATGAAGTAATTTAATGAGATTTTAGTTTACATTCCACAAATAATTTCCAATGAATGTGGCTTCTACAATCCTGTTAATTAAAAGGATTGCAACAATAGTCCAAAAAATACACATGATATGTAATCTGGCTATTATAGAAACTTTAAACGCTATTCTTTTAACCTTTGAAAGTTAAGCTTGGTTCAAGAGCTACCTGGAGTCATAGCAAAAGTAATAAAACACACAAGTTTTTAGCCTCTTGATGGAAAATACATATAACTTCTCAAACTTTCCTTTACCAAGTCATATGACTGATATTGAACTATTCTTTTCTCCTTTGCTGCTTTTGCAATCAAAGCCACTCCCATTATCTTGGTAAAGAATGTATTCTATGATTCCTTGACTCCTATAAAATTAATGACATCAGCTTTTTAAAATGTTGACAGAACAAAGTGCACACAGCTGCAACATTCCCTCTGCCTGCACTTAGGTGCTTTTATGCTTTTACTAAACACACACACACACACACACACTCTCACACTCATTCTACTTCTTTTCAATTTGAACTAAATGTGGCTTACTACATCTCAGTTAATGGCAAGCAACATAACTTGTTGGCTTTTATACAAGTTAATTATTACTTGTGTATTAATTTGTTTAATTTTGTTTGCCCCTAAACACTCTAAGAAGGAATCATTGCTATTTTGTTAGATTTTCTGCTACCTCTCACATGAGCCTGGTAGTTGGATTTCCATTTTTTAATGAATAAGTAACCGATGCAATGAACTAAATAACCTTGTTGAACCTAATGTTATGAAGTCAAGTGTGTTTGTCACCCAAAGAATTTTAAGTGGGTAGGATGGTGAGAAGAGTCCCATTAGAGTAATGCCCATGAATTATAACACCCACTAGCAACAAAACACCATGTGCATTCTAGAGTGGCTCAACCTAATGCATGAGGCATTTGGGAAACTCTTGAGAACATACTCACAAAACAGTAGTATTCAGTATATGATTATTTATCTTAGAGCCTCTTTGTGATTACTTATTTGGTAAATATAGCAATTTTTTTTTTTTTTTTTTTTTTTTTTTTTTTTTGAGATGGAGTCTTGCTCTGTCCCCCAGGCTGGAGTGCAGTGGCGCGATCTCGGCTCACTGCAAGCTCCGCCTCCCGGGGTTCACGCCATTCTCCTGCCTCAGCCTCCCGAGTAGCTGGGACTACAGGCGCCCGCCAACACGCCCGGCTAATTTTTTGTATTTTTAGTAGAGACGGGGTTTCACCCTGTTAGCCAGGATGGTCTCGATCTCCTGACCTCGTGATCCGCCCGCCTCGGCCTCCCAAAGTGCTGGGATTACAGGCTTGAGCCACCGCGCCCGGCAATATAGCAATTTTATAGAATTATTCAACCTGGCTTCTCTATAATTATTAATTCATTATTTAGCATTCCCATTTGTTCTAAAATACTCTCTACTCTTTCCTGAAACTGAGTTATTACATTAAGGCTCATTGATATTTTATTCCTTATAGGCAGGATCTTGAGGGCATTAGGAAGGACTTGGGTATTTCTTTATTAGTGATGGACAAAGTACTTCTATATACAACAAGGTTATTTGCTGAACCCAGCCCTACATTACATTGTATGATTTTTGCCTCTTCAGCTCTTATTACAGTGACTATCCCCTTGTAGAGAGATACTCAAGTACTATTTGTTGTAACTTGAATGAAGAAACAGCACTTGAGTTGGAAATAGGAAAAAGGCAACTCTTCACAGTTTGTGTTTATGTCCCCAGAAATGCTTGTTGACTACACACAAACACCATGCTGAAATATAATCATCCAACGAAATAAAGCTAAGCTGAGATAATTACCACTGGGATATTTTTAGTCAATAATAATTATATGTTAACCAACTGGTATTTTCTGCCAAACGAGAGATGGCATTTCTGTTGATGACACGTTGCATGTGTTCTTTCTACAGCTGCATCTTCATGACTCAACAGGCTTTCTCTAAGTCTCTCTGCAATAGGAATTAACTATCAGACCATCTTGCTCTTTTTTTATTGCTCTTTTTGCTCTACTTGATGTAAACAGGGATACTGGCCATTTCTTAAATGATTTTTATTTTTCTACTATTTTTCTCAGCATACGAATTTTCCCTTCAATACTCAAGTTTAACGTTGAGAGAGAAATGAACTTTGCCCCCCTCAAAGCCTCTGTTTACATTTAGTTAATGAGATAATTTGTTTAAAGGCTAAATACCATTACTCACTTGCTAAAGTTTCACACCATGTAGAAAGTTTATAGAAACATATTAAACTGAATGCCAAAACTATCTAGGCCTCACTAAAAATTGGGATCTATGTGCCTCATTTTAGTGAAGAAGTTTCAATTAAGAGATCACATCACTCTCTCCAAGGTCCAGGGTGAAGTCTCAGCATTATGGACTCCATCCTCACCATCATCTTGTACTAGTTAACTTTTCCCTAACTGGTAACCTACACATAAGAATATTGCACTTTTTCATTATGATGGATAGAGATCCTAGTATTGGTGTATGGAGACTCTTTGATAAAAATCTTGGCATTAAAAGCAGGAGAAGGAATATGGAAAAATGCAGAGCTGTTCAAGAAGGCTAATGCACATAGGTTTTAAGAACCACATGAAGGTACTACTTTTGGAGCACAGTGGAAATCAACATAGACCTAACACATGACTTATCAGCATAATCATTTTTGGATAGTATGCACTACTTGAACATATTTTACTAATCCAAATTCTTCCAAGGCTTGGATATACAATGGTAGAATAAGGACTAACAATAGGACTTATATCTATGCTTTCTTATGACTCCAATAAATATGAAGTCCTTACTACTGGACACTAATTGTGTAAGCAGTATAGCACTCATAGAGGGTGATCACAATCTGAGATCATTCTATCTTATGGCAGCTAAAACAGTGCACATTTAAGGATCTATGAGAATACACTGAGTAAATACCAGATACAGAAGGAAAGGATTTTGAAGTAGTATGTGAAATGGCTCACAGCACATGAGTTGGTGTCAGACGAATCTAGATTTGAGACGTGGGTCCTCATCTGAATAACTCTATAATCTTCATCAGCTAAGTTCTTTAAACTACCGTTTCCAAATTTATACATCTGAGGTACCAATATCTGTACCATAAATATAAAATAAAATATTATGTATATAACACTTAGTGTTATTTTAGCACATATAAATAATAAGCATTTATTTATAACTATAAATATATAAATAATTTGTCCAATATTGATTTCATTAAACTGAGAACAGCAATAACATATTAAAAATATTTATCCCATTTCTCTAAATCAGTGGGAGAAAAGTACAAGATGAGTTGTGGGGGTGGATAGATGAGGGAAACACAATGTCTTTACAGTATTTCCAGTTCACTTCTTCGTTTGCCTTGTTCAATGTAAGTATATTTCAGTGAATTAAAGAGTCAGCTGATATGATGATTTGTTTGTTACCAGAACCTTAGCATTCTAAGGAGATATACTATTGACCTAGAAGACTGGGGCCTGTGTTCTCTCAGTAACCACTTGTATTTTCCAGGACAAATAAGTTCTCATCTCCTCATCTGTGTAATAAAGAGTTGGTTTTTATGGTCATTAAGGTCCCTTTTAGGCACAACTATTTGCTGATATAATAATGTCATCTTCAATTTATTTATTCTCTGTTGTCGATGGGAAATCAATTCAAAGTCTTGTATTTTGATGCTTTTTTTTGATTATTTTGTTTTCTTTCCCCCCCTGAGGCCTGAAATTACTGGCACAGCTGTGGAATTAGTAAAACCTACCGAGGCTCTAGTCTTTGGTGACCTTTAGTTTTAATAAGCTGTGCTGGGTTTTATTGTCTATAACTAGTTTCTTTTAAGTAGATATGTTCACTTTATATCATATTAATGGAAAACTCTCTAAAATATCAGCCTTAAGAATATAAATTGTTGAACTGCATTTTAGAGTTCTTACTTTTTCATTTTTAATTCTTATATTTCATTAATAAAGATGTATGCTTTCATTAAAACATATGTGTATGCATAATTACACTCATCCTCTTAAAATATCACATATATATGACCAATATTTTTTAAGAGCGTAAGTGGAAAACATGCTGAACCAAGTGAATATAATTTATATAGGATATTATCTTCACAATAATATTGGATTCAGGACAGTTGATTAGATGAGCAAGATATTATAGTTTATAGATCAGATTGTATTTAATATAGTTTGTATTTTAATTTCAGTGTCTGTGATTTAAATTACAATGAATTTTTAAAAATTGCATGCAAATGCATTGTTTTAGAGAGATTAATTCTTTATATTCATAGTCATTGTTAAATGAGTTTTTCAGTATAGTGAAAACATTATTTTTTCCTTCTATGAAGATCTTTGTGTAAAGATTTCCTTCAGTTTTATTTGAAAGAATCCATTACCTTCAAAATAGTCATATTATTTTTTCTTTGCCAGTAACTAAAGTTATGATTTGCATATTTATATTGAATTTTTCTTTGTCATTTATATTATTTCTATTTATTTGAAAAGTATATGTGAATAGGCTGGGTGCGATGGCTCATACCTGTAATCCTAGCACATTGGGAGGCTGAGGTGGGCAGTTCGCTTGAGGCCAGGAGTTTGAGACCAGCCTGGCCAACGTGGTGAAACTGCATCTCTACTAAGATTACAAAAATTAGCTGGACATGGTGGTGCATGCTTGTGATCCCAGCTGCTCGGGAGGCTGAGGCATGAGAATCGCTTGAACCCAAGAGGTGGAGGTTGCAATTAGCAGAGATTGTGCCAACTGCACTCAAGCCTGGGTGACAGAGCAAGACTCTGTCTCAAAAAAATAAATGTATATGTGAATAGATAAGATTAAATAAAATATATCTAATGCTAATAAATGAAACTGGTAAAAAATTGAACAGCTTATCAAAGTCTGAATGACCATCGAATGTTTTAGTGGTAGACTAGAAACTGAAGCCACCTTCCACTTCTGCAGAACCATGACAAACTGGGATAGAACCCATGGTCTTTTAGCCCTTGAATTCCAGTTGCTCCTAGAAGTTCCATATGAGGATAACTTGGAGTATGAGGAGAAAGGATTGTATTAAATTCATTAAGGGCCAATACAGTTTTCTGGCTCTGGGAACCATTGTGTATTCTCAGAGAAGAAGAGAGAGAGCATTGGAACTTGTCACTTTCTCTACTACACAGCTCATAGAAGGCAGAAATTTATTTGTTTTTGCATAATTACAGAACTCATTAAAGAGGTAGATCAAATTTCCAGACTCGATCTGTCTAGGGTGGTTTCTAGGAGCAGCAAATTATAAGCTGATATAGCAAAAGCATGAACTGGAGTTGGCTAGGCCAAGTAAGGGATGGTGATACATTAGGGTACTTGGACAGATGAAATAGCACATATGGAGGTCCATAGATGAAACAATGAAGTGTAATCTAGGACCTGAAAGAACTTTGTAGTTAGTTGAATGTATACATTGAGGTCGTTATATATGGGAGATGAAGATTGGTGCCATGAAGTGAGATAAAAATTATGCAGAGATTGAATTATGCAGTTTCATCAGAGATTGGAAAATTATGCAGAGATTGAATTATGTAGTTTCATCAAATATATAAAGAAATTTGGAATTGATTCTAAAAACTGGGAGGATACAACAAAGTGTTTTAAGTGAGAGTGATGTAATCAGATTCTCATTTTTTTAAACTTGGATTTGAAACTATTAGAGCCTTAGTGTCTTAGATCCTCTTAACAATGAAGGACAACAGTTTATTCACAGACATTTTAAATAAGAATGCAGATCCCCAAAGAATTGAAATTACTTACATCACATTCCTCCTAAAAATGTCAGTAAAAAGATTGATAAAGCCCAGGTTTCTGTTCTTGGAGGTACTCTTTTGAGAATGTGGGAGATGTTAAATTCTGTTTTTAATTAGAAAATCACATTCTATTACAGGCTGCTACATGTAATCAACCTCACCAAAAAAAAAAAAAAGAAAGGGAAAGCATTACTGAATGCTACCTGTCCCAAACATTAGTGAAACTGATGGATAACATTTTAAAAAAGTATTTATCCAAGCATAATACAATTTTCTGTTATGAGAGCGAGGTATAGAATTAAAGCAACTATCAAAATAGCCCATATCAGATGCAATCCTTACCCTGAATAACAAGACTATTACAGGATAGGAGTCTAACCAAAGGGACTTTTAAAAGTGTCTGTCATTTGCTGATGGTGGCACAGATTTTATTACTCTACAGGTCAGAGGGCCACATATTTCTCTGTTTATAGTGAGGTGTTTTTTTTTAACAGTACATTTATCTTTCTTGAATATAGGAAATCCATACATAGTTACTGTGTTAGAATTCCTCACTAAGAATAATTCTTGATAATCAATGCTATCAGGAGTTGAGGGTGGCACAAGAGAGTTCAAGAATAAGAAGATAATTTGATAATGGAAAAATAAGTGAGTTCTCCTAATGCATACCTCCTATCATTGTAGACAAAAGTTTATATACTCAAAACTGTTTTCACATACTACAGTCTTCACCTCTGTGCTAGTTGGCTAGTGCTGCTGTAACAAAATTCCACAGACTGGGTGGCTTAAATGAATGAAATGTATTTTCTCACTGGTCTGGGTCCTGGAAGTTTATGATCAGGGTGCTGGCAGCATTGGTGCCCTCTGTGCCTCTCTTCTTGGCTTGCAGACCCCCACTCTTCTGCTGCCTCTCCCCATGGTCCTGCCTCCGTGCATGTGTGCCCCAGTATCTCTTTTTACATGTATAAATTTCCTCTTCTTATAAGGATGCCAGTCAGACTGGATTAATTTCCACCCTAATGGCCTAATTTTAACTTAATTTCTCTTTAAAGATTTTGTCTTTAAACGCAGTTACATTTTGAGGCAGTAGGTTTAGAGCTTTGACATGTGAGTTTCAGAAGGACACAGTTCATCCTACAATAACCTCCAAAGACGTCAATGCTAAACAGCCTCCATGGGCTTATTACCAACTCAAAAACATCTCTTTCTTACCAGGCCTTCCCTGTTTGTTTTACTTGACTGATTAATATATGCTGCTCTTTGAAGCTGAGTTTCTTTCTCCAGTGAAGACCTACAGTTTTCCCACCTTCTTCTCTAAATCCTACCTTGCACTGGTTTACAACTCAGCTCACAATATTCCCAGGTTACTTTATCAGTAAAAAGTTTTCAATAGATGAAACTCATATCAAGTCAATACACAATTTTCCACTTAAATTTGCATTATTTTATATTGGATTCTAATTGATCCATACATTTCGATTGTCTCCCCATCTAGTTTGCAGTTGATGAGAATGGGAATGACACCTTATATTTATTTTGTATCTTCATATGTGTTGCTGTACATACTATATACTATATACAATGATAGAGTGCTGTGTATATATTATATTCTCAAATGATTCGATTTGATTCAGTTTCTGATAGTGAAATACCAGCTACCTGGTTCTGCTGGTTTTCAATGTTACTTTAATTGGCGTTGTGAATTTCCAGCATTAGCTTTCCTTCACCATACATACTTTATAACCCTCTAGACTGCTCAAGTTGGCTGGGCCTGGTCTTCCTGACCCAGACCATTGGATGTTTTAGATCACATTCCAGGCATGAGGATGGCTGCACATCTATTACCTCACAGATTGTTAAGCTTGATTATTACTGATGTGGATGATTATCTAGGTGTCCTTATACCTCAGTGTTCCCCCTGTTCCTTTTCAAGAAGAGTATTTTACCCAATACAGAACTTTTTTAGAAATCAAGGTTATACAAGTATCGGTGCTCATTTGTGATCATCTTGAAATCTGTAAATACTGTCCGAGTATATTACTATGTTAGGTGAAAGATTCATGTTGCTCTCCACAAATTATCAATGTTCGTTTACAGAACATTTGTGAAAAATAATGTTTGGAAATGAATTGCTACGTGAACTGAGTATCCAGTAACTCAAGCCATTTCTCCCATGTGGTCTGTTTTAAAAATGGAAATTCTGTAATCTGGCTTCCTCACCTTGGAGTAATATACAAAATGTCAAAATGAGAAAACGGCCCTTGGTGGTTGTTGTGTCTTTCTTGTTTATTTTTTCTTGTTAAATACTCAAAGAAAGAAAAACAGCATACAATGTTAGTAGCTCCCACTGTGTTAGCTTTTTACTGTCCTGACATAAGTCCTAAAGTTTAAAAAGCAATAAAAGGTTGCTGCTTCCACAGTCATTAGCTTTCGTTGCTGCAATCAATCATCCATAGAGGTCAGAGCCATATCGGTTTTTCCCATCCTCATTGCACAATCCACTCTAGCCATTGCGCTCATCATTAAAGGAAAAATGAACCAAGGAAACTACCGAGACTCAAAAATGAACTTGCAATGTGAAAAATCTCCCATCTCCTTATTTGAGGGAAGATACTCCTGTCACGCTGAGTAAACAATGAAATTATAAGGCCAACACTGTAAATGGAAGTATTATCCCATCTATTGATTTATAATGGATTAATTAATTTTCAAGTATTTTTATTTGCAAAACATGATATGAACATTGACAGAAATACTTAGATAGTTTAAGAGGAAGTCACTTTTGTCTTAGTGACTTGACCACTTATTCTTAGGCCATAGTTAAGAATCTAATAGGATTATTTCAGCAGAATGTTGCCTGATTCATGCCACTGGGGCCTGTTGTGGGGTGGGGGGTGGGGGGGATAGCATTAGGAGATATATCTAAGGTTAAATGACGAGTTAATGCATGCAGCACACCAACATGGCACATCTATACATATGTAACTAACCTACACGTTGTGCACATGTACCCTAAAACTTAAAGTATAATTAAAAAAAAAAAAGTAAAAGAAAAACGTAAGTTAGTCATGTTTGTGTTGGGTGATGTAACCTTGAAACAAATATGACTGGACTAATAATAACAAGTTAATAAACTCATTGTGAACAAATAAATTAGAAACCTAGTCATCGTTATATTTATTTGCATCTTACTGTCTAACTAGACTTTAATTGAACCACACTTTATTTTGTTTTAATTCAAGGACTCATTGATAATATATTTTGCATTTCTTAATATTCAAAACAAGATAGTGTGCCATAGTCATATTATTATAAGGGACTAGAGTTATATTCTAAGTCTTCTGACATTCAATAAAATTGTTATAATTGGGTTAGATATATATGAATTACAAAACATGGGTTTGAAAGTGGTCATCCAAGCATGATTAAGAAAACTGCATACAAGTAATCTTATTAAATACAAGTTTTACCACTCCTTGCTTCATCCCTCAGAAAGAGGCATGATGTCATCACTGCTACTCATCTTCATCTTCCACTTTAGTTTCTGACTAATTCTGGCCTAGCATTTTCTTCCTGTGCTTTTGGCTGTGATTTTCCACTTATTCAAATTACTTGTCTGCCTTCTTTGAGCTAGAATTTTCAGGTTTAGCATTTGTATTGTTCTGACTTTGTGTTTACAAAGTTTGGGAAGACAACCAACCCAAGTATTTCCCCATGCATGTAATTATATTCTTGACCAATGCTCCTTGTCTCTGTCCACATAACCTCTGATGAATCCCAAATGTGTACCCTTGGCAAGTTGCTGGGTTTAGTGTGAGACTCGATACAGCAACATCACATAGAAAAAATGTTCACGGCCAGTTTCTAATTTGATAATGTGATGAAATTTATGGATGCTTTCCTCATTAAGATGTTCATCACACAAACAGCTGCATAAAATTTAAAGACATATTCATGCATATGAACTTAAAAAGTCATCGTTTAGAGGTGTTTTTAATGCATTTCCTTGGAGTTTTTCATTGTATATGACTTTTTTTTCTTCTTTTGTCCCTTGGTTATATTAAGCTGCCTCTTAATACTTAGGAAAGCAGTGATTAAGAAATTGGAATATCTCTTTCCATAAATATGTGATCAAATGTATTGCAACTTATATGATTTATTAAATTGAGTCACGCTGGAAGCAAATGCATTATTAAGTAGTTAAAAAATTCATGACATGTCCTTAACACACTGAGAGTGCCTCAGAGGAGTTCATTCATCTGATAAATATGTGTTTAAGAAAATTGCTTGAAATGAATCTCTTTTATGAGTTTTGGTAATTATTGTTCTTATTTAAGACTTATATATAGCATAAATAACAGAATGTGTTTTTCACATAGGGTTGTGGTTTGCTTTTGAATGCAAATAGTCTTTTCTTGGTGGGTATATAATAAAACACTTTTTTGCATCATTAAAAGTTCTCAATAGTGTATGGTGTCCTAGAACATATTGTCTACATTGTATATAACTATGTTTCTGTTTTGAGATTTAAAGGAACATATGCAATAGCAACTTTATATGAGATTTGATTCTGCATATCAGACTTCAGCCTCAAGCATTTAGTTGAAGAATGAAGATCTCAAATTTTGACTTTTCTGTTTTCAGCCAGACATGTGCAAAAGTGCTATTTAAAAAGAGGTTTGTTTCCATGTCATCTGAAATAGGGACGTTTTAATTTATGTTATATTTTGAGATACACCAAATCAAAGGGACAAGCCTGCCTCAGTAACCCAGTATAATTTTCCTATGGCTGCTGTCAAATAGAGAGCACATTTTTTTTTTAAAGTTACAGCTTTCTATCCCTTTAGCACTTATTCATGTATAGATTTGTATTGCTGCTTATGCATGAAATAATTTGACTAAATATTCTGAGGCAGTGTCAGTGACTTTTTGTTGCTGTTGGCTTGTTTCATTACTACTACTATTAGTACCATCATCTTTGATAATTACTACAATTTACCGAGTGCTTACGTTGTTACTAACATGAAGAAAAGTGCTTTATTTTAACTATGTTGCAGATAAGAAACTGAGACCTAGTGATTTTAAATAACACACACAAAAGAAAAGTATTGGGTGGATAATTATTTTTGTTTCTTTTTGTAATCCATCTATGCAATTCAACAACACACAATAATAATAATATAAACTATGATCAAAACTCTTGATAGGCTTTTTATAATGCGATCGGACAACACTATTTAACTTTCTCATTTATTATTTATCTAAACTATTTGAATAATTTCAAAATATTCTCTGCTTTTCAGGCTACTTGATTTGCAGCCCAAATAATCTCAAAATTGTAATAAGTCAAGGAACATTTTTAGCCTGAATTATTAAAAAATTAGTTTTGCTTTAGAATCAACCCCCACACTACCCATTGTATTTTAGTTTAATGCATTTCTTTATCTTTTATTGATGGACTTTGTAATATATTAATTTATATGCTTAAAGTCCCATTTAGATATAGTTTTACTTTTAATTTAAATGTAACTTAAAGAGAAGAAAGAAAATTTTTATTTCATCACAACTTCTTCCAAGTATTTTATAAAAATTCTGATGGTTCTCTTTACTGAACTGCTTCTAAGTGTTTTATAAAAATTCTAATGGTTCTCTTTACTGGCTTGTATTAGCTTGTACTTGCTTTGCTATAAGGAAATATCTGAGTTGGGGTAATTTATAAAGAAAAAAAGGTTTAATTGGCTTATGGTTCTTCAGGCTGTACAGGAAGCATAGCAGCTTCTGCTTCTGGGGAGGTCTCACGAAGCCTCCAATCATGGTGGAAGGTAAAAAGGGAGTGGGACATCTCATATGGCTGGAGCAGGAGCAAGAGACCGGGAGAGGTGCTGCACCCTTTGAAATTAGATCTCATGGTGAATCACTCACTCATTATCATGAGAACAGCACCAAGAAGATGGTGCTAGGTGCTAAGTCATTCATGAAGGACCACCCCCATGATCCAATCACCTCCCACCAGGCCCCACCTCCAGCACTGGGATTACAACTTGACATGAGATTTGGGCAGGAATACAGATCCAAACCATATCATGGCTGAATTTACCAAATCAACTGTGAATGGAAAGAAGTGAATGAATGCTAGCAAGTAAATGTATTTCAGATTTAATTTTTTTAGGGAAATAGAATTAAATTTGCCTATTTAAAAAATTAATTTATAATGGACTTCTAGTTTTGGCAGCATGGAGATGTTGTCACATTCTCTCCAAAAAGCAAGTATAGATGCTTCTAGACTTACAATCATGATATCTCACCATAAGTAAAACAAAAAATCTTAAGTTAAAACATATTTAACACCCTTATACCCACCATAATGTCAAAAGTTGTAGGTTGAGAGATTGTAAGTCCAGATGCTTCCTGACTTATGATAGGATTACATTCAGATAAACCCACTGTAGAGTGAAAATGTGTATGTTGAACCCTAGTAACAGGGACCCTCTGTGTAATATTGGAAAAAAATAGAAACAACATTTCAAGGCACATACGTCAACAAAAAGTAGAAAACAGGTTAATAAAATTTACTTTTAAAATAAATGCAAGAGTTGCAAGTTAGAGGAGTATCTGTGGCCTTCTTTCCAGGTTGCTGCCATCTTCACTCCCCACGTCAATAGAGTCAGCAAGAGTAGTATTGGTAACAGCTGGCATTGAAAACCAACAGTTTTGAGGCTATGCATGGGGAACTTCCTCAGTTTAGAGTAGCAAGTGAAAACCTATGGCTTTGCCAGCTAAAGGTGAGTACTTAGGTGGGAACAACTGGGAAAAACATTTTTATTAGCACACAGAGGTCCTTGTTGGGTGAGCAATGGACCAGCAAGAAAGTTAGCCAAGAGACTCTGAAAATGAGCCAGCCATAGCAGGTCTGAGATAAGGTCTCGCATATCACTGGCTGTTAGGGAGAACTGAGAGGGATTTGAGAAATAGAAGCTGAGGAAAACTTGAGGACTCATTTCAACTTTAAGTGTGTTTTCCAAACCACTCACCAATAAATGTGAAGTGGGTAGACACCTTATGGAAACAAAGCCTTTGAGTACACCCTCTATCCAAATAATTGGGTGATCACTAAACCATGAAGACATACTGGAGGGCCAGGCTCATTCCTATAATCCCTGAGCTTTGGGAGGCCAAACTGGGAGGATCATTTGAGGCCAGGAGTTTGAGACCAGCCTGGGTAACATAGCGAAGTCTTTTCTCTACAAAAACATTTTTTAAAAATGTATCTGGGCTAATGGTGCGTGCCTGTAGTCCTAATTACTTGGGAGGTTGAAGTGGGAAGGTCACTTGAGCTCAGGAATTTGAGATTACAGTGAGCTATGATCAAGCTATCACACTCCAGCCTGGGTGACATTGTGACACCCTGCCTCTAAAAATAAATGAATGGATAAATAGATGCAGGGAGGTATTCCTAGAAAACAAGGCATAAAAATACAATAGTAATGGTAAAATAAAATTAAGTAGATTATCAGTGGCTGGGCTACACATGAAAGCTAATTTTAACACACATACACAGAAATATAAAATGTATTCCAGAGTTGGTATGATACATTTTCTAATATATTAAATTCTCAACCACAAATTATGTGATATCCAAAGAAACATGAAAGTGTGACCAATACTCAAAAGAGTATTGAGTCAATAGATATTGACACTACATGGGACCAGATATTGTGTTTAGCAGAAAAAAAATTCAAAACATCTACTATAAATATTTTCAAAATATTGAAGAAGTGACATCAGCAAAATGGTGGAGTAAGATTCTTGGGCTTCACTCTCCCTATAGAAATCCAACACCAACACAGGAAGTATACCATCCTAAATGTCCCAGAACTCAGGAGTGAGGCTAAGACTTGCATTAGACCCTTGGACTTCAGAACAAAGAAAAATGGAAATCAAATATTAAGACCTCAGATGTTGCACCTCATTGCCCTTTCTCTAGGCCAACGCAGTACCAAACACAGAGAATTCTCCTGGACCCACAGTTTCTACAGTTGGGAAAGTTAGGTGGAAGCAAATCTTCAGTTTTCCCATCATTCAGGCATTCTTCACAGAAGGCTCGTTCCTATTTTGTCCCACACGAAACATTGGGAGTACAAGCAGGGGTGGACCATCTGGGGTCAGTTGGCAAAAAAGAGCATTTAGGAGCAGCTTTAAAAAAACAATAGACAGACCCTTAACTAGACTTACTAATTACAAAAGAGAGGTTATTCAGTAAACAAAATCAGAAATGAAAGGCGAGGCATCACAATTTACACCACTAAAATATGAAGAATCATAAGAAACTACTATGAACAATTACACACCAGTACATTGGATAACTTAGAATAAATGTATAAATTCCTGGACACATGAAAGCTTTGAAAACAAACATGAAGAAATAGAAAACCGAACAGAGCAATAATGAACACAGAGATTGAATCAGTTAAAAAAAAAAAAAAGTCTCCCACTAAGGAAAAGCCCAGGACTGGACAGCTTCACTGCTAAATTCTACTAAACATTTAAAGAAGAGATAATACCCATTCTCAAACCATTCAAAAAAACTGAAGTATAAACAATGATTCCAAACTTATTTTACATCCTGAACTGATTACCACAACACCAAAGGCAGACAAGGACACTACAAGAAAAAAAATAAAATATATATATATATATATATATATATATATATATATATATATATGTGTGTATATATATATGTATGTGTATATATATATGTATGTGTATATATATATATGGCAATATCATTGATAAAGATACATTTTTAAAATCCTCAACAAAAATATTAGCAAACCCAATTCAAGAACACATTAAAAGAATCATTTTTCACAACCAAGTGAGAGTTATTATTAGGATGCAAAGATGGTTCAAAATATGCAAATCAATAAATGTGATGCACCACTTTAACAAAATGAAAAAAATATGAAAAGATGCAGAAAAAGCATTTAATAAAACTCAGCACCCTTTTCTTATAAAAATTCTCAATGATTAAATATATGGAAAAAAATGTACTTCAACACAATATATGACAAACACATAGCTAGTATTATTCTTAACAGTGGCTAGTTGAAAGCATTTCCTGTAAGATCAGGGACAAGACAAGGATGCTCACTCTCACTACTTCTCTCTTTCTTTCTTTTTTCTTTTTCTTTCTCTTTTTTTTTTTTTTTTTGATACAGTCTCACTTTGTTGCCCAGGCTGGAATGCAGTGGCATGATCTCAGCTTACTGCAACCTCTGCCTCCCGGGTTCCAGCGATTCTCCTGCCTCAGCCTCCAGAGTAGCTGGGACTACAGGCACCTGCCAGAACACCCAGCTAATTTTTGTATTTTTAGTAGAGATAGGGTTTCACTGTGTTGCCCACGCTGGTTTCTAACTCCTAACCTCAAGTGATCCACCCGCTTCGGCCTCCCAAAGTGCTGGGATTACAGGCATGAGCCACCATGCCTGGCCACACCACTTCTCTTTGATAAAGTACTAGAAATCAGAGCCAGAGCAATGAGGCAATAAAACAAAATAAAAGGCATACTAATAGGAGAGAAAAAAGCGAAATTGTTTCTCTTTGTTGATAAGATGATCTTATGTGTAAAACACCTTAAAGACATCATAAAAAATCTATTAGAACGGATCAATGAATGCACTAAAGTTGCAACATTCAAAATTAATGTGCAAAAATCAGTAGCTTTTCTATATTGCAATAATGGGCTATCTTAAGAGGAAATTTTAAAAAATCTCATTTACAATAGCAATAAAAAAGTTAAATATATAGGTGTAAATTTAATTGTAAAATACCTGAGTATTAGACCATTCCCACATTGCTATAAAAAATACATTAGACTAGGTAATTTATAAGGAAAAGAGGGTTAATGGGTTCATGCTTCTAAAGGCTGTACATAGAGCATGATGCTGGCATCTGCTTGCTTTTGCGGGGGGCCTCAGAAAACTTACAATCATGGTGGAAGGCAAAGGGGGAGCAAGAATGTCACATGATCAAAGCAGCAGAAGGGGGAGGTACCACACACTTTTAAATGTCCAGATCTCATGAAAAAAAGTCACTATTGCAAGGACAGTATAAACGGGATGGTCCTACTCATGAGAAATCTGTTCCCATAATTCAATCACCTCTAACTAGGCCCCATCTCCAACACTAGGGACTACAGTTCAACAGGAGATTTAGGTAGGGACAACATCCAAACTATATCAACTTATATATTGAAAACTATAAACACTGAAGAAAGAAACTCAGGGTAATACAAATCAATGGAAAGATATGCCATGTTCATGGATTAGAAAAATTGATATTGTGAAAATGTCTATGGTACCTATCTTCATCTGTTCTGTGTTGCTATTATAGAATACCTGAGACTGAGTAATTTATTTTAAAAAGAAAGACATTTATTTTGGTTCAGCATTGTGGAGGCTGGAAAAGTGCAACATTGGGAAGCCACATTTGATCAGCATCATCACGACATGGCAGAGAAATGGAAGGGGAAGCAGGCACACAAAAGAAAGGCCAAATGGGAGAGACAACTTTACTTTATAACAATCTATTCTTTCAAGAATTATTCCATTCCTAAAATAATCAACCCAATCTCAAAAGAAAGACATGAATCCATCTTAATGACCTATTTTCCTTTTAAAGCCACTACCTCCCAACAGTGCCACATTGGGGAACATGGTTCAACATGAGTTCTGGTAGGAATAAACCACATTCAAATCACAGCATTCTATCCCTGGCTCCCCCTATAACTCATGTACTCACAAAATGTTGTCAACCCATTTCAGTAGTACCAAAATCTTAACTTATTCTAGCACCAAGGCAAAAGTCTAAAGTCCAAAGTTTCATCTGGGACTCAAGGCAAAGTCCTTCCAGCTATAAACCTGTAAAATAAAAAATAAATTTGTTTATTTTCTAAATACAATGGTGGAACTGGAATAAGATAAGTATTCTCATTCCAAAAGGGAGAGAGAGGCAAAAAAGAAAAATCAGCCCAAAGTAAGCCTGAAGCCCAGCAGGGTAGACATTAAATCTTAAAGCTCAGAATACTCTTTTACTTCATGTACCTTTTCCTGGACACACTGGGGTAGAGGAGGGGCATCAAGACCTTGGACAGGCCCATCTCCAAGACTTTGCTGGGTGTAGCCCATGTGGCTACTGTCATGGATTGGGGTTGCATGCTGGCACCTGCAGATTTCCTAGGCTGATGTTGCATGTTGCTGATGACTTCTGTGGGTCTGGAGTCCAGAGGGAGCTGGCCCTGCTCCCATGGTTCCACTGGGCATTCTAGAGAAGACTCTCTGTGCTGACTCTGCCACTGTGACAGATTTCTGCCTGAGCTCCTAGGCAGTTTGACAAAAGCTTTGAAATCTAGTTGGAGGCTGCTGCACCTCCTCCACTCTTGCATTCTGCCTGCATGCAGAATTAGCACCATATGGATGTGGATATTGCCAAGGCTTACTACTTTTGCCTTTTGAAGCTGCGGCATGAGCTGTACCTGGGATCACTTGAACCCTGGCTGGAGCAGCCAGAGCAGCTGGGTTGCATGGAGCAGAGAATCCTGAGGAGTGTGCTTGAGGCCTATCCCCCGAAAATGATTCCACCCTTGGAGACCTCTGGGCCTAAGATAGGAAAAACAGCCTGGAAGATCTTTGAAATGCCTTTAGGGTCTTTTTCCCATTGTCCTGATAAATGGCCTCTGGCTGTGTTCTCTTCACATTCATCTATTTAGTGAAAGGTTGCTGCACCACACCCTTGGTTTTTCTTCTGAAAACAGTTTTATTCTCTACCACATGGTCAAGCAATAAATTTTCCCAATCTTTTCCCTCTACTTCCCTTCTTTCTAGCGGTTCACTAGCAGTTAGAAGTAACCAGGCAGCTGCCTGAACATTTGCTGCTTAGAAATGTCCACAAAGCCCTAGGACAGGGACAGAATATGATCAAGTTGTCTGCTAATGTCTAACAAAGATGGCCTTTACGCCAGTTCCCAGTAAGATAGTCCTCATTTCCATCTGAGGTCTCATCTGAATGGCTTTTACTGTTAATATTTCTGTCAACATTCTGGTCATGACAACTTAACCAATCTCTAAGAAGTTTTAAACATTTGTTAGTCTTTTTTGTCTTCTTTTGAGCCCTCATTATATTATCTTTAATGCTCCACATACAGAAATACTATTTATAATAGAATATTATTCCACTTAAATGATGGGTAAGGGAGGTGATGGATATGGTAACTAACTTTGTTAGAAGAGAAAGATATGACTATGTGCTGTCTATAAGAGATGAGACTAACTTTAGATTGAAATACAGAAATAGGTTATAAGTAACTTGATTTAAAAATCTATACCATACAATCATAATCACAAGAGAGTTAGAGCCGGGCGCGGTGGCTCACGCTTGTAATCCCAGCACTTTGGGAGGCTGAGGCGGGCGGATCACGAGGTCAGGAGATCGAGACCACGGTGAAACCCCGTCTCTATTAAAAATACAAAAAAATTAGCCGGGTGTGGTGGCGGGCGCCTGTAGTCCCAGCTACTCGGGAGGCTGAGGCAGGAGAATGGCGTGAACCCGGGAGGCGGAGCTTGCAGTGAGCCAAGATTGCGCCACTGCACTCCAGCCTGGGCGACAGAGCGAGACTCCGTCTCAAAAAAAAAAAAAAAGAGAGAGCGGCCATATTAAAATTAGACAAAAATATATTTTAAACTAAGGTATATTACTAGTTATAAAGAAGGATATCTTAATTTAAAAAAGGCCAATACAGAAGGAAAAGATAACAATTATAAATGTACTTAACACTAGAGCTTTACAATATATGAAGTAAAATCTGACAAAATTGAAAAAACAGAAATGGATATTTCAACAAATATAACTGTTATTTCAACACCCTTTCCTTAATTGATAGAGCAAGAACAGACTAAATAAGTAAAGATATAATAAACATGAAAAATACTGTTGTAGAAAAAACTAGGTTCTTGTCACACGACCAGAAAATATTAGGCGCACGGACGCTTTGAAGAGTGAGAGGGAATGGAATTTATTGGATGAAAAGGAAAAAGCCTCTCAGCAAAGCGAGAGGGGTTCCTGTTAACAGGCCTCAGCCTCACAGATTGAATCCCAGGTCACTACCCAGGAACAGAAGAGGCCAGGCTCCTTCACCCTGCAAACAGTGCAAACTTCCAGAGCCTCCACCCGGTCCCCGCAGTGCGCAGGTGGGCATTATTCAGAAATAATCAGTCGGGAAAAGGGAAGACTTCATCTGGGACAGGCAGTCGGTTTTTCAGCCTTCAGGCTGTTTCAGCCTTCAGCCCCAGGCGGGGTGTGACCAGGGGACCCTTGGCTGCCTCCTGTCTCTATCATTCCCCCTGTAAAGGAGTACATCTAACTGCCATTAGAATAAGGATAAGGATAAAGACGAAGACCAGTCTTAACCGCTTCCTGCTGACGGGGGCGCTGCTTTGGGAAAATGGCAGTTAGATCTCCCTCAGAGGCCAACCTAAGGGTTCCTGGCAAAAGGGGCCATTGTCCACGGCTCCGGTTGCGTGACCATTTGGAGTTTGCTGGCCTGAAGGAGAGAAGGGACAAACCATGTTATTAGAAAACATGTATCAAAATGAAATAAGGGGTGGGTGAGGACAGCTCAAAAACCCGAGGTCTTTTACAAGTTTGTACAAGGAGAGGGAGGCCGAAAGCCTACTGGTTAAAAAAAAAAAAAAAAAACTTTTACCTTTTTGCCAGCATGTTAGGCTTCTGGGTTCCCTTCCCCTGAGCCCAGTCCTAAGCCAACCAGTTTAAGGTTTGTGAAATTAACTCTTCCCAGTTTGGAGGATGCATATGACGGGAGTGTCCCAGAGTATGGACACAGAATTACCTATCAGTGAAGAGAGGACAGAGGAGGAAAAAGGAAAAAAAAAAAATAGGCATTTTTTTTCAAAGGATTCCTAGGGATTTAGGATGCTTTCAAAAGGGGTACAGACTGAAGATGAATGGCTACTCATCTAGAATGAGGGGAGCAAGCGTCCCTGGTTCCTTTCTCTTTCTAGCAAATGCATGCGGTACGTGAGGGAGGGAGAATGAAGCATTCCTCTTTCTTTCCTCCATTCTTATATTTCCTAGTCTCGGTGACCATGACAGGGTGCCATCCAGGGGTGTTAAAGTGGCTTTCACCCATGTTAACGGGCGGACTTAGGTGATAGGAGTTTCTGCTCTTACCCACATATGCCCTATCTCCCCTGCTGTCAGTAAACTTCGACAGGAACAGGAACTTTCCCAGGAACAGGAAAGGCCAGGCTCCTCCGCCCTGCAAATGGTGCAGACTTCCTGAGGCTCCACCCCGATCTCCCAATGTGCAGGCGGGCATTATTCAGAAAGAATCCATTGGGAAAAGCACAAGCATCATCCGGGATGGGCAGCCCAGTTTTTCAGCCTTCAGGCTGTTTTAGTCTTGAAGGTGGGCTTTTACTGTGGGACCCTTGGCTGCCTCCTGTCTCTATCACTATCAACCAACTGGATCTAGTTGACATCTATAAAATATTTTACACAACTATAAAATAAACATTACTTTCAGGCACACGTGGAACACTCTCAAAGGGACCGTATGCTAAGCATTAACAAATGTCTCAATATACATGAAAGGACTGAAGTCATATAAAGTATCTTCTCTGATCCCAATACAATTCTATTAGGAATCAACAACAAAATGAATGGTTGGAAAATCTTCAAAATTTGAAAATTAATCATAAAGTTATAAGCCCATTGGTCTAAGACAACCTTTAGAAAGATATTAAAAAAATCACATGAATGAAGATGGAAACACAAAATTGAAAAGCTGATGGAATGTAGGTATGCTAGTGCTTGGTGTGAACTATAGCTTTTAGCCTTAATTTTAAAAAACATAAAAAATTTAATGTTAAGAATGTAAGATTCTCTCAAAAAACTAAAGACACACAGATCAAATCCAAAGTAATTAGAAGTAAATAAATAGTAAATCTCTGAGTGAAAAGAATGAAAAAGAAAGTAGAAAAGGAGAAAACCAGTAACTAAAACTTGTCCATTTTTAAAGATAAAGGAAGGAAAACAAAAAAACTGACAGACTTTTAATTAGATTGACCAAGAAATAATGAGAGAAGAAACAAATTATCAAATTGGTAATGTAAAAGGATTCTCACTATAGAAACTGTAGAAATTTATAATGTAGGACTATAAAGGGAACATTATGAACAACTTTATTCCAACAACTGTGAAAAACCTAGGTGAAATGGATAAATTTGTGAAAGACACAAATTACTAAAACAAACTCAACATAAAATATTGAGATCTGTATCAAAAAATGAATTACTAGGAGACAAAAGTGTAAAACTGACAAAATTTTTGAAGTCACTTTACTAAAGATCACATATAAACAGCATATACAAATGGCCAACAAAAGTGAAAATTGCCCAACATCACTAATGATTAGGGAAATGCAAAGCAAAACCACGTGCAATACCAACTTACTTCTGCAAGAATGGCCATAATTTAAAAATCAAAAAATAATAGACAATGGCATAGATCTTGTGAATCGGGAACACTTTTACACTGCTAGTGGAAATGTAAACTAGTATACCCACTACAGAAAACAGTATAGAGATTCTTTAAAGAACTAAAAATAGATCTACCATTTGATCCAGCAATCCCACTATTGCGTATCTACCAAGAGGAAAAACCATCATTAAATGAAAAACACACATGCATGTGCATGTTTATAGCAGCACAATTTGCAATTGCAAAAATGTGGAACCACCCTAAATGTCCTTCGACCAACAAGTGGATAAGAAATGTGGTATGTATATATACCATGGAATACTACTAAGCCATAAAAAGAAACAAAATAATAACATTCACAGCAACCTGGATGGAAATGGAGACCATTATTCTAAGTGAAGTAACTCAGGAATGGAAAACTAAACATCATATGTTCTCACATATAAGCAGGAGCTAATCTATGTGGATGCAAAGGCATAAGAATGATATCATGTTTTGGGTTTTACATTTAAGTCTTCAATTCATCTTGGGTTAATTTTTATATAAGGTATAAGGAAGGAATCTAGTTTCAATTTTCTGCATATAGCTAGCCAGATCTCCCAGCCCCATTGATTAAATAGGGAATCTGGGTATATATCCAAAGGAATATAAGTTATTCTGTTATAAAGATACATGCATGCATATGTTCATTGCAGCACTATTCACAATAGCAAAGACA
The DNA here is from genome assembly GCF_006542625.1 of Nomascus leucogenys. NCBI lineage: Eukaryota > Metazoa > Chordata > Mammalia > Primates > Hylobatidae > Nomascus > Nomascus leucogenys. The sequence continues at coordinate 21,343,932 of NC_044400.1, forward strand.
TGAAATCAACTCAAATGCCCATCAATGATAGACTGGATTAAGAAAATGTAATACATATACATCATAGAATACTATGCACCCATAAAAAGGAATCAGATCACACCCTTTGCAGGGACATGGATGGAGCTGGAAGCCATTATCCTCAGCAGACTAATGCAGGAACAAAAACCAAGCACCCATGTTCTCAGTTATAAGTGGGAGCTGAACGATAAGAACACATGGACACAGGGAGGGGAACAACACACACTGGGGCCTGTTTAGGTGTGAAGGGGAGAGCATGAGGAAGAATACCTAATGGATGTTGGCTGAATATCCAGATGATGAGTTGATCTTTGCAGCAAACCGCCATGGCACACGTTAACCTATGTAACAAACCTGCACATTCACCTGGAACTTAAAAGTTGAAAGAAAAAGAAAAAAAGAACGATATAATGGACTTCGAGGACTCGAGAAGTGTGGGAGGATGGTGAGGGATAAAAGACTACACATTATGTGCAGTTTACACTGCTGAGGTGATGTGTGCACCAAAATCTCCTAAATCACCAAACAACTTATCCATGTAACCAAAACCACCTGTTCCCTAAAATCTATTTAAATAATAATAATTAAAATCACATAAGATAATTCTTATAGTAATTTAAACATCATTTTAATAATTCTATATCACTTGTATTGACATTTTGATATAAAATTATACTAATTTGTCTTTCATTTTTAAATGTTTTCACTTTTTAGTTACATTTTTTAATTGTAAAACTTTTCTGTGGTTAAAATATCAACAGCTGTAGTATGAAAAATAAACATATGTAGAAAAGACTTAGTTTAGGGGCTGGGCGCAGTAGCTCACGCCTGTAATCCCAGCACTTTGGGAGGCCGAGGTGGCGGGTGGATCATGAGGTCAGGGGTTCAAGACCAGCCTGGCCAGCATGGTGAAACCCTGTCTCTACTAAAAATATAAAACATTAGCCAGGCATGGTGGCGCATGCCTGTAGTCTCAGCTACTCAGGAGGCTGAGACAGGAGAATTGCTTGAACCGGGCAGGCGGAGATTGCAGTTAGCCGAGATTGCTCCACTGCACTTCAGTCTTGGCAACAGAGCGGGACTCTGTCTCAAAAAAAAAAGAGAAAAAAAAGAAAACACTCACTTTAATTCTGTCCATTGTTGAATGATGGCTGCTCAAAACTGTAGAACAACTGGTTTATTGGGAAAAAAAAATTGTGTGTATTTGCATCTTGGTCAAGGACTATATTACCTTGATAAGGTCTTAGTAAAGTCTTGAAAGGGGGAGGGAAAATTGGGATATTTATGAAGCTTTGGAATATGATTTAAAGAAGTTCTTTTATGAGAGAGTTTCATTAGGGAGAAGCAAGGATTTTAATGATTTACATTTGGTTGAGGTGGCAAGGTGAACATTCTGAGAAGCCTTAGGAAGACTTGGGGAGTAAGCTGTCGTTTTATGCCTTCTATTGAAGAGCTGAACAATTTGATCTTTATCGAAATAAGATTTTCAGAAAGTTCGTGGAATGAAAAGTTATTTGCAACTATTATCTTCTTGGGCAAGTTTCCTGCAATTATAAAGTCATGTTGACACACATGTAGTGGAGTGGTTAAATCATGAAAATGTGGACAGTACGCTGTGTGGGGGTGGTTGGTTTTGGTTCTCATGTTCCACCATGATTCCCTCTGTTCCTTAACAGTATAATTTTTGCTAGTTTATTCAATTTCCATCTGGTGTTTACTTTTTAAGAAAGCAATTGCAGTTATAGCCATTGCTTTTCAGACATTTATTAATGCTTACCACACATTTACCTGAACAACTACTGTGAACCATGCATGGTACTAGGTTTTAAAGATTAAAATGATTTAAGGGGAAATGATATTTTCCTCCAAAAAAAAAAAACTTAATCTAACTTCCAAATTTAATTGCTAAGCACACATAATTGCAGCTAAAAGAGGTTGATGAGGGATTGATGAGGGAGAGGAGAGAAGCGCCTGTGTGGCAACTCTGTTCACATTTAATTGTCTATAGATGGCTGCTACCTGCATTGATCAAATGACTACCTACACATATTTTACTTTTACACAGGAAAAAATTAAATTGGATCATGATATAATATTTATATAACTTTTTACCACCCATTTTTTAAGATATAAATTCTAGATTAATGGAGAATACATCAATTTTAGGCAATTTTACTAAAAAGAGCAGATATTGAAGAACAAAAAAAAAACACTGTAAATACAGGTGTCTACTCGAAGGTTCATCGAAATTTAAATTTGTTGTGAATTCTTCACAGTGAGACTTTTCATTTTCATCTGAATTCTTGCAGCATTATTATTCCAGGATTGGAATACAGTTGCATGTGATAAACTTTGTTTCTTTCATAATAACTATGAGTAACTCAGGAACTCACCTTGGCACAGGACTAAGTTATTTCTGATCTACTCAGTTGAGTGTATGTGTTTAGGATTATTCATCCTTGTTTACTTAATGTATTTTTCTTCACACGTCGTTTTTTAGGTGTTATTTGAGAGAAACAAGACCTTTAACTCTTACTGAGAGGGAAGATGAATTTTCTAACCCTGGGATTTGGCTGCTCACTGAGTGTATACATAATAGATGGGTGCTTCCATTGTATTATTAGGGGCATTCAGTAGAGGGCCTCTCATCTACCAGGGCACAATTGAGTACTCCTGATTATTGATTTATTTATTTGTGTTTATATATAAGTAATTCCCCTTTAAATACTAATATTCTCAAGTGTTCTACCACATGTGATTTCCCTGTTCTGAGCTGTCTAACATTAAGTATAATGGCCAAATCCATTTTCTGTGGGATTTGGGATTCTTGACCTAAGGACCACCCAGCACCATGCCCTGGAAACCTCCCATCCTGAACACAGCTAATCGGACTGGAGAAGTCCATCTGAGGAAGAGGAAGCAGTTGTCTTCTGTAGTCTGACCAGGAGATTAGCAAGAAGTCTGGCCCAAAAGCTCTGCCCTACAGGTTTCTCTACTAAATGGTGAAGGCCAAGTGTTCAGTTACTTTTTCCTAAGGTGTTGAAAGGTAAAGCATGTGGAAAACATGCAAATAGAAAGAGCAAAATGGAAGCAAACAGAGACCATGAATCAGTAAAATCCATGAAATTAAGGGAAGTGAAAATCAAAGTCAGAAAATAGTGGCAGCCACTCCACAGTAGTGGAGCATGAGGGTAGGTTATCTCCAAGTAGTGAGGTTTGTGTAAATTAGATTTCTTTATATTTTCTCTACTTTTTAATGCTCTGCAATTAAAAAAAATGTTACTTTTGTAATCAGGACAATATGTTCAAATTTTTAAAAAGTACCTAAAATTTTAAAAAATCACTAGCTTGATTTAACTAGATTTTCCTTTGTTTATCATCATGACTCTGCAAAAGCTGCAGCATCTGTTGCTTTATGAATGAAATGCTGATTAGGCAAGCAAAAATAACAGTTTTCCAGACCTCACATTTAGGCAACTGTTAAAAGCCTAGTTTCCGAGTCAAAGCCAGATATAAATTTCTACCCTGTGTCTCAACTCAGGGCCAGTTATGGATGGTGGAGAGTTTGAGATACTAGTGGTCAAGTTTAATTTCAGCTGCCTGTGTTTTTAACCATTTGACTTTATCTAAGGAAGGCAATTCTACATCTTCTCTCAGTAATTTTTTTTCCTACTTGGTTTTCTCTGAAATAACTGATATCGTTGACATTCTGACTAGAGCCTAAGAAATTTGATGTATGTGTCTGATTCAATGGTTGAAGGTGTTAAAGATAAGCCTTTAATTCTGAGGAAGAGCCTTTAGCTTCTCCCTTCTCTTAATACAAACCTGATTCATGCCAGGTTTATCTAGGGGCTACCTGGATGTTAATAAAAACATGTAATTTCTATCCCTCAAATTGTACCTATTTAGGATTAGATTTCAGAATCTTATTTGAAACTCAAACAGGCTTTAGAAATAATTTTGTCTCACTATTATTATAGAGATGAATATATGTATTTTCAAGACAAGTAGAGTGACTTGCCAAGATTACAAAAAAATGTTCAGGACAGAGCTGAGTCTAGATGTTTATCTTCTAGTTTCCAGCCAGATACTAGTTTTCTGGCTAGTTTCCGCCTCGCTCTGAGGGAGGCACATTTTCCATCATCTGTTATCCCAACACTGAATATTGTTTTTGACATGTAGTAGGAAATCAATTAATATTATTTAAATGAATACAAATATATGCTGTAAAATATATCAAAGAAGTCTATTATGTGTTTTCAGACAAGCTTTTATTTCTACAGTATATATTTTTATGAGACAGATATGTATTTTTTAGACTAATGTGCACTATCAAATAGCATTCATTTTTGAAACATTTTGAGAGTGATATGTATGTACCAGCAAATAGAATTCAGTAATATAGCTGAAGTTGTACCTGGCACTCTGCCAAGATTTGTCCAAAGAAAATGATATGAAATTAGCTTTGCCTTTGTGAATATTCAGATGTGAATGTTTACAAAGTCGAAACAAAGAAAGAAAAATCCAAAGGGAAAATGCTGATCTCTGGAATACTTTGCACAATTCATGCATCAAAAGCCAACTGCAGAGCTACTATTTGCCAAGTCAAGTCTCAAGATGGTATACTATCTCCAGGAAAAGGCTTGGAAGGTAAGCACTGCTATTGACCCCAATATCTAGATTTCCACGGAGAAACCATATTTGTTAAGATGTAGAGAGGGCTCTCTGAAGTGCTATTGCCGAGATTAAATTTGAGCCATCAGAAGGCTTCGTCATTATCTAGATCTTAGCATTACTTCTGCCTTATTCTATTCTTTAACTATCACTTATGCTGCAAACTGTGATCCTATTGTGATTTTACCCTTACTAGCTGGTTTTCTTGGTAAGGTAAGTATTTCATTCTGCTCAAATTTCTCCTCTTGCCTTCCTAACTGGTCTGAATCTTTCTTTCTGCGTATTATCATTCTGTCTCAGCACCTGTTTATCTGGCTGTGCTTTGGCCAATTTCATTGTTTATGATTATTTGGTTTTGGTCCCTGCCTATATGATCAGTTCAAGTCCTAGCCCTGCTGGAAAATTTCTGGCCCCATTACAGATCAGACATTTCCACTCATAGCTGCTTCTGTATCTATCACAAGTATGCATTCATGCCCATGTGCATCAATCCTATATCAATAGTTGTTTCTAGAGAGATAGCCTCTAAAGTCCATCCTTTTGTATATGATCGTAGGTAAACTGAAAATGGGAAGTAACAAGGTCTCTGTTAATTAAAAGGTCCATTAAAGGCTCAATGCCAAAAGCTGGACATGGGAAAGCTTGCCAAGTGCACAGGGTTAGAAACTTAATTGCACTTTTCTTTAGCAAGATTTCTATCAACTGCAGTTCTCAAATATATGACCTTCCTTTAATTTTGTGCTAATGTATAAAATGAGGGTTTTGCCTGTTTTTGTACTTGCCATTTGGATGACATATATGCATGACTGCCATAAGTGGAATTTACATATGTATATGTAAAACTACGATTCTTGGCTTTATATCAGTGGAAAAATAAATCAGATTATGTAGATAGATCTGTCTTTATACCTGATTTGCTCATATATATATATATGTATATATATACATATACATTCATATTTATTTTAATGGGCAAAATACTTGAGAATATTTACATGAAATTTTTTATGTAGTAATCTAATTCTGGAGTTGCACTGTTTCTTTTGTAGAGCTCCAAAAATAATCAGTACACAAATTTGAAAGCCAAACAGTAAACTTGAAGTCATTTTTGGTTACTCTATCTTCTCAGAATACCAAGGTAATTAGACTACAGGGTGTCCTTCAATACTTGACATTATATTTTGCTGTTTGCAATTAAGATGCACTGCAGAAAAGTTGTCATGGAATGGCTACCCCAATGGCTGTCAAGCGGACATTTTTCTTAGCCAAGTCACACAGATAAGTAACAAGGTAGATTCAAGGTTGATAAAATGAAAAAGCAAATCCACACTTATTGGTTTCCTGGTGTGACACTGAGTATACTTTGGGATTTCACAGAAGGGTTAGTCGGAGTATTCCTTCCTATATTCTGATCAGTTGCTAATACAGGTTTGATTCCTCTTTCAAGTAGAAATGACTCAGCTATAAATTAGTAGCTTCCTCTGTGGGTAGTTAATGCAGGTGGATAAGCAATATTGAAAGCATGACTAAGTCTAGCCAAAGCAGGTGCATGAAAAATTATTAGTACATTCTGCAAAACCCTAGGCCATATATTCTGTAGGATTTCTCTGTCTTTTCCATTCCTGGCATCAAGTACTTAACTACTACCTTAAGCTTATACTGAAGAGGAGGAGCTAGGAAAATCTTCCTTAGATATTCAGATACTCAATATTCCATTAATCAATTAATTAAACAAGAACTCAATTAAATCACAGTTTATTTGTCCACTTTTCATGTGACAAGCATTTCACTAGTTCTGATCTCATAAGAGATAAACATAAGAAACCATTTCTGCACACTGAGAACTCAAAGGTTTTTGTGGGAGTCAGATCAGTTATAAGGCTGCGTTCCAGTTTCAGGAATAGCAGTTTATATAAAGAGATTGAAATTTCTGAGAAGATTAATAGAATTCAGACCTGAGAAGACTGTTCAAGTCAAGGGACGGTGCCAGAGGCGAGCATACCCCTTGCTGTGTTATCGCTGCCTGGTGATATCCTATGGGTCTTTTTATTTTATAATATTTCAGAGATGTGTTCTGTAACTTATATATAGGGAGTCAAATTCTGTTATTTCTATTCATATCTGGCATATAAGACTGATATAATCTTACTGTTAGACTTTTCGTGAAGAATGGATGTTAGATTCAGGTACATATTTTTGAATTTAAATGGCCCTTGTTACAGATGTGCCAGAGCTCCCCAATATAGAAGCAGTTCTTCCAATATTAATTACTATGTGTTGTGTATTACAAGTTGCCAAGGTACCACTAGAAAACATATAAAATCACTGAATGGAAACCCCCCAAATAATGTAAAAAATGTCACCTCTTTTAGCTCTTAGAAAATGATGTCGACTTCTTTCTAAAGGACATTGTTACTGTAGGGATGAGGAAAAAACTCAATTTGGAGGAAATTAGAAAATAATTTGCAGTTTAGAAAGGGATTATCTTATATACATGTTGGTAGTAATTCAATATTAACAATAGATGTTATAATAACAACATAGTTATCATAGTAAACTATTTTATACCAAAGCAGTAGTCCCAGAACTTAACACATATTAACTCTTTTGATTCTTATTACAGCACTATGATGTAGCTATGGATGTCACCCCACTTTAGATATAAGAAAAAAAGAGGCAAAAGGAGATCAAGTTTTTCCAAAATCACAGCTAGTAAGTATCAAAGCCTAGATCAATCTAGATAGCCTGGTTCCAGGTGCCTTAGTCTTAGTCTCTTCAATTGTATGTTGCCTATGAATTTATGATACCTCACTTCTTCTCCTATACTGTGCCCATGGTAGTTTATGTTAATTTTTCAGTTAAAACATTTGTCTTTTCCAAGTGTGCAATCATGCCGTTAGTCTATTTTTATACCACTACGTTTGAACTTTTCTCTGTCGGATTTATTTCTCTCATCTACATGTGTGGATCATTACCTCCAGAATAATAGTTGTAGTGATGGGTATTGTTGCCCTAATGGGAATTCTTCAATTGTTTCCCCAATATGTGTGGCTTGGCTTTGAGGTTAAGCTAAATATAATTTACAGAGTTAAGGTTTATGTAAGAAATCAACTTCAGAAATCCAGCTGAAAGTCAGTAGTGTGAAGAGAGGTAGTCAGAATATAAATCATTTCAAAGGCAGAGTTGAGAGCATTTCTTGATAGATTGGATGTGATGTGTGCAAGAGAAATAGAGGATTCAAGGATGACTCATTTTTTGGTTGTCATTGTTTTTGGTCTGGCCAGCTAAAAAGGAGAGTGTATTACCTACTAAAATTGGAAGTCCTGGGAGGAGCAAGTTGTGAAGAAAGGTCAAGAATTTATTTATTGATGTATGTATTAATCAGGGTTCTTCAGATAAGTAGAACCAATAGGGTATATACACAGAGAGAGAAGTAGTGAAAGGTGGAGAAAGAGAGGGAAGAGTGAGAGACTGAGAGAGAGAGAGAGAGAGAGCGACTGTTTTAAAAAATGGCTTAAGGATTTGTTAGGATGAACAAATCTAAAATTTGCAGAGCAAGCCAGGTACATTGGCTCACACCTGTAATTCTCGCACTTTGGGAAGCTGAGGCAGGAGGATTGCTTGAGCCCAGGAGCTCAAGACCAGGCTAGGCGACACACCTAGACCTCATCTCAAATTTTTTTTTTTTAATTAGCTGGGCATGGTGGTATGTGTCTGTGGTCCCAGTTACTTGGGAGTCTGAGGAAGGAGGATCACTTGAGCCCAGGAGGTTGAGGCTGCTGTGAGCTCTGATCACAAACACTGCATTCCAGCCTAGGTGACAGAGTGAGATCCTGTCTCACACACAGAGAAAAAATAATTAATTAATTAATTAAAAAAACTAATAAGTATAAACAATTAAAAAATAAAAAATAAAATTTGCAAAGTAGGCCAACAGGCTGGAAATTCTGACAAGAGTTCATTTTGTAGTCTGAAGGCAGTCTGGGGGCAGTATTCATTCATCTTCAGTGAACCTCAGTCTTTTGTATTAAGGCCTTCTAATGATTGGATGAAGTCTACAAACAATATGAAGTGTAATTTGTTTTTACCAAAGTCTACTGATTGAAATGTTAATGACATCTGAAAAGTACCTTCACAGCAACATCTAGTGTTTGACCGAACAACTGGATGCCATAACCTAGCTAAGTTGACATGTAAATTGACCATCACAACATATTAAGTTTTAGATGCCTACTAGACATCTAGGGAAAATTTCAAATAACCTGTTAAATGCACACATCTAAATATCAAGAGAGGAATCCAGGCAAGAGAAATACATTCGTGGATTCATCAGAACACAGATGTCAGGGAAGCCTTGGATCCTGGTTCTGCAGACTGTACAAGAAGCATGGTGTCAGCATCTGCATCTGGTGAGGTCTCAGAACGTTTTCAATCATGGCAGAAGGAAAAGGGGAGCAGGCATGTCATACAGCAAGAGAGAGAGGGGAGAGAGGCCCAAGATTATTTTATAACCTGATTTCGAATGAGCTAGTAGAGTGGAGGACTCACTCTTTACTGCAGGGAAGGCACCAAGCCATTCATGACCCAAACAGCTCCCACAAAGCCCCACCTCCAACACTGGGGATCACATTTCACCATGAGACTTGGAGGGGACAAAATATCCAACTGATATCAAATGCTTTACCCAATTTAGCAGAGTGCCCAATTTATTAAAGTAAGTTTTTAAACACTTATTTAAAAATAAGCAATCTCTTTCTATTCCTGATGACTTAAATAAGATGAATCAATTTTACCCCAAAACTGTGTAAGCTGCTTGAATGCCACAGAAAAGAAAGAACTAAAATATATTTTAAAAATATCTAAAACCATTAAAATGTCTCCTGGTGATATTTAAAATTAGAAATAGGGCACTACTTATTTAAGTAGTATATTAATAATGTGGGAATTGGTTGAATATTCACCTCAAGGTTCTGGAACTCTCTCCTTGCAATTGTATATATCCATAGATGACTTAACATTATCCTTAACTGAGGGAAAAAAATGTGTTATGGAAATATTTTTGATTCTGGTTAATACACTTTATATAAAGTGCCAAAAGTAAATTATTAGAGGTAAAGATGAGGCTTTGATATTTTTATGAAATATTTTGGTCTAGAACTTGGTTAACCCAAATCCTGTCCTGCTAATCATGCATTCTCCCTCTGGAGTTCCTGCGAGGCTCTACATCTGAGTATCAGAGTATTACTTTGACAATCACTATTTAATGTCTTATGATATTGGGGAACCTGCCCCGATATTCACGTAGGTTCTTTTCTATTTTCCTTAAGCATCGGCCGGCTTGAGAAATAAAGGGACAGAGTACAAAAGAGAGAAATTTTAAAGCTGGGTATGTGGGGGAGACATCACATGTTGGTAGGTTCCGTGATGCCCCACAAGCCGCAAAAACCAGCAAGTTTTTATTAGGGATTTTCAAAAGGGGAGGGAGTGTGCAAATAGGTGTGGATCACAGACATTAATAAATACTTCACAAGGCAATAGAAAGCACAAGGCAAGTGGAGGCAGGGCGAGATCACAGGACCACAGGACCAGGGCAAAATTAAAATTGCTAATGAAGTTTCAGGCACCATTGTCATTGATAACATCTTATCAGGAGACAGGGTTTTGAGAGCAATTGGTCTGACCAAAAATTTATTAGGCAGGAATTTCCTCTTCCTAATAAGCCTGGGAGCGCTATGAGAGACTGGGGTCTATTTCACCCCTACAGCCTTGACCATAAGAGACAGACACACCTAGGGGAGCCGTTTATAGGCCTATACCCCCAGGTGTGTATTCTCTTTCCCAGGGATGTTCCTTGCTGAGAAAAAGAATTCAGCGATATTTCTCCCATTTGCTTTTGAAAGAAGAGAAATATGGCTCTGTTCTGCCTGGCTCACTGGCGGTCAGAGTTTAAGATTATCTCTCTTCTTCCCTGAACAATTGCTGTTATCCTATTCTTTTTTCAAGGTGCCCAGATTTCATATTTGTTCAAATACGCATGCGCTACAATTTGTGTAGTTAATGTAATTATCAAAGGTCCTGAGGCGACATACATCTTCCTTGGCTTACGAGATGACAGGATTAAGAGATTAAAGTAAAGACAGGCCTAGGAAATCACAAAGGTATTGACTGGGGGAAGTGATAAGTGTCCATGAAATCTTCACAATTTATGTTTAGAGATTGCAGTAAAGACAGGCATAAGAAATATCAGATCCTCAAAAAACTATCCAATGACTAAGAAATGACTCAGAAGACACCAGGATTTCACTAGAGTAGATGGGAATAGACTCTAGAAATATATAATTTTATTGTTAGTGAGATATATTTCATAATCTTTCTCCCTGAAATTGGAAGCAATGCAAACACAGGGCTGCTGCAGCCTCAATTCCAGAAGGCAAACTTTCTACCCTGTAGTGTAGTGGCCCTATTTTTATTTTTTACTTCTCTTTTTCCCCATATTTCTCAATTGCTTTTAATTCACCAATTATATATTAAATCTCTACCATGTGTTCAGTGTCAAACTATATGCCAGTGCAAATAATTGGTATTACCCTTCACACATGGTATGTCTAGGTCCAGAAATATACAAATATGTGAGTAATATGAATTGTTTAATAGTATAAAATCTTCCTCAGCTGCCATGTTCAGTGGTTGTAAATATCCTCTGGGACTATGAATGGAACATGGGTGGAAACAAATAAATGTATGCTCAGCAAATTAAAAAATTCTTACCGTGTTCTTACTACTAAGAACTTTCTACCTGCTTATATTCCTGGAGTGTCAAACCTGAAAATGATCTTCTGCAACATCAGTTTATTTATATTAATTTGAATCTATTAGACTTAGGAAAATAGTATAAAAACAGGAAGGAACTCCATGAGGGATGAAATGAAATATAAATTCATAATATTTTTTATACCTATAAAAATGTGGCCAGGCGTGGTGGCTCATGTCTGTAACCCCAGCACTTTGAGAAGCCAAGGCAGGCGGATCACAAAGTCAAGAGATCGAGACCATCCTGGCCAACATGGTGAAACCCTATCTCTACTAAATGTACAAAAATTAACTGGCCGTGGTGGCATGAGCCTTTAGTCTCAGCTACTTAGGAGGCTGAGGCAGGAGAATTGTTTGAACCCAGGAAGCAGAGGTTGCAGTGAGCCGAGATTGCTCCACTGCACTACAGCCTGGCGACAGAGTGAGACTCCATCTCAAAAAAAAAAAAAAAGAAAAAGCAAGGATGTCAAATTTGGGGATTATTTTCTATTTGAAACTTTCCTTCTGTCCCTAAACAAGTTTAAAAGCAGCACCTCCACCTCTCAAATGCCCTTAATAGACGATGTAATATAAATAGGGCCTACAACTCACTAGGTTTGATTCCTGTAGAAGATGAAAAGTGACTGCTCCGCGGCAAGCCACTGTGGGAGATTCTTTAACAAACTCAAATGGATTCGAGAGAGAAAATTGTTGATGCAAAGCTGTTTAATGAGTTCTGTTACTGTGAAGTGAAATCAGTTCTCCCAAGGATCATTCACTGTGAGAGGCAGAATGGAAACTTCCTAATGTCATAAATTGTTATACTGATATTTATAGCAAAGGCAACATAGAACTCTGGAGTTTGAATTAGTTTTTTTCTCTCCAAGAATACATTTTTAGTATTGGCTATTTGTTTCAATCTGGGAAGTTTGAGAAGTTATTTCTATCTGGGCATTTTCTTAGCCTGACAGTTTAGCTAAGAAGTCTGTGTGGCTATGCCAGTAGCGTATCTCTTTGCGACAAGAACATGCATCATTCTTTGGCTGAGCAAAAGACAAAATTATTTACTCAAGATAAGCAAAGATTATTGGAAGGCTGAAATTGCAAATGATGAAAGTTCTACCCATAGATTTTCTTTGCCCATGACTTTCATTCTGTCCTTGCAAATAAAAGAATAACTTGATATATTTCATTGAATAATCACATTTTATATTTCTAATTTACTTTATTAAAATATATTTTTAATCCTTTAGATAAAGTTGAATTGATAGCAAAGAGAAAAAAATCATATCCAATAATGTCAGTTCAGATATTGTGGGTTAATTTAAGGATGAAATAAAACTATATAAATTTGTCCATGTCCCCATGAGTTTCTCAGTGTTTTGAGGTTTTGCTCAGATTTATTTACACATATGGAAAACTTTTTAATAACTACATAAGGGATTCACATTCGAAGGGATTTCATTTTATCCCTCAATGAAATGAAATCCCTTCAAATGCGACTTCCTTACAAAGTCTGGCCATAGTCTTGAATTATCTTAGCTGCATTTTCTCTAAAGCGTCACTGTCCAACTGAAATACACTGTGAACCACAAATGTGAATATGACATTTAAATAGTCTAGTGGCAACATTGAAAAAATAAAACAGGAAAATAATTTTAATATGATATAAAAATTTAATATAACATATTTAATATATTTAATGTAAAACAAGTATACTTAGTTTTAATAAAATAATATAGTTAACCAAGTATAAATGTTAACGTTTCATCATGTAACGAATATAAGAATTACTCATGATTTATTTTGTCTTCTTTAAAAGAGGTTTATAATTTTTGCTTATAGATATTTCAGTTTACACTAGCCACATTTGAAGTACTCAAAGCCAAATGTGGCTAGAAAGACTATTGAACAGAGATGCTCTATGGTACATTTTCTTATTAGATAACTATTATTTAAGGAAGTAGCATAAGAAGGTATTTTAAATGCTAATTTAAAATTCTAATGACAAAGCCATGTTTTATAGCATGTGTGTAAATAAAACATAGTCAGATCTTTTAAGTGAATGTTTTCTTTGTATATAGAGAGAGCTGTCTCTGTCTGCGGAAAATTTCTGCTAAGGAAAGAACTGACAAATGAGGAAAAGAAGGGCTTTGCCTGGAACAGTAGCAGAGAAAACTAAGAAAAAGGATGTGCTAAAATGAGTTAAGAAAATTTTTACTTAAACCCTGGACATCATAGATTATAAAAGGAGCATTTAATGACAAAAATATCATAATGTCTCAATGTACAGTGAATCAATATTACCTTGTGGGACTGTTGTCTGATACTAAGTGAAACACGGTATTTGAAAGCTACAGTTGTTTAGTTTGAGTATGACTGTCTTCATCAGCAAGAATACCTTACATAGTGTCTGTTCTATTTGCTATTTTTTTTCTATTCTTAACTTTTATGGGTTTATCTTTGGCAAAAGCTGATTTTATAAGGAGAAAATCTATAAATTGCATTCATGGTTATGCCAAACTCCTCAGGTACAACTATCAAATACTAGCACTTTCCAGGGAAGATTGTCTTCAGGATCTGATCCTTCAGCATTTTACCAGAATCGTTGTTGGAATCTATGGAGCCACAGTCTCTGTTGGACTCTGTATAACTTTCCTCCAACCTGATCAGAACCACAGCTAGTCAAGTAATAAGACATTATGACAAGAAATACCCCTTACAAAGACGAACAAAGGAGTCAGCATCCAGTATTGTTAAAAACAGTTCCAAGTGTAACCAAATGTTTTTACTTCTCAATATTTTTTAAAGTAGCATTATTATATGTAAAATATAAGCTTCGTATGGCAGTAGTTTTTGCATTAAGCCAGAACTTACTATTTTTCCTGAAAATACTTACTAATGTACAGAACTTTTTTATTATAAAATAATGATTGGATTAGAATATATCCTAATGACTTTCAAACATTTAATTTTATTATTTTCTAAAATGTTATTAATTTTGCCACAGATTATTCTGCCTTGGTGTACTGTCAAGTTATCAGTAGATAGGAAAACAAAAAAAAGAAGACAAATTTTTTTAAAAAATAAAGAGAAACTATTGACATGGCTCCTAGAAGTCTGTTGAATCCAATTATTGCTTTGTAGTCACTTTGTTACTTCTTGTTTGCGTCAGTTTTATATTTCTTTTGTCTAGGAGGATATATTTTTAAAATGTATATAGATAAGGATAAATATAAATTAAAATTGAGAACCTTAAAATGCATACGCACACTCACTTATACAATGGGATGATTAAAAATATGTTTAAATGATGGAACATAGGTAGCTGATACATCTAATACTTAAGACCTCACCTTTACTTCATTGGTACCAGTCACTAAGATAAAAGCCAGGTTATTTATTCCTAAGATCAATTTAACAGATTTGAGATTCTGACTAATAGATTATGATTAGTCGTCTGTAGAAAGGGATTGTGTTGAGTCTGCACTAAGGGGTACTCTACCTTGTCCAATATCCCTGAAAGGTAAAACATGAGCATCTTCATCTGAATGGAAGAGAGAAGTAGAATCATTGGGGAATGAGTGGAGAATGAAGATGGTGCCTCTGAAATGCAGATAGCTTTCTGCGGAATTAATCAGTGAACAAGTTCATAAAAAGGAAAAAGGCACAGATGAATGAGAGGCTCTAGCAGAAACTGCAGTTGGGTAGGAGGTGCTGACCCCTAAAAGGGTTTATTTAATAATCTAATTGACTGTTTTCCGGAGAGGAGTTATGGGTTTGCCAACTTGCATGAGGTGGCAAGGGGTAGTTTGATAGATGGATTCTAGACAATTCTAGAAACTTATCTAGGCATTAAAAATAATTTTGAATTTGATTACAAATGCTTACTTTCAACTAAGTACTATTGTGTACTCTGCTAAAGTATAATTTTTATGTTGTTTTTGTTGCTGCTGTTTTGTGAGGGGAGGGGAGGATCTAATATTATAGTTTCTAATGTAATTCTAAGGTACTTACCTTTTCACTAGCAATGACATTTCTAGTAACCTAGCCTTCAAAGTTGCTCGTACTCAGAGGTATATTCATAACAGTATTTATTATAGAATTATTTACAATGAGCATAAATTGAAACTAAAAAATTAGTTATCTCTTTATAATAGAACACTATTCCACCTAAATGAAGCACATGTAGTATATGTTGAAAATTAACCATTTTTCATTTCCCTTTTAAAAAGATAGATAAGTGATTGATTCATTAATTGATAGTGTATTTGGCCATTTTTGCATTGCTGTAAAGAAATACCTGAGACTGGGTAATTTATAAATAAAATGGTTTAATTGGCTTATGGATCTGCAGAGTGTACAAGCATAGTACGGGCATCTGCTCAGCTTCTGAGGAGGCCTCAGGGAGCTTTTACTCATGGCAGAAGGTGAATGGGGAGGAGGCATGTCACATGGGAAAAGCAAGAGCAAGGGAGAAAGGGGGAGGCGCCACATATACCAAACAACTAAATCTCATGAGAACCGACTTAATACCATAAGGGCAGCACTGAACTAATGAAGGATCTGCCTCCATGACCCAAACACCTCTCACCAGGTGCCACCTCCAACACTGGAGATGACATTTCAACATGAGATTTGAGTGGGGTCAAACATCCAAACTATATCATTCTGCCCCAGCCCCCACAAAATTCTTATGCTTCTCACATTGTTAAATACAATCATGCCTTCCCAGTAGTCTCCCAAAGTCTTAACTCACTCAAGAGTTAATTCAAATGTCCAAAGTTTAAAATCTCATCTGAGACAAGGCAAGTCTTTTCTACATATAAACCTGTAGAATAAAAATTAACTTATTTACTTACAAGATACAATGAGGTTATAGGAATTTGGCAAACATTCCCATTCCCAAATTGGAGAAATCAGCCAAAAGAAAGGGGCTGCAGGCCCCATGCAAGTTCAAAACACAGCAGGGTAGTCATTAAGTCTTAAAGCTCCAAAATACTCTCCTTTGATGAAATGTCCCACATACAGGGCACACAGCTGCAAGGGGTGGGCTCCCAGGGCTTTGGGCAGCTCTGCTCCTCTATCTTTTCCACACTGAAGTTTCAAGCTGCTGTTAGCACCACCTGTCTGGAGTCTGGAAGATGGTGGCTCCCTTCCCACAGCTCCACTAGGCAACGTCCCAGCTGGGACTCTGTGTGGGAGTTCCAACCCCACATTTCCCCACAGCACTACCCTGGTAGAGTTTCTCTGTGAGGGCTCTGCCCCTCCAGCAGGCTTTTGCCTGGTTACCCGGCCTCTCTCATACTTTCTTTGAAATCTAGGATGAGGTTGCCAAACCTTCACTCTTGCACAGTGCATGCCTGCAGGCTTAATACTACATGGAAGTCACTAAGGCTTATGGTGGCTTCTGCTCTCTGGAGTGGCCCAAGCTGTACTGTGAGGCCTCTGAGCAGTGACTGGAACCACAGCAGCCATTATGTTAGGAGGAGCCTCCTGAGGTAACACTGGGCAGTAGCACTCTGGGCCTATTCCCATACCACCAAAACCATTCAGTCCACCTGGGCCTTTGATGGGAGGGGCTGCATAGAAGATCTCTGAATGCCTTGGAGGCCTTTTTCTCATTGTCTTGGCTATTAGCACTTGACTCCCTTTTAGTTATGCAAATTTCTTTAGCAAGTGATTGCTGCACAGCCTACTTGAATTCTTCTCCTAAAAATGGGCTTTTTGTTTCTACCCCACAGCCAGGCTGCACATTTTCCAAATTTTTATGCTCTGCTTCTCTTTTAAATATAACTTCCAAATTCAAGTCATTTATTTGCTCCTGCATTTGAAGCTGTCTGTTAGAAGCAGCCAGACAACATTCTTGAATGCAATGCTGCTTAGAAATTTCTTCTGCCAGATACCCTAAATCATCTATCTGAAGTTCAAACTTCCACAGATCCTTAGGGCATGAACAAAATCCAGCCAAGATATTTGCTAAGGCATAACACACATGACATTTGCTCCAGTTTCCAATAAGTTCCTCATTTCCATCTGAAACCTCAGCAGCCTGGACTTCACTGTCCATATCGCTATCAGAATTTTGGTCGCAACTATTTTACCAGTCTCTAAGAAGTTCTAAACTTTCCCTCATCTTCCTGTCTTCTTCTGAACCCACCACACTGTTCCAGCCTCAGCCCATTAACCAATTCCAAAGCTGTTTCCACATTTTCAGGTATTTTTATAACAGTGCCCTATGCCTTGGTATCAATTTTCTGTATTGGGCTGTTCTTGCTTTGCTATCAGAAATACCTGAGACTGGGTAATTTATAAAGAAAATAGGTTTAATTGGCTCTTGGTTCTACAGGTTATACAAGCATAGTGCTTGCATTTGCTTGGCTTCTGGGGAGGCCTCAGGCAGCTTTTCCTCATAGCAGAAAGTGAAGCAGGAGCTTGCACCACACATGGTGAGATCAGGGGTGAGAGAGAGGTAGGGGAGGTGCCACAGACTTTTAAACAACCAGATCTTGCAAGGACAGCACCAAGCCATGAGGAATCCATTCAGATGACCAAAACCCCTCCTACAAGGCCCCGCCTCCAACGTTGGTGATGTTAGAAATGCTTGTTTCCCAGTGCCATAAAGAACATAAATTTAGCTTCCTCAGCAAGGCCATTTTTACTTTCTGCAGAAAGGATACACTCGCCAGCAGTTTTGCCATAATAGTATATTGAACAAAGGAGACTGGGTTATTTATAACCTGATGCATCCACTCTACTTCTGTGTCCAGTTTTTATTGGCTGAATGGGACCTTATATTTAGATGGAGAGGAAAGTCTCTTTGAAGAGGAATCTCTACTTTACTTTTTACAGTGATTACATTTCTGCATGAGATTTGAGCAGCAACAAATATTCAGATTGTATCAGGTAGCGACATAAGAAAAATAAAGGGAAAAGCAAAAAGGAGTGAAGAAATGTACAGAAGGGAGAAAAAAGAAACACATTAAAAAGAAACAGAAATGATTAACTGTAATTATTTTAGTGAATAAAATTTTAATAAATAAAGGAGGGCATTTTGTAGTTTTTTGCTTTATACATTTAAGGAATTTTTTTTTCCTAAGCTTTTCTTACTACTTTTAAAATATATTAAAAAAAAAAATTAAAAATTGTATACATGCATCTGCTTTTCTTATTTGGAGGCTACTGTAATGTTTAAACTGCATTTTATCTATTAATATACTCTTCATGTGAGAAAAGAGGCTCACAAGGCTATGTAAAATTCAACAAGCTAGCATAAATGAAATGTTTGGGAAAAATAAATGACAATACAATATGTGATCTTAAAACAGAGTAGTAATGAGGTTTAAAAATATATAACGTTATGTCCAAAAATGAGATTCCATTATGTCTGGCATATAAGAAGAGCTCAAAAGAAGGGGGATTTATTTTATGTGCTCAATAATAAAAGCTAATTGACGTATTCTAGACACAATACCCATAGTGTCCTCAGGACTTAAAAATCTCACGCATATTTTACAATTAAAATAAACATTAACTAAGTGAATGGCTTATATGTCCCTTCCTCAGCATTTAATCTTGTCTAGAACCTTTGTTTGGTCACTTTGTCAGTAAAATACATGGAAACATAACCTTCCCCTCAGAAAAGGCAACAATTAAGTTGGAAATGTTGACAATGTAAGGTAGATATGGAACAAATATTTATTAACAGTCATATGGAAGCTTGAATGACACTTGGGGTTTTCACACTCTGTTGAAAAAATAATGCCTATAGTAGAATGTTCATTTCTTGTTTTCATTATCTAAAAATGTATATGAACAACCTGGAGCATGTTTAGAGGAGTGTGACTGGAAGTGAAAAGACGTTTTTTATGACAAGGGCTAAAAGAAAGCAGTTCAATTTGGAGGCCTTGGAAAAAGAGCAGGGACACAGTTTCTGCATGGTATTCTTTTGCAAATACCTGAAACCCCTAGTTGGGAAATAAATGAATTAATAAACTAGGAACTGTAGTTTGAAGTTAGATGGAGGTAGATTTGGAACCAATTTAAGATTTTTTAATGAGCAGATGATTGATGAAATTAATTGTCACCCAAATTGATGTTTGCTATTAATATTTAGCTTTAACTGAATGAATCCAAGGTCAGTGCTCAAATATTGGAAATGTTCCTGGACTAGACAATTCTAAGATTGCCACAATGCTGCCAAATCCACAGTTGGACTTTCCTTAAGTCTTATTCAATAATTAATGAATATGAAATTAATCTTTATAATGTAACATTATGAAGCACAGAAACATAAAAACAAGCTTATTTTATCTGTGAATGTATCATAGAGAAAAATGAGATTTAACATTTAAAACAGTGGATAATAGTAACATTGAGGCTCCTTTACATCTTGATAGATTTTTAAGGTCTTTGTCCCTCAAAATATTCAAGTATTTGTGGAATTCAGCTATGTACCAGAAATAAAGTAGATCAGGTAATACAAACAAACAATTTAATATATTTCAGGAGAAAAATTAGAAAATATTGCTCCTTTTACAACACATATAAAGAAACAGCTAAATTAATAATCTCAGGTTTTTGCTTTGTATTGAATTTTCTACCCGAAAAGCCTCAGGCAGTACTTTTTCAAGAATGGTGTTCTTTTCATATTTGACTTTAATAAAGACAGCACATTGCCCGCATCCATAAAATGGTAGATGAGCAAATTGCTCTGTGTTACTGCTCACTCGACTCCTACATTCATAGTATTTGACAAGTAGGACTTAAATGGGAACACTTCTTTTTTTCTTGGAGAGGGCAGTTACTCTGAAATCTTAAATGAAACATACTGGAGTAAGATGGCATAAATTTCCCTCCTCATTTATTAAGATCCAATCTGCATGCAGTACTCTGCCAGACACATTATATTAGGTTGGTTAAACAGATATGATACTAGCTTCTTAAGAGAACAAAAATCAGATGATATCAACGTAGAGACCCAGGGTTATTATTCATGACAATGCCCTGTGATTCTTCATGAACTAATATATCTCGCAAAGGCGAAGGGATCCAGGAATCCTGTGATAAATACGAGGCAGTTTGTCTTGACCAGAGATCTAAAGATCGAAAACAGTCATGAGAAGCTTTTGAGACTCTGGAGGACAAGTCCATGACTGTAAGGAGGTCATGGAGAAACAAGCAAGTACTGTTACCTGAGCATCGGTTTGAGTAACAAGGAGTTGACAACGAAGTGAAAGGACCGAGGGATAAAATGTTGGTGCTTGCAGTGGTGTAAGGTAACCATATCATGCGTTCAGGAATCCCAACAGAAACTCTTGCATGTTACTAGGTCAGGATGTAGATGAGGGAAAAAATAAACATGGACTGCAAGCATTAATTCTGATACTGCAGTGGTATAGAGATAGCACTACCTACAGCATTCTGCCTAAAGCCAGCGATCTCTGAGTGGGAATTGACAAAAAAGCACCTCTCTTTAGAGCCTTAGGAATGAGAATCTAAAAGAATTTCTCACATCTCCACTAGCCCTCTTGGGCTCTCCATTGTGCTAATCATATTCAGTGCTGGTCTCTAACACTTTAGGGGTCCAACCAAATCACTTTTCTTGTGTTTGTGACCCAGCTTGCCCCAAATGCACACACTTTGGATATCATCCCTCCATTCTAGGCCCAATATTGTCCCTTCACTCCTTGTAGATCTGAATTTAAAAGTAGAACAAGCGGGCACTTGCATCTGCCTAAATATTCATGTGAACTACATTTCGAATACTTATGTTCTGAATGTTCATTTCTGCAAGATATCTATAAAGTGGAATTTGGAATTTGATAGAATAACATCAGAATTATTGATAATAAGGCAAATAAGCTGCTTTCCAAGGGAAACAGGAAATCTGTATACTTTATTCTGATAAAAATCATGCCATTAAACATAGCAAGTAAAGCTCTATAAATTACCCATACTCCGGATAGAAAAGCAAACCAAACAGAATTAACCCAAAAAAGGGATTTCAAATTATATAGTTAATATTTGTTCTCAATTTCTCTACCCTGGGAATTACTGTTATCTATTAGTTGCCTTCCTTAGAAAACATCAAGTCTATGGATAAATATAGTTAATTATGTTAGCAGGAATGCTATTCATGACAGACCTCGACAGCTGACTGGTACTTTATTTAAGCTATTATGAGCTTAGCTAAAGTCTGAAAGAAAGATGATACAATTTATTTTTGGAAATACTTCTTAAAATTAAAGATTTCAAATGTGGGAGATATTCATTAATAGAGTTGGTTTTGCTCTCGTTGGTTCTGCTTGTTTTGCTGCTGTCTAGCTATATGAGGGACTTTAGGAAAGCCATTCCTACTGAGGTGGGTTTTAGTTTTCTCATCTGTGACATTAAGGAATTAGATATGATCATGTAAAGGGACCATTTTCTTCTGTTATACTATAGATTGTTATTGATACACAAAATGATCGGTTAATTCAAGTTCAATTTTGTTAACTTGAAATAATTTGAACTACTTTTGAGAGATCCTTGTTTAAAAGCCATAGGCAATTGTGTGTGTGTGTGTGTGTGTGTGTGTGTGTGTGTGTGTCTATTAGCTCAGTCGTTATCAGTGGGGCAATGTTGCCTTTCAGCAGGCATGAAACAATGAGACATTGTTGATTGTCACAGATATGGGAGAGCTACTGGCATTTAGTGGGTAGAGACTACAATGTTGCTGAACATCTTCTATGCACAGGAAAGCCCTCCCTTAACAAATAATTATTTGGTCCAAAATGTCAGCAGTGCCAAGATTGAGAAATCGTGCAACTAGTTATGGTCCAGACTGATGGCATACTGCATCCTTCTTGATATAGTGATCCAAGTGCCTTGTCATCTAAACCAAACAGAGCAGAATCTCCCACTCTCCCTGCCATGAGAAAAGGGACTCTATTTTCTGTTGGACAGTAAGAATTGGAGACCATATTTGTTCTCGTGCTTGAGAGCCCACATCATTATTGGGTTAACAGTCATAGCTAGATAATTCAGTCTGTGTATTTATTTTATTAGTGTTATTTTCCCTTTGTCCTAATGTAACAATTTTTATAAATGTTTCATGGGCTATGAAAGAAGGGCATTTTTCATTTCCATGCCACTGCATTAGCAATGTATAGGTACAATCAATATTATGGATTGCGATTTAGGTGAGTGTTCTATATATTTACAACTAATTAAAAACCATTAAAGAGATTTTCATTGATTTCATTAATTTCTGTTATCTTAATAATTCTATATTCAGGCAGGGCTACTTTAGCTATTTGTGTATATGTGTTTCCATGTGTGTGTAAATGTATAAATACATATACACGTCTGTGTGCATATACATATAAAATCAAAGGCATATCTAGACCTAAACAAAATATTCTG
The DNA here is from genome assembly GCF_006542625.1 of Nomascus leucogenys. NCBI lineage: Eukaryota > Metazoa > Chordata > Mammalia > Primates > Hylobatidae > Nomascus > Nomascus leucogenys. The sequence goes on from NC_044400.1 coordinate 21,366,822, forward strand.
TTCTCATGATGTAATTAATCTCATAAGCAAGATGCCATTCTCTGTGTGACACAGTTTTTTTTCTAGTTAGAATTCACATTCACTAAATGTTTAATACTGTCTTGATTTCACTTTAAAAATAGAACATCAGGCTCACATATGGCTGCTCTCTACACTAGAACTACCCTCGGGGTGCGCAAATTGAATACACTCAGTATTTTTCTCCTGTTTCTTTAAAAACGCCGTTTATTTCCTTAAACTTTTGAAACAACAGGGCTGACGTTTTCTATAATTAAGTTAGCTAAATGAGCTTTTTCTTGATATTTATTTAATAAGATTCGTTCTTCGTGTGTCAGTCAGGTATCATGATTTCTATGCTCAAATCCAAATTCAAATTTTTGTTATATGAGATTTCGTGCACTTCTGGAGACTTGAATTCCACTCTGTCTCTAACAGTCATTATCTATTTATCTTTAAATAAATAACTCCTGTACACTGTGGATCGCTTTATTTATAATTTGATCATAGCTTTCTGCTCAATTTGCCCCAGAGATAGGCTCAAGTAGTAATATTAAGGGCTTCTGAAAAATATCAATTAGTATACATATATGAGTAATGGTGGTAGTATAATTTGCACATTAGACAGCAAAGCAAAAGCAACAAAAACTAAATTAAATAGGGCAAAAAAAGATGATGTGGTATGAAATTTTCTGGATAATTTTAGTTTTAGATCATGTTGTTAATTTATAATTGAGAATTTGATAAATTAGTTCAGTCTTCATTACTAACCACCTGAAACACTGGCTGATATCATGGCCAGGTAAATTGTGTCCTTTTTTATTAAACATAGTTGACTGAACATTTACTTTTCACACATTGAATTGGGTCCTGACAATACTTGGATGAATCAAATTGTTTCCATATTCTTGAGAAACTGCCAGTGCAGGCAAAATAGGGTAACGGCTGTAATAATAAATGCATGCACGGCATAGATTGGAGCAAATGGAAACACTGACAAACTCTTCTTTTTTAAAAAAAATAATTTTCATTTTTTTACTGATACGTAATATGGTACATATTTTGGAGGTACGTGTGATAGTTTGATACATGTATACAAGATTTAATGATCCAATTAGAGTAATTGGGATATTTATCACCTCAAGCTTGTATCTTTTCTTGGTGTTGGGAACGTTGCAGTTCTTCTCTTCTTGCTTCTTTGAAATATATTTTTTAAATGTTAATTATCGTCCACCTACTATACTATCAATCACTAGAACTTATCCCTTCTAACCACATTTTTGTAACCATTAACCAACTTCTCTTCATCCCTGCCTCCCCAGTACCCTTCCTAGCCTCTGATAACCACCATTCTACCCTCTATCTCCATGAGATCCACCTTTTTAGCTTCCACATGAGTGAGAAAATGCAATATTTGTCCTCCTGTGATTAGTTTATTTCACTTAACATAATGACTTATAGTTCCATCCATGTTTCTACAAATGACAAGATTTTATTCTTTTTTATGGCTGTACACACACACACACACACACACACACACACACACATTTGTATAGCCTTTTTTATGGCTATACACACACACACACACACACACACGTATCACATTTCTTTATTCATTCATCTGTTATTCCATATCTTGACTATTGTATATAGTGCTGTAATAAACCTAAGAGTGCAGATATCTCTTCGACATGCTGATTTCCTTTCTTAGACTATGTACCCAGCAGTAAGATTGAATAATATGGTAGTTTTATTTTTAGTTTTCTGGGGAAGGAACACTATATTATTTGTTTTTCATAGTGGCTGTACTAATTTACATTCCCACCAACAGTATGCAACAGTGTGAGAGTGTTACCTTTCTCCACATCCTCATTAGCATTCATAATTTTTGTCTATTTGATAACAGCTCTTTTAACTATGATGAGATGGTGTCTCATTGTGATTTGATTCTGATTTCCCTGATGATTAGTGATGTTCAACATTTTTTCATATGCCTGTTGACCATCTTTATGTCTTCTTTTGAGAAATGTCTATTTGGGTCTTTTGCCAATTTTTACTTGGATTATTATTGATTTTTTTTTTTTTTGCTATTGAGTTGTTTCAGGTCCTTATATATTCTGATTATTAATGCCTTGTTGTTTGGATAATTTTCAAATATAATCAAATTCTGTTGGCTGGCTCTTTGTTGATTTGTTTCCTTTGCTCTGCAGAATCTTTTTGGCTTGATGTAATCCCATTTGTCTATTGTTGCTTTGCTTTTGTTGCCTATCTTACACAAAAGATCTTTGCCCAGATTAATGTCCCGAAGAGCTGCTCCAATGTTTTCTTCTAGTAGTTTCATATGTTCATGTCTTACATTTAAGTCTACAATCCATATTGAGTTGATGTTGTATATGGTGAGAGATAGGGGTCAAGTTTCATTCTTCTGCATATGTATATCTCGTTTTCCCAGCACCATTTATTCAGGAGCCTGTCCTTTCTCCAGCGCATGTCCTTGGTACCTGTCTAGTGGACAAATTTTTAATTTTTCCCTAAGTAAAAGCATTTGGACAGATGTTATTGGGAGTGGTAATATCATTCTTTGTTTTACAAAACAACTCTGTTAATAGTGGAAACGTTAGGTCAAAAGGGTGAAAAATGTTTTTCAGAGATATCAATAAAAGTAAGTCTATTGCAATGCAAAATAATGTATTGGGTATGGAATAGCGATAAAAATCTTTGTAATCTTGGTTAAGAAGTGATCATTCTACAAATAGTCACACGTTGAACATATACCGTGTTCTTACCTCTGTGTTTGGCATCTCATATAAACTAAGTGCAATAGATAAAATTTGGTTTGATTTCTCTCTACAAATTTAGTTGTAAGAGTTTAGGATTTTGGATGTCATTAACTCTTTTAAATCTAGAGACAAGTAAATTGCAAATAGATTATTTTATTTTTTTAAAAATTATCAGGTGTTGAAGACAACTGAGAAGTGTTATATTGAAATGCTTAAATGACATAATTTAAAGATTAAAATATTGAGGTAAGTGTTAGGGTATAGGTGTCACTTAGAAAGTGTCTGATTTTTGATCATTGGATTCTTAAGCACACTCATTAGAGCTCAAATATTAGATATAATCAACCATTTTTAAAAATTATTTATTGAAGTCCATTTAGAATCTTGGCAAGGTATGATGCTGGATGTTACAGAGAATAGGGTGGGTACCGAAAAGAAGCAATATTGAAAAATAAGACAGGAACAAACACTTGGGAGTTTTAAAAATATGGAAAGCTACTGGTCTAATTTGAAATTTTCTTTTTCTGGTTCTTTAAGATCATTCAGTTTGTGTGTACAACTGTATTTTGAGGTAGAAATTGGGATATATATATATATATATATATATATGAAGCATTTTAAACTGAACCATATTTAGTTGAATTAATAATTTATTCTACCCCAATAATAATTAATATTCTAGCCTACCAATAGTAAATTCAAAATTGTGGTCTAATAGTATGTAAGATACTGTAATTTCACAAAGTATAAGATACAATATTTCTCAAAAAGAAGCATATAGTCTCACTGGTAAGTAATCACCTGACTGTGTGATGTTAAATCAGAGTGTCATTTATTGATAATTACGTACCGAAGAAATGCAGCATTTTAGAGTCATAAGAGACTTCCAAAATCATCTAATCTGGCCTCTTACATGATTTCATGGAAAAGATATTTGAATTAATTCAAAATAATGGATAATAGGGTGAAGACATTCCCTAATATCAGCAAGGAGATTTCTACCGAATTAACTCTCTTCTAGTGGATAGCTCAAGCAGCAACCTTTTTTATACATACAAATCAACCTTTGATTATAACCTCTTCATAAGTTTTCAGCAGTAGAGAAGAAATATATTTGCCTATTTCTACACTTTATAGAGAGGATTGAAATTGACCCAGTGCTCCATCTCATCTCATGCCATTCAAATCATGACATAGATTCCAAAAAGGAGTCTATGAGGCTGAAGTGGAGTGAAAATGATCAAAAGAGGAACTTGCTTAGAAGTGGTTTAAGTGTGTTACTCAATGATCTTCAGGTTGATAAGCACAACTTTAGTATTATCTAAGTTATGTATGACAGTTTCACAGATAAACGTATATGTGGTGCTTTGAAAATTGAAAAATGAGAACACATGGACACAGGAAGGGGAACATCACACTCCCGGGACTGTTGTGGGGTCGGGGGAGGGGGGAGGGACAGCATTAGGAGATATACCTAATGCTAAATGACGAGTTAATGGGTGCAGCACACCAACATGGCACATGGATACATATGTAACAAACCTGCACATTGTGCACATGTACCCTACAACTTAAAGTATAATAATAATAAAAAAAAAGAAAATTGAAAAATGATGCTGAATAGGAAAATAGGTGGCAACTGAAATATTCATAATCCAATGTCCCTTTACCTTAATCATGGAGTAAACAACAACTTGCAGTACAGTGTGTGAATTATATTAAGAATGTGACCAAACATTTATGTTCATCTAGTAGAAAATAGGTGTGAATTTTGAAAGTGATAAGTGACTACCTTGGTGGTATTGGAGGAGCTGTCACCAAAAATGAACAAAAATGATACAATGTTTTGTTGTGTCTAAATTTCTATTCAAACAATATAATTTCTTTTGTAACATATGTCTCATTTTATTAAATTCATTTTATGTGCCACGTAGTGCCAAACAGCTCACATTCAAGCACTTCAGGAGCAAAAGTTGTATCTGCTTTGTATATTAAAAATAATCATTAGTTTCTTTATATGACTAGGGATTCAAGCTGAAAAAAATGAGAGATGGGCCTGTTAACGTGGATGAAATCTCAAATTAAACAAAAACCATGATTAAAAAATGGTGAGAGTAAGCACATGAAAAGATGTTAAACATCACGAATCATTAGGAAAATGCAAATCAAAACCACAGTGAGACACCACTTTATATCCATTAGGATGGCTGTCATGAAAAAAATATTGCAACAACACAAAAATAACAAGTGTTGACAAGGATGTGGAGAAATTAATTGGAACCTTCATGCATTGCTGCTGCAGAAGAAATGGTGGTTCCTCAAAAAAATTTGCATAGAATAACCACATGATAAAGAAATGCCACTGCTATGTATGCTAGGTATATACTCAAAAGAATGGAAAACAAAGACTTGAACATATATTTGCGTGCCAATTATTATACCAACATTATTCTCAGTAGCCCCCCACTCCCCGAAAAGTAGAAACAACTCAGATGTTTATTGATGGATGAATAGAAAAACAAAATGTGGTATATATATGCAATAAAATATTATTTAGCTTTAAAAAGGAAGGCAATTCTGAAACATGCTACCCCATAGATGAATCCTAAAATCATTATGCTAAGTGAAATAAAGCAGACACAAATGGGCAAATAGTATGATTCCACTAATACTATGTACCTAAAACAGTCAATTCATGGAAGCACAATGTAGAATAGTGGCTAAGATGGTCTGGGGAGAGGGAATAATGTGAAGTTATTATTTAATGAGTACAAAGTTTCAGTCTGGAATGATGAAAAATGTCGGGACATGAATAGTGATGATGTTTGCACTACAATGTGAAAACCCTTAACACCACTGAACTGTACACTTAAAAATGGTTAAAATGATCATTTTATGTTACATATATTTTATCACAACAAAAATGGAATATTTTAATCTTGACAAACTACAGAAAACAACTTACAAAATAGAATTTCAGAAATTTTTGCCAAATTGTAATACATGCTGTTTTATTTCTACCAAGAAGATGGACAGTAGGTTATTTGCAGTTGAAGAATTATAATGCAGCTTCCCCGAATTCTGATCTCCTATGTGGCAGTGATTAGAAACAAATACAATTCTTATCTCTTATCCTTAAAGAAAATCGAAATTACCACACATGTATTTATTCAGATAGCTGTTCTGAGTTAGAGTGCAAAATAGAGCTTTTATTAAAATGTAGGATATATTAAATTTAAACATATATAATCTATAGATCAAACAATCAAAAAGCAAAACTGATTTAAAACTGGATAAACGTTTTAGACCATATTAAAAATTTTAGGCTGCCTTACTAAATTCTAGATTACACTGGATTATCATTGTAGAACTGAAGAGTGGTTGGTTTTTAATTTTACAGTTGTAATTGCAAACTTGCAAAAATATATATTTTAGGTGCTACTATTTCTTAATTTTCATTTTGTAAATTAACTAGCTCTTTTGAACAGCATGTTTTTTCTTAGTATGATGCCTATGAGAAAAACTACCTGTCTTGGAGGAATTTGTAATAGAGAAAGATAATATGTGTGTGTGTGCGTGTGTGTGTGTGTGTGAGTGTGTGTGTGCATGTGTGTGTGTGTGTGTGTGAGTGTGTGTGTGTGTGCATATATAAAGATTTCCATATATTATATGAAAAGTGAAGTTGAATAACAAGATAAGTTTTTCTTTGCTAAGGAAAAAATACATTTGTTTTTCATTAAGTAAAAATTATTATACTGGCATCATTTTGTTCTTACATTGGTTTTCAGAAAGTTCAATGGCATATTCAGCTGTATGAGCCATACAGAGCTGCATTTATCTACTGTATTATCTTCCTCCCTTTTTTCTAGATATTCCTTTTTTGTCTGTGTTTTTCTTCCTGCTGGTTTAGTGTTATGCATATCTTATTATTTTACTATGCAATTTCTTATCTTAATGCCAGAAGATTTTGAGGTAAATAATAAAACCAAATCTAATAAGATAAAATTATAAAATTGGTCACAGGAAAAAAAGGGGGAAATAGATAAATATAATGTAAAGAGCCAAAGGTGAGTTGAATATAGTGCTGTACGAATCCCGAGTTGGGATTAACCTAGACTTGTAGCTGGAGTTCTTCAGCAAGCTGCGATGTCCCTGACCTAGATTTAGCTATTTGATATGAGATCTTGTAATAGGTGAATTTTGTTATGTGAAGTTGTGGGGCATGAAGTTGGAAAGGGCTTTTTATGTGACCTAGAATCATCTATTTGTCATTTGAAGTCAGATGAACTATTCTTTCTTCTGGGAATCTTTCCTACTTCTGCCTATTCGTATTTAGGGTAAATGATTATTGTGTTTATCTGAGATGCCCTATGGTTATGTTTGAATATTACTTACCTGTCTCAGCAATGTTTAATACGGTAGCCACTAGTCTATGTTTGACTATTGAGCCCTTGAAATGTAATTATCTGGGGCTCTGAGTTTCTCAAATCACATGGGTGCTATAAATTTAGACTGCATACATGTGGAAGAACAGACCTAGTTATTTGATTCATCATTCCCATGATGAATTTAAACTTTCAAATTTTTTTGTCAGACCTATGTCAAGTGTCTTTTTTTTTTTTTTTTTTTTTTTTGAGACAGAGTCTCGCTATGTCGCCAGGCTGGAGTGCAGTGGCACGATCTCAGCTCACTGCAACCTCCACGTCCTGGGTTAAAGTGATTCTCCTGCCTCAGCCTCCTGAGTAGCTGGGACTACAGGTGCACCACCATTCCCAGCTAATTTTTGTATTTTTTAGTAGAGACAGGATTTCACCATGTTGACCAGGATGGTGTCGATCTCTTGACCTGGTGATCCGCCCGCCTTGGCCTTCCAAAGTTCTGGGATTACAGGCATGAGCCACTGCATCCAGCTGACAAGTTATTTTTTTTAATTTCTTGCATTGGTTAAGTTTTTTTGTCTTCACTGTGCTTGTACTCTGTTAAGGTCCTAGATTTAATGCACAAGTCTCAGTTTTAACCAATTAGTTTTGGTAGACCCAAAGCTCACTGGCTCTGTAAGAGATCAGAATCCAATTCCTTGATCAGATATCCAGGTCCAGTGCTCCTCCACTCCTACCCCTTGTCACCACGGCTCTTGCAATATATTGTCTGTGTGTGTGTGTGTGTGTGTGTGTGTGTGTGTGTGTGTTTGTGTGTGTGTGTGTGTGTGTGTGGTTTCATTAGAAATCTCTAGGTGTTATTTTAGGATTGTTTCTGAGTTAGCATAATTCCTGATTTGGGGGATCAAGAAGATTTTATGAACAGTATTCTGTGTCCAGCGGAATGTTGCTTAGGATTTGTAAGAGAGGAAGAAGATCAAAATAGTGCTTTCTGAAGATTTTTCTGGTTGTTTGCCTGGAGCGTATTACAAAGGGAAAACAGTCGAACAAGATGCCATTTATTTAATGGCTTTGATGATGAATGAGAGGAAACTTGTTTTAAACTGAACACAAATCTAAAGACAAATTTACTAAATATAGTTTGTCCTTTTCAGATCTATGTACGGTTACTCTCCCTTATAACGATATTAAAAACTCTCACAAACGTTTTTTTCTCCCAAGAGGATTACATTATTGAGAGAAATGTAAGGGGACTTAACACTTGCCAGAATAATTAATATTTTTTCCATCATCTATCTAAGATGAGTTGTCTCGAACAGTTCTGCATCTCATGTGGCTTTAGTTTGATCTTAGAATATTGGGTTAGAAACCTAGGGATAGCATGGTCTGGATTAAAAGGAAGGTCTGTAACAATGATTGAGGCTATTGGTCTATATTGCAAAATATTTTGCACATTTGTACTTTTTAAAGTTTGTCTTTTTTATTTTACGTTGATGTTAATAAAAAGGCTTTTAAAAAATTTACCATTATGTTCTAATAAAAGTCCTTGCTTTGATTTGGAAAGGTTAAGTTATGAGACAGCCACGTAATTTTCATTAATATCAATCATGTGTACAAATATTTTAAAATGAATTCTTAAAAGCTTACAATGATTTGAGCACAGTTTTGTTGACTGATGCTTTCAACTTTCAAGGCAGAAGATACTCAAAAGTAGCAAATACCCTCTCCAGACTTTTTTCTCTTAATGTGAAAAGCCTACAATTAACAAGTATTTTGTCATTTGGTAAGGGAAATGCTTCAGAGATAAACAACTCATAGACTTTGAAATATTGTAGCAGAATTCCAAGCATTTAGATTTGGAAGTTTTTTGTTCATTTGATATTTGAGTGCCTGTTATGTGAATATGCAGTGCTGAATTGGACAGATTTTACTCTAATGGAATTAAGAATCTGGAAGAGAAGACAGACATTACATTTATGATTATAGATAGGATATACTGTAGGTAAGGAGAAGTATTGAATTTTCTGAATGTTTATATCAAAGTAATTTAGGTCAAGATTATGATTCACAAAATGTGGTTCTCAGACAAGTAGCATTAACATCATCAGGAAGCTTCTTAGAAGTGCAAATTCTAGGCTCCACCCAAGACCTACTGAGTCGGAAATACTGGGGATGGAACTCAACAATCTGTGATTCAGTGTTTTCTAGGTGGTGCTCATGGCTCAAGATTGAGAATAGCTCTTCTAGGTCAGAGTTTCTCAACTTGAGCACTGTTGATATTCGGACCAGAACATTCTTTGTTACCGGAGTCTGTTTCGTGCATTGCAGTTTGTTTAGCAGCGTTCCTGGCCTCGAACCATTAGATGCCAGTAGCATCCCCCAGTAGTGACAGCCAAAGATGACACCAGAAATTGCCAAATATCTCCAGAAGGCAAATTCTTATTAGCAGTTCCCTGCTTCCCCTCCCCCACATTGCCGCAGGCAATACTCAAATGACTTGCCCTGCCTTTTATCTTATCCTATAGTGTGTGGTAAGGTGCTCCGAAACAGGGCAAAGGAATTCCACCATGTTTATTCATTATAAGAGAAGTGAATTTGATCCCAAGACCAGAGGTGATTCAAGTTCTGGTCATTTTAGTCTTTCATTTTTTGCCTTGTTTTCAACCTATTTTTCTTCTCACTTCAATAAATACTCTTAAATATTAATCCTGTTTTATCCTTAAATAGTAACACATTCTGTTTATGTTCTAAACTTAGTGATTTGATGAATCTCATGTAATTAACATGAGATTTAGACTCAGGCACCTGCTCTTTCCAAAGATCTTTGAACATAATTAAGAAAGTGAAGGGCATAATTTTAATAGTAAATCAAAATGTTCTCATTGACGAATTATGTTATAGTAGATCTCTGTCAATCACAGATTCTCTTGGGAATTTGTTTCTTTCCAAGAAGTGCTGAGTCTTTTTCTGTAGTTACTCATCTATTATATTTCAAAAGTGTTTCTGAATCCATGGTTATGAAGTAGGAATATCCAGTTTCTTATCTGTCTGTTAACCAAGTTCCAAAGTGTTTTAGTTTTCTGGGTTTTAGACTATAGGTGGTCCTGTTTGAGATTGCTAGGTCCCAAGTAGATAAGAGTAGTTGCATTTAAAAAGCAGAGATTACTGCAAGTATAGAAGTAATGCATTTTGGTAGGTTTGTAAACATATGTACACTTTCTAAAATGTCTAGATAGCTGTGTACCTATGGAATTTTTTCACAGGTTAGTTTTGCTGGTAGGCCTATAACAAGATTCAATTATCATTAAGATTTGGCTCACATTAGCTAACTCATAAGGGTCAGTCATATGGTTTGGCTCTATGTCCCCACCCAAATTTCATCTCAAAGTGTAATCCCCATGTGTCAAGGGAGGCACCTAGTGGGAGGTGATTGGATCATGGGGGAAGTTCCCCCATGCTGTTCTTATGATAGTGAGTTCTTATGAGATCTGATATTTTTATAAGTGTGGTTATCCTGCTCTCTCTGTCTTTCCTGTCACCTTTTGAAGAAGGTACTTTCTTCTCCCTTGCCTTCTGCCATGATTGTAAGTTTCCCGAGGCTCCTCAGCCATGCAGAACTGTGAGTCAATTAAATCTCTTTCCTTTATGAATTACACAGTCTTGGGTATGTCTTTACAGCAGTGTGAAAACAGACGAATACAGGAAATTGGTACCAGAAGTGGGGTACTGAAATAAAGATAACATGAAAATGTGGAAGCAACATTGGAACTGGATGACAGGCAAAGGGTGGAACGGTTGGGAGGGCTCAGAAGAAGACAGGAAGATATGGGAAATTTTGGAACTTTCTAGAGACTTGTTGAATAGTTTTGACCAAAATGGTGATAGTGATGTGGACAATGAAGTCCAGGCTGAGGTGGTCTTAGATGAATAGGTTCCTCATTTCTGAGGAACCTATTGAGAACTGGGGCAGAGGTCACACTTGCTATGCTTTAGCAAAGATACTGGTGGAATTTTGTCCCTGCCCTAGGGATATGTGGAACTTTGAACTTGAAAGAGATGATTGTGGGTATCTGGTGGAAGAAATTTCTAAGCAGCAAAGCATTCAAGAGGTGACAGAGCATAAAAGTTTAGAAAATTTGCAGCCTGACCATGTGGTAGAAAAGAAAAACCCATTTTATGGGGAGAAATTCAAGCTAGCTGCAGAAATTTGCATAAGTAATGAGGAGCTGAATGTTAATAGCCAAGACAATGAGGAAAATGTCTTCAGAGCCTGTCAGATCTCCATGGCAGCTCCTCTCATCACAGGCCTGGAGGTCTAGGAGGGAAAAATGGTTTTGTAAGATGGGCCCAGGGCCCCACTGCTCTATACAGCACTGGGACTTGGTGTCCTGTGGCCCAGCTGCTCCAGCTCCAGCCATGGATGATAAGGGCCAAGGTACAACTCAGGCTGTTGCTTCAGAGGGTGCAAGCACCAAGCCTTGGTGGCTTCCATGTGATGTTGAGGCTGCCAGTGTGCAGAGGACAAGAGTTGAGGTTTGGCAACCTTTGCCTAGATTTTAGAGCATGTATGAAAATACCTGGATGTCTAGGTAGAAGTTTGCTGCAGGGGCAGAACCCTCATGGAAAACCTCTGCTAGGGAAATGTGGAAGGGAAATGTGGATTTGGAGCCCACACACAGAGTCACCACTGGGGCACTTCCCAGTAGAGCTGTGAGAAGAGGGCCACTGTCCTCCAGACCCTGGAATGGCAGATCCATGTGTAAGAGTTAAAGAAAGAGGAAAGAAACATGAAAAGCAGCTCAACAGTCAAAGACACTTTTATTTTTTAGTATAAACCTGAGAGGGACTTCTGACCGATTTCAGTCAGGAGCACTCTCTCTTACAGACTAAGAGTATTTAAGGATTCAAGGTGGGAGAGCTTATCACAGGCTTGGAATGTTTCTGTGTCTCTTCGTCTTGCTTATCTGGGAGGGAGACTTTTTGTGTCTATTTCCATACATCTTCCTGAAGCTGCAGGCGTACCCATCTGATTTGCTTTTACCTTTCCTATCTTAGTGCACCTAAAGGGAAAGGGATGTGCTTATTAGGTCCACTATTTTACTGGCGCCCATTGTGTTAGTGTGAAGTTTGGTGATTACCAAGAGACCTTCCCCCTTCCTTCTGTGCCTGAGCTGCCTTATCTGTGTTTTACTGTCTGCTCATTCTAGCTGCTTGTTGTTAAAAGAGAAGTGATTTCCTTGAAATGTATGAGGTTAGAAAGGGAACTGGAACTTAAAACAGTGGTGTTTGACCTGGATGACAGTGCTCTTGCTCTGTCACCATGAACAGCTTGTAATGTGCACCTGGAAAAGCTACAGGCACTCAACACCAACCCACAAGAACAGATGCCGGGGTGGAACACTGCAAAGCCACAGTGGTGGATCTGTCCAAGGCCATGAGAATACACCATTTGCATTAGTGTGCCCTGGATGTGAGACATGGAATCAAAGGAGCTTTAAGATTTAATGACTGCCCCCACTGGATTTTGGACTAGGATGGGGAACTGTAGCCCCTTTATTTTGGCCAATTTCTCCCATTTGAAATGGGGACATTTACCAAATGCCTGTACCCCCATTGTATCTTGGAAGTAACTAACTGGTTTTTGATTTTACATGCTCATAGGCGGAAGGGACTTGCTTTGTCTCAGATGAGACTTTGGATTTCAGACTTTTGGGTTAATGCTGGAATGATTAAGACTTTCGGGGACTGTTGGGAAGACATGATTAAAATGTGAAAAGGGCGTGAGATTTGGGAGGGGCTAGGGGTGGAATGATGTGGTTTGTCCCTGTGTCCCTACGCAAATGATTATATGTACTTAATCATGATAAATGATATGGTTTGTATGGTTATATGTATTTAATCATGAAAAATGATATGGTTTGTCCCTGTGTCCCTACCCAAATCTCATCTCAAATATAATCCCCATGTGTCAAGGGAGGGACCTGTTGGTAGGTGATTGGATCATGGGTGTGGTTCCTCCCATGCTGATCTTGTGATAGTGAGAGAGTTCTCACTAATAAGTTGTGGTGTTCCCTGCTCTCTTGGTCTTTCCTGCTGCCTTTTGAACCAAAGGGACTTGCTTCTCCTCATCTTCTGCCATGATTGTAAGTTTCTTGAGGTCTCCTCAGCCATGCAGAACTCTGAGTCAATTAAACCTCTTTCCTTTGTAAATTACCCAGTCTCAGGTATTTCTTTATGGCAGTGTGAAAAAGGGCTATTATAGTCAGTGAGGGTCAAGCATGTTTTATCTCAACCAACAACAGATTCTTGGGTAGGATGGCAGTAATGCAGTTTGATACTAAAAAGTTAATGGATAGGATGATGATGATAATAAATAATATGTAATAATAAATAAATAATGTGTAATTAGAACAAATTTTAGAAGGATATGTTTCAAAGAGTACAGAAGTTTGTTAGACCTGACTGGTATTGGATAGACATAACATTGTTTAATTTCGACAGGGAAGATCTGCCCTGTGTGGGGAACAATGAGAACAGGTCTGAGGTATGGTGAATGAGATTGTTGATTTATGGAAAGGGTGAAGTTTTGGAAAATACACAGAATGAGATGTGGCATACTTGAAAGATTCTATTCCAGGGAAAACGTACACACACTAGAAAATGGAGATCTCCCTTAGAGACTCAGGATAGAGAAAGAAGCAGCTAAAAAGAATAGGGTTCTATTAGAATAAAATACCACCAGTCAATAAGAAGATAATCAATTAAAAACAGGCTAATGACAACCACCACCATAAGATGATAACAAAAGTCTACCTGCATTAAATAAACTGCACAATCGTACTTTAATGTAGCGAGAGGTAGAACATGTACTGTTGAACTAAAGCTAAAGCCAAGTGAGCCCCCTCCTCCCTTGAGTATCATCTGCTAGTACGGGAGAAAAATAATTCAAGACATAATCCTGATCATAAGGAAAATAGAATCCAATGTTTGTAAAACTTGCTATATAAAGAAAAGTATTGCTTACTATTGCTGGACAAGAAAAATTCAAGATATGAAATTCTGATCATTAAAAAGGATCCCAAAATTTATTAAAATATTCTGTGTGATGAAAAGATAATAAATATTTATTGAATGAATTCCTCAGTTTTCCTATGAATTGAGAAGTGCTCATGAAAATGCATAGGTAAATTATAAAATGCTACTCCATTTCATTCAGGGCTTTGCTGAACTGAAATACCACAGAGATCCCTTTCCAGACCGAATTGTTTGAAAAAGTTTTTCCCTATCACTTTCTTCATAGCACATATCATTTGAGGTTTTACTATTTTTCTGTCCTTCACTAGAGTATAAGCACCATGTGGTCAGTGAATTCATTTGTTTCAGCTTGTTGTCTCTCATACCTAGAATAGTTCTGGCCAAATAGAAGACATTCGGTAAATATTTGTTGAATGAATAAATGAATAAAAAAATCTTCGTTAAATATTTTGAAGGGATTTTCATATAAAAGTAAAAAGAAACAGTGAACTTTTCAGCAAAGTAACCCATGTATTTGAGATAAAACTAACTCCTCCACTGTAAGTTTGATTTACACAAAAAAATTGTATATTTTTACACTATAATTGTAACATGATAAATATGTTTTCTAAATAAGTTAATTAATACATTTTGGAAAACATTTGATGCAAGATATACTGGGAGAGAGCCATGAGATCTGGCCAGTCGACCATTTTACCATTGGAAATGTTAATAAAACAGTAAGATTGTTGACGTTGCTTTCCATTAGGAAAAAATATCAGAGAAATACATGCTAAGAGGATAAGCAAAAATGAGGAGCGTTGAGTCTACTTGATCTTAGTTATTGAGATAATTCTATTAACAAGAGAGTGGGGGGCCAATATAATGTGGTCTATTAACAAGAGAGTTAAGGATCAATATAATGTGGTCCTTAACTGTATCCTTACATAGTTTGACACATCAATGTGCAACATAATAAAGCATTAGTGACTTTATCATGATGAGCATCATATTTAGGATCCTGTAATGAACACATCCCAGTCTCTCTTCTAGCTAAATATTGAAGTCAGAATGGAGAGATTGCATCCTTTGGAGGCTTGACAGAGACTTTGATTGCCATTTGGCTTTAAGCTCCGTATCAAGCTAACATGAATTAGAAAATTATTCTCACACTGGTGTAAAGGTGAAGCCATGTCAGATCCTCAGCACATGTGTAATTGAGTTTGTGCCATAAATAGCAAGGTAGTACAGAAGTTACATGAAAATTAGTCTGTACTATAGTTACAAATATGTATAGTAAAAAATGTGATTAAATTCAAGGCATTTTAACTTAAGTTGTCCTTTTATTATTCAGAGACAAATACAGTAAAATCTAGAGGAGTGATTTTTCCCCCAAAAGCCCAAGAATTATTCATTAGCAGAACAAGGACATAAATTGAGGCCTCTTGAATCCCAATCCTTTTGTACTCTTTAATACAGGTACTCTTGGATTTATGGTGAGTTTATGTCCCAATTAGCCCATCATAAGTTGAGAATATCATAAGTCAAAAATGCATTAAATACTCCCAACCTACCAAACATTATAGCTTAGTCTAGCCTGTCTTCAGTGTGCTTGGAGCACTTACATTAGACTGTAGTTGGGCAAAATCACCTAACACAAATCCTATTTTATAATAAGGTGTTGAATATCTCATGACTGCATATCACTAGCCTGGAAAAAGATAAAAATTCAAAATTCACAGTACATTGAAGTTGTGATGGTTTTGTATCATCACACGGTGGAAAAATTACTAACTTGAACCATCATAAGTTGAAGACCATCTGTATATGACACTTATCTGCAGAGAATCATCTGGATTCTAATTGAATAAAGCCCTCAGTTCAGATTTTTTAATGCAAAACTTTGATTTGAAACACAATGAATAAACATCAAAATATAAGGTAAAAAGATACAAGCCAATACTTTGAATATAAGAAAAGCAACCTTTGACAGTAAGACTCCAAGACCAGGATATAGTCAACATTACTCTTTCATCGTGACTTTAGGATGACCAAGGCAGGCACAATGAAGATAAAATATGGCATATACTGCATATACTTGTTCTTCTTCAGAGCCATGAGTATTTGCTTTTTGTTTAAAAGGTGTTTTTAGCAGCTTGAAGAAGCTGCTAAACCATTTTTTGACTCTGAATGTTCAGGAAACTCTGTTGAGCTCTGAAGATGCAATAATTTTTAAGTTATCTACATGTATCTCTCTCTTTCTTAACCCAGCCATACATCTGTGCACCATGTTAGATTTTATTTGTTGTGATTCTCAAAATAGGAGATAAGAAAAATATTAACAGACTGCTCTTTAGTTTATAAAATGCTGTTTCTCAGTTAATGTTAAATTCTGAACAATATGACTGGTATTCTTATAGTTGTCTTATTCATGAGGAATCTGAGGCTCATAGATTGTAATTTGACACAAATTACAAACCTTCTAAATGGAAAAGCACAAGATAGGGATTTCTGACTCCAAAGCCAGTGTTTGTTTGTTTGTTTTCTCGCTGTGTTGCTTGTAGCATCTACTTACAGGCATTATTATTATTGCTTAAAAAATCTTGCCATCTGTTTACATTGACTTACCACTTAGAAACCACTTGCTAAAAAGTTGACAGTATAATGAAAGTATTCCATTTTCAAGGATGAATAATTAGAACTAGATGTGAAAGGTGAAAAGGGTAGAGTTTAAATACATATAATTTATTATTTAAGAAACTTCTAATAAAGAAGATTCTTTTACAATATGACTGACTATACCCTTCCAGAATTTCAGTGAATGTTATTAAATCAGCATCCTCAAAGATTTTATCAGTCTGCCAAGTTTTGCAGACAAAAATAAAACTCATTGAAAGCGTCTTGCCACTTGTCTCTAGCTCCTTTATGTGATGAAATGTTTGTAGATTTATTATACAATCATAATTTCCATTTTACTATTTTCATAATACTATATTTGATAGAAATTACTTAATTAAAAATGTTGTCAAGGGAACCCCAGCTGAAGACAGCTGCCTAGGTCGCTATCATGAAATTTATGTCTTTTAAGAAGTACTTTATTCTCATTCAACAATGTTTGTATGTTGGTTAATTTCAAATATATCTTTCAAATTTATGAATGTATAATTAAATAAAAAAATTATAAAAATTCATGCATAAAAGTGAAATACTCATGTTTTTATAGAGATAAATTTAGAATAAATGTAAGTTTTTTGAAGGAACAAAGTATCAACTGTATGGGAGAGAGAGAATGTGTGTATGTGTTTGTGTTTGTGTGTGTGTGTGTGTGTGTGTCTGTGTATCTGTGTTTATAGAGGTGGTGGAAATTTATTAAATTCCCCCAAAATGGAACTGGATATGACATTGTAGTGTATTTGGTCTACCTAGACCACCTTACTTGTCAACAAATGGGAGCCAGGAGACTTTAAATAAGTATCTTAAGGTCACATAGTATGTTAGTTGCAGAGCAGAACTAGAACAGATTTTCTCATTCTCAGTTATCTCTTCTCATTACTCTTCTCCTTCTTTAGTTTTATTTGTTATTTATGATAATTTACAGTGCATTTGTGAATTGACATGCCTATGAAAGTTCTGTTGGCCTACTTTGCTGAATCCTAAGAGGGCTATTATATGAGGACATCTGAATTGAGAAAGGCAGGAAAATTTATTTAGGTGTGACATTAATTTGTGACCTGTGAAAGTGCTGTAGCATGCCCCCATATCTAGGCCTTCAGTTTAAACAAATTGGTTAAATAGGGGCTGTGGCTCCCACACTCTCTAATTCCTAAGGCTTTTCTCTCCCATGCCAATGTAAGTCAATGCTGATTGAACCTGGTTCACTTAGGAGTGTCCTTGTGACTCCCTTCTGGGTGTAAATGCTCAAGATAATGATGACACGTATGGTAACTGTATTTTCTTGTATTCTCAGAGATGAAAGTGAGCTGTGATTCTACTTGCAAGGTATCTATGCCTACTTCTATTCTTCCCCAGCATTTCCCAGTCTTTCTGACTTTCCCATAGATCTTCATCATTTCCATAGACATTTGTCTTCCTTCTTTTTTTAACTTTTACATGTCATATGGGAGTGGCCCCTGTAACTGTCATTTGTTCTTATCCAACTTTCTCTATGACATAAGAAACCTTTTAAATACTGATCAAAATGATTCAGGCAATGTTCTTTAATAACATAAAAGATAAGTATTGTGTTTCAGATGAATCAGACATACTTGTTCAGTAGGTCAGATTCTCCATATCATTACAGTGATGAGCATATAGTAGGATTTATGGAAATACTTTACTTACATTCCCCTTACAGAGATGACAATAGTGAGAATTTTTACTTTTTTTCTTACCTTTCACTACGTAAGGATAAGCTTGGATTACTTATTTTAAAATCCGTAATTAGGCATTTCCAACTACTCAGTATGGTTTATATAAACTTACTAGGAATATCTGTTGAATTAAAACCTTGCCTTATGTTTGATTTTAAATGACCTGTCTTAATTCTTAAAATAAGAAGGGTACTTTGTTTCAATTACTCCTCACTTAAGAAAAGATATTCTTGAGTAGTTATTTATAATAAGGAGATCACGGACTACTTACATTTTAACTCAAATTCTTCTTAAGTGTTTACATTTTTAAATATTGATTATTGCTAGAAATAACTCATACATTAAATTGGCATACTCTTTTTTCTTATTCTTTTCTTGCGTTATTTTCAATTATTCTATAAATTAGAAATTTTTTTTCTTAGAATAAACAAAATCACAGTGTTCTGAGATTTTGCAAAGTCTATGCCACTGAATAAGAGTGAATATGATTTTTCCTTATGAATGAGAATATATTCTCTGGCAAAAATAGAATTAAATTAGAAATCAACTACGCATATAAATTTGGGAAACCCTCAACTATTTGGAAATTTATGAATATATTTCTAAAAGAGGTCACAAGAAATTGTAAAATATTTTGGACTGAATGAAGACTAAAATCCAACATTTCAACGTTTATAGAATGCAACTAAAACAGTAGTTTTGGGGGAATTTATAGTTTTAAATGTCTATTTTAGGGAAGAATAATATTCTCAAATTAATATCCCTAGCTTAATCTTAAGAAATTTGACAGCAGAAAAGCAAAGTTATTCAAAGCAAGCAGGAGGAAGAAAATAATAAAGATTAAGATGGAAATATACCCAAAAGTTAATTCTTTAAAATGACCAACAAAATTGACAAAATCTTACCTAGATTTACTAAAAACGTGAGGGAAAACACAAATTACCAAGACTGACAATGAAAGAGATGACATCATTAGGACCCTATAGAAATTTTAATATATTATAAAAGAGTATTATAAAAATGTTATTATAATAATTTAGATAGCAAAAATGGATAAAGTCATGGAAAGACCCAAATTACCAAAGTGGGGTCAATGAGAATTTGAGAGTATGAATAAAACTATAAAATTGAATTAGCAATTTAATATCTTCTCTACAATAAAAGCCCTCTATCTCATGGCATCACTCATAAATTCTGTGAAATATTTAAAGAAGAAATAATAGTAATCTTTCCTACTGGTACCAGTAGGAACCATAAAAACTTATTTTATTAATAGGCTAGTGTAAATCTAATTCTCATATCAGACAAATGCATCACAAGGAAACACAACCAAACAGATAAATAAACAACAAAACTACAGACTAATATTTTTCATGAACATAGAGGCAGAAGTCTATAACAAAATATTAACAAACTAAATTCAAGAACATATAAAAAGCATTATACATCGTGACCATGTAGGATATATTCCAGACAGTCAAGGTTGGTTTGTCATCTAAAAGTCAAATAAGGTAATACATTATATTAACAGAATAAAGTAAAAAGCAACACAGTGATCTCAATATACAGAAAAAAAATTGACAAATTCTAATAGTCATGATAAAAACTCTCAAAAAACTAGTAATAAAAGGGAACATTTTTAAAATAACAAACAGTATTTAGTTCACAGCTGATATAATACTTACTGGTAGAGAATGTTAATTTAATATTTCCATTAAAATCTGGAATGAGGCAAGAATGTCTCTGTTCTCACCACTTCTATTCAACATAGTACTGAAGGATCTAGCCAGTGCATTAAAAAGGAAAAAAAAGCAATTAACAACACTCAAATTGAAAGAGAAATGTACAATTATTTTACTTCTCAGATGACATGATCCTTTATGCAGAAAATACAAATAGATCCATAATAAACTACTTGAACTAATAAACAAATTTACCAATGTCCTAGGATACAAGATTAATATAATTGTATTTCTATATACTTGCAAGGAGCAATCTAAAAATGAAATTATAAAAAATTATATCCATGACATCAAAAATAAGATACACAGAAAAATTAAGAATATAATGTAAATATAAGTATAATATATAAATGTAATATTAATATAATATAGCATAATTATAATGAATATGAAATAAATATAAATATATAAAATAACATCACAAACTAAGAAAATAAATTAAAAAGATTAAAAAATGTGTTAAAAACTACAAAATATTGCTAAAACAAGTTGAAGATCTATATAAATGGAGAGACATTCCATGTTCATGAATTGTAAGTCTCCATAGTGTGAAGATGGCAATTCTCCCAAAATTGATCTATACATTGGATGCAATTTCTATCAAAATTCTAAGTAGGCTTTTTTTGGAGGTAGAAATTGATGAGCTGGTTTAGAAATTTATGTGAAAATGTTAACAGCCATGACAATATTTAAAAATCAGAAAATGGCCATACTGCCCAAATTGATTTATAGATTCAATCCTATCCCAATCAAACTACCGTTGACTTTCTTCACAGAATTGGAAAAAAAATATTTTAAATTTCATATGGAACCAAAAAAGAGCCCGCATAGCCAAGACAATCCTAAGCCAAAAGAACAAAGCTGGAGGCATCATGCTACCTGACTTTAAACTATACCACAAGGCTACGGCAACCAAAACAGCATGATACTGGTACCAAAACAGATATATAGACCGATGGAACAAAACAGAGGCCTCAGAAACAACACCACACATCTACAACCATCTGATCTTTGACAAACCTGACAAAAACAAGCAATGGGGAAAGAATTCCCTATTTAATAAATGGTGTTGGGAAAACTGGCTAGCCGTATGTAGAAAGCTGAAAGTGGATCACTTCCTTTCACCTTATACAAAAATTAACTCAAGATGGATTAAAGACTTAAACATAAGACCTAAAACCATGAAAACCCTACAAGAAAACCTAGGCAATACCATTCAGGACATAGGCATGGGCAAAGACTTCATGACTAAAACACTAAAAGCAATGGCAACAAAAGCCAAAATAGACAAATGGGATCTAATTAAACTAAAGAGCTTCTGCACAGCAAAAGAAACTACCATCAGAGTGAACAGGCAGCCTACAGAATGGGAGAAAATTTTTGCAATCTACTCATCTGACAAAGGGCTAATATCCGAAATCTACAAAAAACTTAAATTTACAAGAAAAAAACAACCCCATCAAAAAGTGGGCGAAGAAAATGAACAGACTCTTCTCAAAAGAAGACAATTATGTAGCCATTAAACATATGAGAAAAAGCTCATCATCACTTTTCATTAGAGAAATGCAAATCAAAACCACAATGAGATACCATCTCACGCCAGTTAGAATGGTGATCATTAAAAAGTCAGGAAACAACAGATGCTGGAGAGGATGTGGAGAAATAGGAATGCTTTTACGCTGTTGGTGGGAGTGTAAATTAGTTCAACCATTGTGGAAGTCAGTGTGGTGATTCTGCAAGGATCTAGAACTAGAAATACCATTTGACCCAGCAATCCCATTATTGGGTATCTACCCAAATGATTATAAATCATTTTACTATAAAGATACATGCACACATATGTTTATTGTGGCACTATTCATGACAGCAAAGTCTTGGAACCAGCCCAAATGCCTATCAATGATAGACTGGATAAAGAAAATGTGGCACATATACAACATGGAATACTATGCAGCCATAAAAATCAATGAGTTCATGTCCTTTGGAGGGACATGGATGAAGCTGGAAACCATCATTCTCGGCAAACTAACACAAGAACAGAAAACCAAACACCACATGTTCTCGCTCTTAAGTGGGAGCTAAACAATGAGAACACATGGTCACAGTAAGGGGAACATCATACACCGGGACCTGTCGGTGGATGGGGAGCTAGGGGAGGGATAGCATTAGGAGTACAGGAGTAATACCTAATGTAAATGATGGGTTGATGGGTGCAGCAAACCACCATGGTACATCTGTACCTATGTAACAAACCTACACATTCTGCACATGTACCCCAGAACTTAAAGTAGAATAAAAAAAAAAATAAGAAATTGGAGGAATTGCCCTACCTGATTTCAAAACTTACTATAAAGTTACAGTAGCCAAGAAAATGTGGTACTATCATAATGACAAAAATATAAATCAATGAAATAGAATTGAAAGTCAAGAAATAAGCCCTTAGATTTATGGCCAATTAATTTAAAAAAAAATAGCAAAGCAATTCAATGAAGGAAAGAATAGTATTTTCAACAAATGGTGATAGGAAAATTATATATCCACTTGAAAGAAAATGAATTTAGACCCTGATACTGCAATAGAAAAAAAATTCAGAATATATAAGACATCAATGTTATCACTAACACTATAAAACTTTTTAGAAAAAGATTACCAGAGAATCTTTTACCTTGATTTAGACAAATATTCTTAAATGTGATATCAAGAGCCTCATTCATAAAAGTGAAAATTAATAAATTTGACATCATTGCTAAGAGAATGAAAAGTCAAGGAGAACATATTTGCAAACCTTATATTTTATGAAGATCTTATATCTAAAATGTATTTTAAAAACTCAAAACAAATTAGGTGAGAGATTTTAAAAAATATTTTACCAAAGAATTCATGGGACTGGGTAATACATACATGGAAAGTTGCTCACCATCATTAATCTTTCAGGAAATGCAAATTAAAAGCATAATGAAATACCTCTCTATATCTGCAAGAATACCCATAATCAAAATGGCAATACCAAACAGTGGCAAAATGCAGAAAGACTAGAACCTTTATGCATTGCTGGTGGAAATACAAAATAGCACAACACTTGGGGAGACAATCTCACAGTTTCCTAAAAAGTAAAATGTATACTTATTAGATAACCCAGTAATTCCACTGTTATTTATATGCCAACGCAAAACGAGACATACAGCTATGTAAAATCTTGTACAGGAATGTTTATGACAACATTCTTTATATACTTAAACACTGCAAACATAACAGAATTCTATTAACTAGTAAATGGATAAAAATGTATATATATATACAGTGGAATACAAATGATTAACAGTAAAAAGAACAAACTCCTGTGGCTACTATAAGATGGATAAGTCCTGAAAACATTATGCTGAGTAAAAGAAGCATATGCACTGCGTATTGTATGATTCCATTCAAATGAAAAGTCCAGAAAAGCCAAATTTTCTGGAGACAAAGCAGATTGTCTGGTGATTGAATTTTACCTATACAATGGCTAAATTTTTAAGATATAAACATTACACCCCCAAAATGAGAGACATGGAAGGAGTAATCAGAGCCATTTCCAGATGTAATCTCAGCCTCTTATCATAGCGATGATATGGACTGGAGGAAATTCTCAAGAATATGATTATTTTAATTATGTTGAGAACAAGGTAACTATAAAGAATAGAAAAAAACATTTTAGAGATAAGCCCTGATTCCATTTCTGTATTAAATTTACAGACAATTGTTTAGATGCTACTTTTGATTGAAATAACATATATAAGCTATTTAGACTTAAAAGAAAAAGACATGTAGAAAGTTTCCTCTAGTTGAACAAAACCTTCAGCTGCTTTCTGTGTTCCTATTTTGACTCTCGAAAAGAAAGAAAATGAAAAGGCAAACAGAATGGGTGAAGAGATTTTATTTAACTACATTCTTTTACCTGATATGTTTTAGGTTCAATAAAAGCCAATTTTATGAGTTTGTGGATATATATACACACACACATATATATGTATTGAGCATTGCTTGAATATTGAGACTTTTGGAATGATCAGGTGTAGTAAAATAAACTCTGATATGGAGGACTAGAAAGAAAGAAAAATGACTTTTTAAAAATAAAACAGGTGCATTTGTACTTTGAACGTACAGTGTATGTGTCACATGTTTATATGTGATACTTATGCACATTACTTATGTACATATTTAATTTTAAACATGTAAAATACACACACTAAGAGTACATGTTTTGTTTATATTTTGCTAGGTTCTCATCTAATCACAAGGAATGTTAACCTAATTAAGGCATAACCTTTTCTTTTTGTCATATTCTAACAGCGAAGACAGAGAGACACTCCAGTGGCATGTTATATGTATGATAGATGCTTACGATCAATAATTGCCACTGCAAACAGTTAGCATTGGTTAGCAACTGTATTAAACTTAGACGTACTGTTGGTGATTTGGGGGGACATAACAGTTGTCTAAATTTGTGGTAAGTCAGTTTTCATCTTGTGAGTTTGAATTTTTTTTTTTTTTTTTTAGTCTGGGTCATGCTGTGTTGCCCAGGCAGGAGTGCAGTGGCACAATGTGGGCTCATGGCAACCGCCACCTCCCTCGTTCAAGTGATTCGCCTGCCTCAGCCTCCTAAGTAGCAGGAATTACAGGCACGTGCCACCACGCCCGGCTAATTTTTGTATTTTTAATAGAGCTGTAGTTTCACCACATTGGCCAGGGTGATCTTGAACTCCTGACCTCAGGTGATCCACCCACCTCAGCCTCCCAAAGTGCTGGGATTACAGGCATGAGCTACTATGCCCGGCCGTGAGTTTGATTTTAATATAAAATTTTCTAACCACATGAAAGAGTTTCTATTGTTTTTATTACCATGGCTATAACTGATCTTCTCAATTTTTTTCATGCAGGTAATATTAGCATTGTGATATGTGAAATATATACTCGATTTAATTCTTTGGGAGTGACCACCAGCTCTCTCCTTAACTGACTACTCTCTAGGGATAAAAAAGCAATTTGAAGAAATTTGGGCCATGTAAAGATATTGCAAACATTGCAATTGCGAGAAACAAAAACTAAATATGATATGAATTCAAATTGTGTGTGTATATTCACATAAAATTTGTCCAGCTTCCAACAGTTGAATGACTGGAATTATTTCTAACTTCTGAGATTTGATATTGGTTCTATGACTAAAGAACAAGCTAGAAAGGACTACCATGTTATTAGACCACCCATAGGTAAAATTATTTTCAAGCCTTACATAATAAAACATATATATATATACACATATATATATATACACACACCTTTGTTTGCATTATTTTACTAGATATTGTGGCTATAAAACAGAATAAGAAATTTGTCCTCAAGGATGTAAAAGTACATTTATTTTTTTCTTTCTTCTCAGAACATTGTAATAAATGTAGTACATTTTCCTTTGTAGAATTAGTAACTGTAGTATTCATTTGAATATTCAGTGGTAATGTGAGTTTCAATTTTTAGCTTTATAGGTACTTTCTAGTGACTGATATAATAGGTTTCAGAGGCCCATTAACTACCTGGTGTCCACATAAGTAATCACATACTCTGTTGTGTGAATGGCTTACATTTTTCATAACGACCTGCAAATATAAAACCTTTCTTTCTCTCCCTATTAGTTATTCTCTCTTGGCATGTAAGTAGAAGAGACATAATGAAATACCAGGAGTTTTATCTATTTGAACTCAAGTAATGTCTCCCAAGGTGACATTCCCATGGTTAAAAAAGCAGTCTTCTTCATTTTTGTGTTTTAAACACTTATTTAGATCTAGACTTAAGTGGTGCTTTTCTTGTAGGAATTTGAAAATGCTTAACAATCTAAAGTTAATTGTTACTCTTTACAAATATATTCGAGTTTCTCAAGTTATCTGATTGGCTATTCTTCCTGGCTGGTTGCCTGTAGATTTTCTTAGAAAATTTGCTACTTTGACAGAGTAATAGTTACATGACGTTGTCCCTACTGTTCTATTCTGGATGTCTCTCACACTGCCCTATCAGAATCCCAAGAAATGGCACAGGAAGATCACTGGAGGGTACACTGAGCATAAATTGATCTGGCTACTGCCAGGTCTTGAGAATGAGAAGAGGGAAGAGTTGCTGTGTATGTTGAGCAATTAAAGTACTATCAAATGAATCTGATCACAACATACTGCCTGGAAATATGTTATATTGCTATGGCAAAGTCTATTTTGTATATGAGATTGACTATTCCACATGACAGCAGGAACTTGTCTGTCATAATGAATCAGAGAAGTGACAATTTCTCGTTATATTTCAGAGTTATGGGAGAATGACTATAGTGTGTATTCTGCAGATATGCCTCAAAGATAAAAATATTAAATGCAATGGAGACATGTTGATGAATTTAAAAATTTGTTATTTAACCTATTGGTATTTATTAGCTCCCCTGTGGCTTCTATGTTAAGAGAATGAAAAGATGAATAAAACAAGTTTACACTAATATCTTGTCATCTCAAATGCTCAAAATAGTCAGTCTTAAATGACATGATTTGATGCTTTTTTTTTTAGTAAAATTTAAAACCTAGTGACTAAAAGGGCATTCCTTGGAGTGGCAGAGATGTTCTGTGTTTTGATCGTGATGGTGGTTACAGGCTTGTATATATTTGTCTATTAAATTTTCCGTTAAATACTGTTAAAATGAGTAGATTTTGTTATATGAAAATTTGACTCAAAGTAAGTTGATGTTGGTCAAAAGGTGCAGTTTCAGTTATGCAGGATGAATAAGTTCTGAAGATCTTTCATACAACAAGGTGACTATAGTTAACCGATATCGCATTTTATACTTAAAAATTGCTAAAAAGAGTAGATTTAAATGTTCTCACCACACTTACAAACAAAAACTGGTAACTATGTGAAGTAATGGATGTGTTAATCGGTTTGATTGTAGTAATCATTTCACAATATACAGGCATATCAAAACATGTTTTACACCATAAATATATACGTTTTTTCCAAGTATACCTCAATAAGGATTAGAAAATAAATAAAAATGGTTTATTTTCTCTTACATTAATATAATAGACAATAATGTATACCAGCACTGCTCGCAAAAAGTATTATAAAGAATATTTGCTAATATATATTAATGCAGTTAGAGATTTTTTTCCCTTTTTTCTGATGTTCTGATTGTGGAATAATTACTGAGTATAGAGTTAATTCCAGGCTTGCTCTTTCTGTTTCTTTCTCTCTCTTTCACTCACATAAACTAAAGCCATAATTTAATAAATGCCCTTTTGTGTAGACCTTTGGAATGTCTTTTATTCCGTTAAAATTTCTAGAAATCGAACAGTATTTTAGGCCTTTAACACATTGCTTTAATTTACTATTTTCTTCTAAAGAATTGGGATTTCAACAATCCAAAGGCGCCTCAAGCTTAACACGTTCAAAGTTGAACTCCCTATTATTCCTCACTAACTTGTATCTTCTGCTCTCCAAACTTCCGTGAATGATACCGTCACTTACCAGTCACACAAGACAGAGGTCTAGAATTCCTCCATGCCTCCCTTTTCCTGGTCCTTTACCAATGAACCATATTCCAGTCCCATCAGTCCACCTCCTTGACACTTCCTGGATCCATTCCCCTGGAGTTACTATTGTGCTTCCATCTTAATTCAGGCTCCATTTATCTTTTACCTGGCCTACTGCTTTTCTACAATTAATACTTCTGCAGGAGCAAGGTGATCACTACAGTGTCAAATTGGTTATGTGAACTCCTAAAATTTAATCTTTTACTAATTTCCCATTGCCTACAAGGTTAGAATCCAAATTCCTTGGTATGACACACATGATATGAAGCCTATCCACCTCTTCAATAGCAATTATAGAACCCGACCATATTTAATAAGTTTATTTAATATTTAATACAGAATCCAAAACCATAATAGGTTGTCTCACACATATATAAAATAAAAGTATTATAAAGAATATTTGCTAATGTATATTTATACAGTTAGAGATTATTTTCCCTTTGCTCTGATGTTTTTTGTTTTTGTTCTTGTTTTTGTTTGAGACAGAGTTTCACTCTGTCACCCAGTCTGGAGTGCAGTGGCACGATCTCAGCTCACTGCAACCTCTGCCTCCCAGGCTCAAGCAACGCTTATACCTCAACCTCCCCAGTAGCTGTGACTATAAGCACACGCCACCATGCCCAGCTAATTGTTTTGTATTTTTGGTAGAGTTGGGGTTTTGTCATGTTGCCCAGGCTGGTCTCAAACTTCCGAGCTCAGGCGATCTACCTGTCTCAGCCTCCGAAAGTGCTGGGATTAAAGGTGTTAGCTGCTGCACCCAGCCTATAATTTTTAATTAATTTATTTCCTCTATCTGGAATAGCCTTACACAAAAAGGGTCACCTAGTGAAATAGCTACTCTGCACCAGTGTCAACTGCATTTGGAAATTACTCATATTCCTCTGAGGGATAAATGACCAACTCTTCCTTATACCACTACAGCATCCTATTTCTTTATATGCATTACTTTGTAAGTTCTTTGCAGAGCATTTCCGTAACTGATTCAGCTCTGAGATTCCTATACCACACCTGGCATCTGACACATGGTAAACACCAAATCCTTGACAAGTTACTGACTACTATTTATATTTTATGTGATTTATTTAAGCTGACCTAATTATGATGCTTTCAAAATTTAAATGTGTATAGCTTTTAACATCAGTGAAATCCAGAAGAGATAGTTGAAGAAAAGGTTTCCGAGGTTTTTAGGATGGAAGGAAGTATAGGTAAAAGGTCATAAAACTGTCAGCAGCTTTTTAAATATATAGAGTGTTACATAAATATATAGAGTGTTACATATCTGTCCATAAGTAGTGGTGCCATAAAATTGTCTATCCTTCACCTCAAATACACAAAGTGTAATTTATTTTTTCTTTAACGGATTTGGTCTTCCTTATGTGATGACTATTGGGATATCATACTTTATTTCGGTCCATTTACATCTAAGCTTACATTAGTCTATAATGCTGTAGATTCAACTATCCCTTTAGGCAGTGCTGACTTTCTTGGTTAAAAATCCTGTCTCTCCAACAGTACCTCTCTACCTCCTCACCCTAAAGTGGCATCTGAGGAAAGGGTTGATTCCTAACCTCTTAGTGCTGAGATAAGATCCCTGCATTGTGATGCCCTGTGACAAATGTGAATTCCTATTTTTTTTTTCTCCTATATTTCCGCAGTTGCTGCTCTCTCTGTTGGTCATAATGGCTGAGCTACTAAACTGTTTGAGTCCAGAGTGGCATATTTCTTGTGTGTCCAGTAGAGACTGGTGGTCCTCCCTTGCTTACCCAAGCTCTTCGTGGCTCATGATGGCGCCATAGGCTCCCTGAATCATGGCTTCAATTGTTATAGGGTCCTCACTGTTCGACCTCCAGGCCACTTTGCCAGTCCAACTCTACTCCAGATTACCCTTAATGATTCAAATCATACCATGAGGTCTGTTTCCATTAGTGAAGGGTGATGTGATAGAGCAGTCCCAGTCATAATGTCTTTGGAGCTAGAACAAGAATATAAATGGAGATTCTTAGTTTTACATTAAATATTTAACTCATGAATCAATCTGACAGGCTGTTAAAAATATATGCTATCCTTCTACCTTGACAAAAATATCTTCTTAATGGTCTGGAGAGCCAGAGCCAGATTTGAATTGAGAATCCTCTGACTCCTTAAAGTTCTGCAGCCAAAAAAAAAAAAAAAAAAAAAAAAAAACAGTGGTATAGGAGAACTAGCACCTGATACCTGCCCTGTGTCTAACACTAGATTTTTTTTCATCCCCAAGGCTGTTAGCATCTTGAGAGCTTCAAACAAACATGTGTGAATGCCCCAGCCCGTATGTTGAAACTGTTTACACATTCTACTCCTCAGGCCCAGAGATACCCATATAGGTGGCCCAATTCATTGCAAAGAGGAAAGGCCCATGGAATGAACTCTCACAGACCAGGGCAGAGGGCTTGGAGAGGAACGTCTAGAGTCCTGGGTGGGTATGGATTCCAGATAGGTATAATATCAATAGGTAATTATGGCCTCCCCTTGGCCTTATGGAATCCTTGCCACATGAGTAGGAGTGAGCTAGAGGAGGGAGAGAGAACCCTCCAACGTGCAGAGACTGGGTGTCCTTGATCCAAGGTTCATACATACTCAGTTCACAGCTAGATTTCCATAATCTCAAGTCTAAAAGGCTCCTATCTACCACCATCCTTACTTAAGGTGTTCTGTTTAATTATACCATGGCCTAGTTCTCCTTTTATATTCTTTTATATTCTTAAAAAGAACAAGTCACTAACACAATCTGCCTGGGAACAGTACACTTTTTGGTAGCATCTTAGAGCAGAAAATATTTTTTAAAAGCAACAATATAAAGAGGAAATTAATTTTCTATTTGTTTCCTAAGTATTGCTTAATACTTACAGTATATTTTTCCTGTTACTTATATAAGTATTGCCATTGACACTTTGTACGTTGTAGTAATACACACTCATAAATTCAGCAGTTAACTCCTCTAGCTGTGCACGTAATGCTGTTATTTCTTTTAAAACACACAGTTATCCTGTTATGCATTTGAAGCTTGGAATAAAATATATATTAAAATATGACTAAAAATAAAAACAGATTTTATAGCCTTTGAAAGTACTATACTTTAAAAGATCTATATTTTTCACACTGTGGGGGAGAACTACTGAAATAAAGTGTACTGTGTCAACGTACTATGCACAGAATATGAGAATGGCAATATTGAATATCCTTGCCCAACTATGGAAAATTAAGGATTAAGATTTGAGGAAATGCTAAATGTGTTAAAATGGAAAATGTAACTGTGTCAAAGTACTAAGTA
This sequence comes from Nomascus leucogenys, assembly GCF_006542625.1. Lineage (NCBI taxonomy): Eukaryota > Metazoa > Chordata > Mammalia > Primates > Hylobatidae > Nomascus > Nomascus leucogenys. The sequence continues at coordinate 21,398,006 of NC_044400.1, forward strand.
CAGAATATAAGAATTAATGACAATATTGAATATCCTTGCCCAACTGTGGAAAATTAAGGATTAAGATTTGAGGAAAATCTAAATGCGTTAAAATGGAAAATGTAGGCCAGGCATGGAGGCTCACCCCTGTAATCCCAATACTTTGGGAGGCCAAGGCAGGTGTATCACCTGAGGTCAGAGTTCATGAACAGCCTGGCCAACATGGTGAAACCCCAGCTCTACTAAAAATACAAAAATTAGCCAGGGGTGGTGATGCATATCTGTAGTCCAGCTACTCGGGAGGCTGAGACAGGAGAATCACTTGAACCCGTGAGGCAGAGGTTGCAGTAAGCCAAGATCGTGCCACTGCACTCCAGCCTGGGTGACAGAGTGAGACTTCATCTCAAAAAAATAGTACAAATAAAATAAATTGAAAATAAAAAGCACAACATTTTGTCATTTAGTTGATAAATCTACAGTTTAGAGTTTGCTGTGAGTCAAACACTATGGTTTCCCAAGTGGATTAACTTTCATAATAATTTGCCTTTTTAAACATGATAATTACCCATTCCATATTGGGTAATTATAGTTAACTATATTTTAAAAGAGCTCACTAGTACTATTTATGTATCTACTGATTTGAAAGTGAAAATGTAAAAATTGTTTTATCAATGTCGCCAAGATGTTTGTCGGTAAATCTCTAACTGAATTGTATTCTATCTCTATAAACTGATAGAGCTTTGCTTTAGAAACTTATGTGGAAATACCAATCCAGAGAAACTCTGTCTCCCTATCTCCCACCTGGGACTTTTTAGAACCTTTAGTATTCACTTCAAAACGTCTGATATGGAATTATAGTGTGGTGTTCTTTAACTTTTAATATCACAGACCCCATAATTTGGAGCATCAAGTAACATTTTGTAGAGCTACTATTCCTCAGAACACAATTTGAGAAATGTTCTAATAGAGTCATTTTCTACAAACAGGAAATTCCTACAAATATTATTATACTAAATCATACTAAGACCTAGTCTGATTTGATGTATTAATAATAAAGTAGTTTAGATTACTTTAACTTTTGGCGATTATTGCCAAAACTTCTTTCCTATTAAGAGTGTTCTACAATAAATTAAATTTAGTCCACATATAATGCCGATCATATGTACGGTAACATTAACATCTAAGATGACAGAATAATATACATCTTATTACTTTTGTGAAAAATAGAAAGGGTTATGTAATAAAATATTAATTGTCTAGAATTTGGCTTTCTAGAGGCTTGATATACTATGATGTAGCCCTTAAAATATGGATGTTCTTGTCAGAAATCTAGTTCTATATTGGGTTCTACTTTTATTGTCAGTATGACTGGGGCAGGTTACTGGATCTCTTTAGGTTTGTTTACTCACAGGTAAAATGGTGGTTAATAATATCTTCCTAGAAGAGTTGTGATATTAAAGAGATGGCCTATATATGTAAACCACCTGGCACCTGGTAGAAGCATTGATTACTCTTCTACCATTCATTTTCTTTGAATTCAATTTTTTTGAGGAAGTACTTCTTGGTGACAGTGAAGGTCCTTAACCCTCAAGAAAAAGACAAAACTCAGATTCTTGGAGGAAAGAATGTAGCACTCTGTTTTACCTCGTTATAAAGGGCTAAATTTTCCCTTCATAAATTTGGAAGGCGTGGGGAAAATTTAAGGGAGCAATAAAGAAGAAAAGCAGAAATATGAACATAGATGGCAATAAAAAGAAATGACAAATACATGCATGTACACTCATGCATGTTTGCACACACACATGCACATGTGTACACATGCCCAACAACCACAAACACATCCAAAGATAAAACAAGAGACACTGGCCAGGGGCAGTGGCTCACATCTGTAATCTCGAACCAGCCTGGTCAAGAGACCAGCCTGGCCAATATGGTGAAACCCTGTCTCTACTAAAAATACAAAAATTAGCTGGGTGTGGTGGTGGGCGCTTGTAATCCCAGCTACTTGGGAGGCTGAGGCAGGAGAATTTCTTTAACCCAGGAGGCAGAAGTTGCAGTGAGCCGAGATCACACCATTGCACTCCAGCCTAGGTGCCAAAACGAGACTCCGACTCAAAAAAAAAAAAAAAAAAAAAAAAAGAGACACGGAAAAAAAGAGAAAATTAACTGTGATGCTCACTGTTCTTGTGAGGTTGATTTAACTGCTACCTGGGCTGCAATTTAATATGATGAACTTAAGAGTACAAGACATCTGGAATTAATTTGAAAAATTATTATTAGAATAATGACACTTAAAGTGTTGACTTTTGACTTCTATGGAATATTTATTAAGCAGAACATTCTGCATACAGGTAGGACCTCGTGAAGCAAAATTTATAGCTTTGTGTTCAGGAGTGATTACAAACAAAGATAGCAGAATCAGGGCTTTATTAGAGTACTATGCTACAGTTTTGCTAAATATATGTTAAAGGAATCTGAAAGAATAAAAAGAATCCTGAAGATTATCCTAAGGATTCTCCTAAGGAAATTGAGCTTTCTGTGCTACCCAGAGAAGGGCCCAGATGGTACTGGATTCCAGTTGTAACTTAAAGGGAAGCTTTTACAATGTCTGGAACCTGCGATGTCTTGAAAATGAAGGTAGAGGATGTCCTCAAGTTTTTTTGCAGCAGGAACCCACTTAGGTGGCACCAATCTTGACTTCTAAATGGATCAGTACATCTATAAAAGGAAAAGCGATGGCATCTATATCCTAAATCTGAAGAGGACTCAGGAAAAGCTTCTGCTGACCGCTTGTGTCATTGTTGCCATTGAAAACTGATGTCAGTGTCATGTCCTCCAGGAATACTGGCCAGAGGGCTATGCCAAAGTTTGCTGCTGCCACTGGAGCAACTCCAATTGCTGGCTGCTTCACTCCTGGGATGTTCACTAACCAGATCCTGGCAGCCTTTTAGGAGCCACAGCTTCTAGTGGTTACTAATCCCAGGGCTGACCACTGTCCTCTCACAGAGGCATCTTTTATTAACCAGCTTACTATTGCTCTGCGTTACACAGATTCTCCTCTGTGCTATGTGGACATTGCCATCCCACTCAACAAAGGAGCTCACTCAGTGGGGCTGATGTGGTAGATGGTGGCCCGGGGAGTTCTGCACATGTGTGGCACCATCTCCCATGAACATCCATGGGAGGTCATGCCTGATCTCTACTTCTACAGAGATCCTGAAGAGATTAAAAAGGAAGAGCAGGCTGCTACTGAAACAGCTATGACCAAGGAAGAAGAATTTCAAGATGAATGGCCTACTCTAGCTCCGGAGTTTGCTGCTTCTGAGCCTGAAGTTGCAGACTGGTCTCAAGGTGTGCAGGTGCCCTCTGTGCTTATTCAGCAGGGCTCCGCCGAAGGCTGGAACACTCAAGATTGCCACAGAAGACTGGTCTTCAACTCCCACTTCTCAGGCCACTGAATGAGTAGGAACAACTGCTGAGTGGTACTTTTTTTTTCAATTTTTTTTTTTTTGAGACGGAGTCTCACCCTGTCACCCAGGCTGGAGTGTAGTGTTGTGATAGCTCACTACAACATCCACCTCCCGAGTAGCTGAGATTACAGGTGCGCACCACCATGCCCAGCTAGTTTTTTGTGTCTTTAGTAGGGGTGGGGTTACACCATGTTGGCCAGGCTGGTCTTGAGGTTCTTAAGCTACATGGCAATAAGGTTGATGGAAAATAAACATTATTGTCTAAAGAAAATAGGAAAGTGAAATATAAAGTTATGAATTTAAAGCTATTTAGAAGGGCATGAAGAAAGACCAAAGCAGTATTCAAACTGAAATTAATCTAAAATGAAATTTCAAATTAAATTTAATCTAGTTTCACATTGCTGATTAAATTTTAGATGACACTGTACAAAGCTATCTGGGAGAGTGAAACCACATGACAAATTTACTAGTTGTCATTTTCTACTTTGTGATTTCAGCCTGTAATCAATTTTAAAGGTCTGATATTTAGAGTGTGCTGCCTCTCTACAACTAAGACCTTTTTGACTTTAACTTTATGTCTGTTTAAAGAATCAATATCCCTTCAGAGGTTCTATGATCACAGATTAAAATTACTTTTTAAAAACTTAGCGCCCCAGGTTCTATTAAGACTAGTTTCCGAGGCCGAGCACGGTGGGTCACACCTGTAATCTGAGCACTTTGGGAGGCCGAGGTGGGTGGATCACCTGAGGTCGGGAGTTTGAGACCAGCCTGACCAATGTGGAGAAACCCCATCTCTACTAAAAATACAAAAGTAGCCAGGCGTGGTGGCACTTGCCTGTAATCCCAGCTACTTGGGAGGCTGAGGAAGGAGAATCACTTGAACCTGGGAGGTGGAGGTTGCAGTGAGCTGAGATCACACCATTGCACTCCAGCCTGGGCAACAAGAGCAAAAAGAAAAAGACTAGTTTCTTTAAAATGTGGATATCAGTTAAAATCTATGTATTATATTGCATTTTGAATGCATTGGATTAATTCCATTTTTAAATGAAACATGGAAAATCTTGTTTTAAGATGAAGAATCCTGGCTAAATAGAATCTCTGTGCCCTAAAATGGCTTTTTTAACTGGGAATTTTCAAAATATGAATTTGGTTAGTTACAACAACAATCAAAATCCTTACCTATGAATTGCCCTGTTCTAAAGCAGGAATGTTCAACTCGGATATCTAGTGGTAAAGCAAAAAGAGATTTCCCTGTTAGTCCTCTTACAGATTGTGGGCATTGGTTATTTGACTTTGAAACATTAAAGAAGAGTGTACTTCAGGACAGACATGTTGGTAAAACTGTCTCTGTTACGAAAATTTTAGAGGACAACCCAACCTTTTAATGTGGTGAACCTCATTTATCATCCTGTCACTGCACCATCTTTTTCCAGTTTCATCCTGGACCAGGGTTTCATGGCACAGAAAAAAACCTGGCCATCAAATCATAGCATATGAACAAGTAGACGGCCCAAATGTTTGAAAGCATAAACGTGTCTCTCTCATTGGGCACTGGTTGAGAGGGTTTGAAGCCCATTATTTGTAATTGCAGTTCAGACTAGGAGAAAAAAAACTGTCCAGAAGAGAAACAATTGGAATGTTTGTATGGATTTGGGTTTTGATAGCTTCTGTCACATTCCATCACTGTTTGTGTGAGCATTTTCCAATCTGCTGTCCCAACATCAAAGCCATTTCTGCATAATTTTTTTTTCTCTGTATTGCTTGTTCTTTTCAAAATTTTGTTTTCTATCCTCTTCTCCCCCAGTCTCAGTGAGATTTGCATTTTAATGTATGATCTGTCTAATGTATCGTCTATTTCACTTCTAACAGTTATGTCTCTTACATTTACAAATGTACTCCACCGTATTTCTTCCAGACAGTCACCTTTCTTATTATTTTACTGCCCTCATGACATAATATTGTAACTATCTGCAGCTCTAAGACAAAGGGAACCTTTCCAGAAGAGCTTTCAACTTTTTCTCTTTTGCTTTGGAGTATGTCTCTCCACCTCTATTTTGTCCTTGTAAGTGATAAATATCTTATGAGTTTTTTTTGTCTATCCATAATGATAATAGAATCTGAGCATTAATATTTATTTTGGTGGACCATGCACAATTTCTAAAATCCAAAATTTATTTTCATAACCAATATTACAGTAAATTTGTTAAGCATATACAAGATTTGGAGGCTTATTGGCTTAATAGGCTCAATCCATAGAAAAGAATAATTGACACCTACTCAAAAGCATCCTGCCTTGAGAGTCAGCTAAGTGGGGAAAGGAAAAATATGCTTTTCTCTGCAGACAGCCTTTGTATCAGTGTTTCGGTAACATACGTGACTACTTATTCCCATTTCATTTCTTCTCTTTGAATATTGCCTTTGCCTCTCCTGGGACAGTAGAGTTAATCTTATAGTAATACCTAATTCCACAGATTCCTTAGGATAGTATAAGGCTGTGCAGTGATTGGACCTTACCTTGCTTTCTGGTCTCTCCTTCCACCACCAGCTTCTGAGAGGTTACCAATCTTACATCTTGAAAACCACTTTCAGTTCGTGAAATGGACCAGGATTCTTCTTTTTCTTTTCTTTTTCTCTCTTTTTTTTTTTTTTTGACAAGGTCTCACACTCTCACACAGACTGGAGTGCAGTGGCATGATCATTGCTCACTGCAGCCTCTACCTCACTGGCTCAAGCGATCCTCTCACCTCAGCCTCCTGAGTAGCTGGGACCACAGGCATGCGCTCCCATGCCAGACTAGTCTTTCTGTTTGTTTGTTTGTCTGTTTTTATTTGTTGGTATTATTGCTGTTTATTAGAGACAAGGTCTCACGCTGTTGCCCAGGCTGGTCTTGGGGTCCTGGGCTCAAGTGATCAACTGCCTCAGCCTCCCAAAGTGCTAGGATTGCAGGTGTGAGCCACTTCACCCAGCCAGATCAGGATTCTTTCAAGTTTTGGTGACATTACTTATATTGTTCCCTATATTTGGAATACTCTCCCCATCTGATTGCACTGGAACAGCTTCCTAACATTTTTTTCAAGGCTTTGTTAAACCATAAAATTAAAAAAATAAAAAAGCATTCCTTGAGATTAATTCTCCTGGCTGTGTTGTGTAATCTTTCTAGGTGCCTGCATGTTCTGTGCTTACTTCTTTAATAATAATAACCCTTTATGTGTTTTAAATCATTTACTTATTCTGACAAGCATATTCAGTAAACAACTGTAGTTATCATCAGTCCTATTTTATGAATGTAGAAAATAATGCAAAGAAAATTAAGTTACTTACCCAATGTCACACAGCTAATGATAGAACAAATTTTGAAGAGGTCTGTAACAGGACTGTCCATTAGAAGTCGAATATGAACTAAAAATGCAATCCAATTTTTAAAAAACTTCAAGTAGATATATTACAAAAGCAGAAAGAAACAGGTGAAATTAATTGTACTGTTGTTTTATTCTAAATATCATTTCAACATATGACTGATAAAAAATGAGATTTTTTTTATTTCTTCACACTGAGTTTTCATATCCAGTGTGTATTTTAAACTTAAAGCAGATCTTGATTCTCACTAGCATTCTAGAGCACATGTGCCTAATTGCTACCTTTATTCAACAGCACAAGTCTTTACTCTTAATTACAGCACCCCTCTTTGTATTGAAATAGTTTTATTTGCCTACCTGCCCCATTCTACTGTGTGCATCTTTACTAGGTGAAGAATGTGCTATTCATTTCTTTATTTCAAGTATATAGAGTAGTTAGTGCCTAAGATATAGAAACAATAAATGCTTATGGAATTTTGTTGCTGCAATATTGCAGTGGCTTCAGAGTACAGGGATTTTTGGATACTCTTTTTAGCAATCATTGTAGCATTGAAAATCTAAAAGATTCAAAATGCTTGACAAAATTTCTAGAAGGCATGTATTTGCCTTTTAGACTTCTGAGCAGGTCATACAAGAAGATTGGGAAGCGATCCTGGAAGTTAGTTGTAGCCCCTACAGACAGTAGAATATGCCAAGTTTCCACTTTAAGAGTGCATGTAAATGCTATGACTTTCACTAAAACCACATAGCAATATAATAAATGAAAATGTGGTCTAAAGGTGTTCTGAAACATTTCCTAATTATTATAACATATTGTATTTTGTTATTATTTAGTAGAAAAATGGGATCAGAATTAGCACTGTAATATTATTTTGGTAAAATCATGAATGGGATCATGCCTCGTACATAGTAGATGCCTAATAATTATTAATCTGATTTGATTTATTTGGGCCAGGGTTAGTAAGTTCAACTTCTACTGGTTTCTGTTATTTATTTGAGAACCTATTCAACTTGCCATCATTGGGACAAGCTGGGACAGTTCCTTAAAATGGATGCTATTATAGACAAATTGTTCCATCTGTTTTCCCTAAATGAAAGAAGATTCCCTTGATGCTAGTCAACGAGTGAGGGCTCCTTGACTCAGAACCAGATGCAAGCTTTATACCAGCCTTCCATTTCAGCCCAATTACATTCTTGGCAGCCTGTGAGACTCATGGGGTAAACTTTTTATAACAATTATCAATATCAGCCAATTTTTCAGAATGGGCAGGAATAAACTTCAATGGCTCCAGGATGAGTTTTCTGTCTTCCAAAGGCTCTGGCTGGCTGGCTGCCATGGAGAATACGTAGGAGCATAAAGGCTGCTGTTTTATGTAACACTCTAGAAATCAGCTAACTTTATGACTACTTAGAGTTTTAAAATTTTATCAATCTAAATTAACTATTTAATATTGGCTTAGGCTACTTGTTTGTGACATAGAGAACGTTATTTTTATTCCTGTGATACAGACCTCCAAGGTGTGTGTGTACATTACATAGCAATGACTGGAGTCTGTTCTATTGTTGACTCCCTCATAAAGCTATTGTGGAAGAAAGAGAGAAAGCACCTTACTGATGGGATATAGGATCAATAAAAACCTGGAACCATTGAATCCCCTTTGGGTTAGTGTGTGTATATTAGGATGGGAGGTTTGGGGAAGTAGAGTGAAAATTGATGGTGTTATGAGATGACATCGTGTCCTTTAATTCAGGAATGACTCAATCCTGTCAATATCTAGCAATCCCCATACATTGTGATCTCAGGTAGATTGTTATGCAATGGTGATGACAATTATGAACACTACTATTCACTGAATGTTCATAATCACAAAAGGGAAATTGTTTCTTAAATTGCAATAGGACACCAAGATTTTTCTGAAGGTTTAAGAGAAAACTTTTCTGTTTTGAGAAGTTTGAAAACTAAAACAAAGAAAGCATTCATATGAGAAGAGAAGAAAGTGAGAAGACATGAGTCCTCTGGCCTCTTAGCCAGGCTCTAATGGGTTCAGCCCATGGAGGTAGGAATTAGAAAACATCATAGACCATATCAACTTGGACTGCTTAGAAATTCAGCCACAGAGTTTCTGAAGCATGAGAACAGACTAATACAAAAAGTCACTTTTGTTATGCATTAGCAAAGAACTTGGAGGCATTGTGCCCATGCTTTATGGATCTGTGGAACTTTGAACTTAAGAGTGATGGATTAGGGTATCTGGTAGAAGAAATTTCTAATGAGCAACTGATTCAAAATGTGGCCAGACTGCTTCTAAAAGCCTATATTCATATGTGTGAGCAAAAAATGACCTGAAACTGGAACTTATATTGAAAAGAAAAACAGAGTGTAAAAGATTGGACAATCTGCACCCTGACCATGTGATAGAAAAAAAAAACAGCCCATTTGACAGGGAGGAATTCAAGCAGGCTGCAGAAATTGGCCTAAGTAAAGAGGAGCCAATTACTAATTGCCAAGACAGTGGGGAAAGAGCCTCCAAGGCATTTCAGAGACATTTATGGCATCCACTCCCATAATAGGCTCAGAGGCCTAGGAGGACTGAATGGTTTCATGGGCCAAGCCCAGGGCCCCACTGCCCTGTGCAGCCTTGGTACACTGCTCCCTATATCTCACTCTGCTCCAGCCCTAGTCAGAAGATTTGCAGCCTAGTCATTTGGTAGAAAAGAAAAGCCATTTGCAGGGGAGGAATTCAAACAGGCTGCAGAAATCTGCATAAGTAATGAGGAACCAGTTGCCAATAGCCAAGACAATGGGAAGGCCTTGAAGGCATTTCAGAGACCTCCATGGCAGTACTTCTCCTCACAGGCCCAGAGGCTTAGGAGGTATGAATGGTTTTGAGGGCCAAGTCCAAGGTCCCACAGACCTGTGCAGCCTTGGGACACTACTCCCTGCATCCCAGTCACTTCATCACTAGCCATGGCTCAACAAGGCCCAAGTACAACTCGGTCAACCACTTCAGAGGATGCAAACTGTAAGTCTTGGTGGCTTCCAAGTGGTGTTAAGCCTGTGGGTGCACAGAATGTCAAAGTTGAGCTTTGAGATCCCCTGCCTAGATTTCAGAGAATGTATGGAAAAGCCTGGATGTCCTGGCAGAAGCCTGCTGCAGGGGCAGAGCCCTCATGGGGAACCTCCAGGAGGGCAATGTGGAGGGAAAATGTGGGGTTGGAGTCCCCACACAGAATCCCCACTGGAGCACTGTCTAGTGGAGTGTGAGAAGAGGGCCACCATCCTTTAAACCCCAGAATGGTAGATCCACCAGTAGCTTTCACGCTTAGTCTGGAAGAGCCACAGGCACTCAATGCCAGCCCATGAGAACAGTTGTGGGGGCTAAACCCTAGAAAGCCACAGAAGCAGAGCTGCCCAAGGCTTTGGGAGCCCTCCTTTTGCATCAGTGTGACCTGGATTGAGACATGGAATCAAAGAAGATTATTTTGGAGCTTTAAGATTTAATGACTGCTGTTCTGGGTTTCAGACTTGCACAGAGCCTATAGCCTCTTTCTTTTGACCAATTTCTCCATTTTGGAAAGGGAATATTTACCCAATGCCTATACCCACATTGTATCTTGGAAGTAACTAACTTGTTTTTGATTTTACAAGCTCATAGCAAAAGGAACTTGCTTTATCTCAGATAAGACTTTGAGTTAATACTGGAGTGAGTTAAGACTTGGGGGGACTCTTGAGAAGATATGATTGTATTTTGAAATGTAAGAGAGCCATGAGATTTGGAAGGTGCCAGGGGTTGAATAATATGGCTTGGATTTGTGTCCAAGCCCAAATCTCATGTGGAATTGTAATCTCCAATGCTGGACCTAAAGCCTGATTTGAGGTGATTGGATCAGGAGGACAGATTTTCCTTTCGATGTTGTTTTGTGATAATGAGTGAGTTCTCGTAAGATCTGATGTTTTAAAAGCGTGTGGTACCTCTCCACTTTCCCTCATTCTGGAGCCGTGTAAGACATGCCTGCTTCCCCTTTGCCTTCCACCATAATTGTAAGCTTCCTGAGGCCTCTCCAAAAGTAGAAGCCACTATACTTCCTGTACAGCCTATAGAACTATGAGACAATTAAACCTCTTTTCTTCATAAATCATCCAGTCTGAGATATTTCTTTATAGCAGTGCAAGAACAAACAAATACAGAGAGCCAATGCATCACGTGGCCAGAGTGGAAGCAAAAAAGTTGGGGGTAAGATGCCACACATATTTAAATAGCCAGATATTGTAAGAACTCACTGTCATGAGGACAGCACCAAGGGTATGGCACTAAACAATTCATGAGAAACCTGCCACCATAATCCAATCACCTCCTACCAGGCTCCACTTCCAACATTGGGGATTGACATTCAGTATGATATTTAGAGAATAGAGCATCCAAACTGTGTTAACACTGATACATAAATCCTCAACAAAATACTGACAAACTGAATTTAGCAACATGTTTAAGAGATTATACACCATGACCCACTGGGATTATTCCTGTGCTAGGATGGTTCAACGTATAAAAGTCAATCATGTAATACACTACTTTAACAGAATGAAAGATAAAAATTGCATGATCATCACAATTGATACAGAAAAAACATTTAATAAAAAATTAATACCCTTTCATGACGAAAACTCTCAACAAACTAGGAATAAATGGAAACTATTTCAATATATTCTAAGCCACCCATGAGAAACCCATAGCACGCATTACTCTCAATGGTGAAATTGCTGAAAAAATGTCCTTGAAGATCAGAAAAATGATAGGATGCTCACTTTTGCCACTTCTATTCAACACAGTACTGGAATTTCTGATCAAGGCAATTAGCCAAGAAAAAGAAATAGAAGTCTTGGAAACTGGAAAAAAAGAGGCAAAATTACTTCTGTTTATACATGGTGTTGTCTTATACTTAGAAAATTTTAAAGATTTCCAAAAAGTTTGTTAGAACTAATTAAAAACAATAAGCAAAGTGACAGGGTACAAAGTCAATACACAAAAATCAGTTGCATTTTCATGCACTAACAAACAACCCAAAAAAGGAAATTAGAAAACAGTTCTATTTGTAGTAGCACCAAAAGGACTAAAATATTTAAGAATTTAGTTATCTAAAGAGATAAAAGTCTTGCATACAAAAAGCTACAAAGCATTCCTGAAAAAAAAAAGATATATATTAATGAAAAGCTATTCCGTGTACATGGATTGAGAGACAGTATTGTTAAGATGTCAATAATGTCCAAAACAATATACACAGATTAATGCAGTCCTTATAAAAATCCCAATGATTTTTTGCATAAATAGACAAACTCATCCTAAAACTTATATGGAATCTTAAGGTATCCAACTAATCAGTACAATCCTCAATACAGAATAACAAAGCGTTGAGCTCATACTTCCTGATTTCAAAATTTACTCAAAGCCACGGTAATCAAAACAGTGTGGTACTGGTGTGTTAGCCCTTTTTTTGTGTGTTGCTATTATACATATAAAGACATACCTGAGGCTGGGTAATTTATAAGGAAAATGGGCTGTATAGGAAGCATGGTGCTGGCATCTACTTGGCTTCTGGTGAGGCCTCAGGAAGCTGTCAATCATGGCAGAAGGCAAAAGGGTAGCTGGCATTTCACATTGTGAGCAGGAGCACAAGAGTAGGGGCAGGTGCCACACTCTTTTAAACAACCAGATCTCATGTGAACTTGGAGTGAGAACTCACTCATTACCAAAAGGATGGCACTAAGCCATTCATGAGGGATCCAGCCCCGCGATCTAGTCAGCTTCCACCAGGCCCCACCTCCAACACTGGGGATTGCATTTCAATGAGATTAGGAGGCGACGAACAGCCAAACCACATCTATTGGCATAACAACAGACATATAGACCAATGGAATAGAACAGAGAGCCCAGAAATAAATTCTCAAATATGTGGTTAAATTATATTCAACCAGGGTGTTGAGACCTCAATGGGGAAAAGACAGTATTTTCAATAAATGTTGGGAAAATTGTTTATCTACATGCAATAGAATGGAATGTGATTGTTAACTAAAATGATGTTTAAAAACTAGTTATAAGTGAATCTATCACTTAAGTGTTAAACCTAAAAGTATAAAACATTTAGAAGAAAGCAGGACAAAAGCCTCAAGATTTGGGTTTGGCAGTAATATTTCTTGGAAATGACATCAAATGCACAGACATCACAAGAAAAAATACACAAATTGGACTTATAAATTTTTTTAAGTGTGCATGAAAAGACATCATCCACAGAGCCATAAGGTAATCCATGGATTGGGAAGAAATATTTGCAAGTCATATCTATGATGAGGGATTAATATCCAGAACATATAGAAAATGCCTACAACTCAAGAAGAATTACAAAACAAACAGCATAATTAATGGACAAAGGACTTACATGAATATTTTTCCAAAAAGATATGCAAATATCCAATAATCACGAAAAAAGATGCTCAACATCACTAATCATTAGGAAAATGCAAGTTAAAACCACAATTTGATACCACATCACATTCACTATGATGCATACTATCAGAAAGAAAGTAAATAGAAAATAATATTTGGTTATGACGTGGAGAAACTGAAAGTCTTGTGCACTATTTGGTGGGAATGTAAAATATTATAGCTGCTGTGGAAAAGAGTATGATGTTTCCTCACAAAATTAAATGCAGAATTACTGTATGATCTATAAATTATTCTTCTGGATAAATACCCAAATGAATTGAATGCACGGTCTTAAAGAGATTTTTATGTACCCCTATTCATAGCAGCATTATTCACAAAAGCTAAAATGTGGAAGCAACCTAAGTGTCCACTGATGGATGAGTTGGATAAACAAAATGTGGGATATACATACAATGGGATGTTATTCATCCTTAGAAAGGAAGGAAATTCTGACACATGCTACAACATGGATGAACCCTCTAAGGTTCATCCATGCTAAGTGAAATAAGCCAGTGGCAAGTAGACAAATACTGTATGACTTTATTTATATGAAGTACTTAGAGTAGTCAAAATCATAGACACAGAAAGTAAAATAATGGTTTCCAAGAAGTGCTGTAAGGAATGAAGAGTTGTTGTTTGATGCCTACAGATTCTCAGTTTTGCAAGATGAAAGGGATTCTGAAGACAGGTGGTAGCAATGGTTATCCAACAATATGAATGTACTTAATACTGCTCAGTTGAAAACTTAAAATGGTTAGTATGGTAAATGATAAATTTTATATTGTGTGCAATTTACTATAAGTAAAAAATGAGGAAAAAACAGTTTAATTTTAAGTAAAAACATACATGTATATATATATAAATTTTTGATATGATAATATATGGTCTCCCATAAGACCAGGAGGACTTAATCAAATTTGCTCCAGCTTTATGACCACCTTTAGCCCCTTTGAAAGTCATCACTCCATATTTGCTGAGGTTCAAAGTTGGGTGTGCACCAGTCTAGTACAGACTAGCTCCACTTTTAGCCGTATGCTGTTGTGCTGCTACCATGGTTTCTCACATTTGTTAACTGACACTGACAAGGCTGAAACAAGCAGTAGCATGCACCTTGCAGGGGAGACATGAATGCATACACACCTGAATTTGCCATGTTCAGACCTCAGTTGTTTCCCCCAATAGAACAAATTTTGATACTACAAGGAATGTTGGGAGCTACCCCTTCAACTACAGCCTCTGGGTGCTGCAGGCCCTAACCAGGTAGGGCATGTGCTATAAGGGGGTGGAGATCTAGCAGCACCACCCCCTGGGGCAGCTATTGAAATTTTCACTTCCAAATTGTGTTTAAAGTCTGTCTCCCTTTGGAATTCTGGCTCCCCCTTTTGCTTAATTGTATGATGTTAGTCCAGTTCGTTAAGTTCCCTGGAGTTCAATTTTCTTTATGTAAATATAATAATTTTCTTTATGTAAATATAAGAATTAAGTGAGATAAGTATAAATGTCTAACAAAATGTGCTTCCCATTGTAGGTGTTAAGAAATGGCCGTTTCTTTTAATGTACTGCATAACTGTATTTTTTTTCTTCCTGACTAGGTTATAGGTGCCTTTTCCCCTCCTCCTTTCTACTTCCTAGGGACATGTTAAACACTTAACAAGTAGTTTATTGAGATTGAAAAAATGTATTCATTCTATTGTTGCTTGTTTGTTCTATCAGAACACTTTGATAGGAACACAAATGGTGATTTTCTATATCATATCTGTATCTTTGAAGATAGTTATCTACCCTTTTATCATATTTGTGCTTCCAGCTGTGCCAAGAGCAAATGTTACGGAGTTAAAATGCAGGTGAGGTGAGGCAGGATCTGCAGATTGTGGCTCTTATCTGCTTAATGATGTGTACAGTAAGTGTCATATTAGGAAGAAGAACAGGAAGGCTCATCTTTTTGAAGCAGAAACATAATGTTCAGTACAAAGAATCTCATATCATGTTTTCTAAAAAATTGTGTGAGAAAAAAATGGTGAAATAAAATGCTTAAGGAGAGACATCTGTTCTCTCTGATTCTTTAACCCACTTTAAACTTGGAGAAGCAAAGATAAGCAACAGTTTAATTCTTGTGTTTCTTTAGGTCCAGATCTTTAGCTCTTGCGTAAAAGTGAGCAAGCTGCCGTCTGTGCAAACAGGTGGCTTGAATTAAATATGATGCTAAGTATTAGAACAATTATATTTATAGGCATGGCAGGAAGTGACAAAATTAGGAAAACCCAGGGTACTTTTAGTAAGATGAGATATGTGAGCCATAAACTGTGTCTAGGAAGATAAAGTATGAAAATATAATGAAAATATATGTTCAAAAGGATCTAAACACCTGCATGCTTCACATTTGCCTCTGGTAATTCAAGAAGAGATGAGGTACAATTACCCATATGCCCCTTTCAACGTACTACTGCGGGTCAACTGGGTCCATCATAGAATAGTATTAGGGAAGATCCTTTATGTCATGAATAAAGAGTTGCTCAACTGTGGCTTAATTATCATTTAATAGTGACTCTCTTAGCTTCATAAAGTACATTCTTCAAAGCTTGAAGCTAAATAGAAAGGCAAAAGAACACACAGGTTGGAGGGTAAGCTTAAGGAAGTAGTATAAGCATCTTTCATTCATTCAGAGATAACCGGTACTGCAGTAAGTAGGCTGGACTTGGAATCGTAATTCAGGAGTTTTAGTTGCTGATTCTTCACTGGGTTCAATGAGGCTTTTTTGATGACTTTTTCATCGTGGATGAAATGAAGTCATTGGACAAGATGACCTCCTTGGTTCCGCCCAGGTCTACAAAACATTTTGGAGCCAATTATTTTGTCAGCTTTTTTCTCAGGGGTCCTTTATAGAAACAGTGTATAAAATTTACTGGTAAAGTAATTAACTCTTTTTGACTGTTTTCCTTCAGTTAGATTAATATTTTCAGGGTTCATCTATCTTGTACTATGTATCATTATTTCATTCCCTTTTATTGATAAAAATACTTCATTATATGAACATATCACCTGTGTGTGGTTAATGTATTTAATATCGTCAACTTATTCAGAATACAAATACTATTTGTAGAGCCCTATATTAGTAGAGGTAAGGATGAGAATATTCAAATTAAAGGAGAAGGATTACACATAGCAACTATAACACAAGAATAAACCATTTTTGTTTCAAAGTTGGTAAAAAGTTAAACTTTACTTTGAGTAGTCGAAACGAAGGCAAATGGCACATTGTTTGGTTTCATATTCCACCAGTAGTTTTGGTTTTACAGCCAAAATATATCTAAAGTTTTGTATTTGAAACTTTTGTCATCTCAGTTGTTTCCGTTTTGGTCATCACTATTTTTTCATGTACCTTTAAAAAAATAAATTTATTGATATAAAATCATATAGCATAAAATTCACCCTTTTATTTTTTAAAAATAACTTTTATTGTGTCTATTTAATGTATACATCATAATGTTATAAGATTTTATATATATATATATCTGCATACATAGTAAAATAGTTACTATAGGGGAACAAATTAGCATATTCATCATCTCACATAGTTACCCATTTTTTTCCTCCTTGTGATAAAAACAGCTATGAAATTCACCCTTTTAAAGTGCACAATTCATTGTTTTTTAGTATATTTATATAATTTTCTAACCATCATTGCTGTTCATTTCTGAAATGAGTTCATCATCTCCAAAGGGAAATCTAGTACACAGTCATTTCTGATTCTCCTCCCCCCAGTCTCTAGCAATCACTAATCTACTTTCTATTCCTATGGATTTTCCTATTTGAACATTTCCTATAGATTGAGTTAGGCCATATGCAGCTCTTTATGACTGTCTTTCAGTTACATTCATATTTTTAAGGTTTATTCCTCATGTGCCATGTATCATTCCTTCATTCATCCTTATTGATATATAAATACCAATATTATTATATGGATATATCACATTTTATCAATTCATCAGTTCATGATACTGGGGTGGCTTCCTTTCATCATAGCCTTACTACCTTAACATCTTCTTGTTTTTTCTTTTTATTATTGTGTGGGTGATTAACCTCTGGGATTTTACTCTGTTCTTGCATTGTTGTCTCATCCAGTTTATATATGAATTCCAAAATGCTCAAAATGGGAATACTTAGACACTAATTCAATGAGATACATAAATACCAAATATATACTCTGTCTTATTTGAAGTAATTGGGTAAATAAGGAAATTTGAATATTTTCTTCTAAAAAGAGCACACAGCCATTTTAATGGTTAATGATAGTATCTGATAACAGGATGAAATGTAGGTAGGGTGGAGAATTAAAAAATGCTTACTAAATCATTGTAGTTACATTACCTCCATCATCATCATACTCAAGATCACTTTATTGGATACATACTCTGTGGAAGATACTTCATTTTTATCATGTATTATAGTATTTGATACTAAAACAACTTATTGTGGACATGTAGGATTTTTAAAAAATTATTTCAGATGACAAAAGTAAATTACAGATAGCTAATGTAACTAGCTCCGAAATTAAATACTGTTATGTGGAAGAGTCAGAATTTCAACCCAAATCTCTAAAACATACTCTTTCTTCCTTCTTTCACTGCCTGATATGTCTATCTGTCTGTCTGTCTGTCTATCTATCTATCTATCTATCTATCTATCTATCTATCTATCTGTATGTGTATGTGTGTGCTTTTGTGTCTGTGTGTGTAAAACTAATATTGTTTGGGAGGAATTCATAATTCATAGAGGGGGTGGACTTTCAAATTGCCCACGATGTTAGATAAGGAAAATTTGGTTAATCATGATGAGAAGTGAGGCAGGGTTACTAGTTTGAAGAAAACAACCACAGCAATAAAAAATGTACTCTCCACATTCATGTTCTAACACTGATTGATGTTAAATTGTAGGTTTAGAGTTTAGCCTTACTGGCAGACTTACTTGTAAATTCAGACTGCTCCTTGGCCAATCTGATTACTCTTAACAACTCAACAGGAGACTTGAAACTTTAATGGAGATTTGTGATTCTCCCAGGGCATATATCTATATCTTCTCAGCAGTGTCAGACTGATCTGCTGCCAACATGTTTTTCCCCCTCTCAGTAAAATAAATCTCTGACTACACATCCTGGCAAAAGCACACATTTCTCCTGGCAAGCTTCCTCAATGGGCATCAAATATCTTGAGATTTGAGACAAAATCATTTTTCTCCAGGGGAAACATGACTTGTGTAGATGACAGGACCCCAGACAAACAGCAGACTCTGCTTAGAATTTTAACAATTACTAAAAACATATTTCTTATCGCAGACCCATTTTTTTTTGCCACCAGTACACCCTCCCCACACACAGAGGTGCACACATACATGTGCACATACATAATCAATTTTCCTGTACTTAACTGCATTATGAAATGCCAACTTATGGTGAGTTTGGAGAGGCATTTTTTTTTTTTTACAAATAATACCCTCCATAAGTAAATATAGTTATTATCAATGCACACTCATTGTGTAATAGATCTGTTGTTTGTGTCACTTAGCCAACTTTGATCATTTTCTGTCATCCAGAAAATAACTTCTTTCTTAACAACCAACACATAATCAATGCTTGGCAGTAATGGGCATGTGATTTAGGTCTGTGCCTAATTAGCACATTGCATACCACTAATGTACAGCACAAGAATGAGTACCGGGACCATCTATGACCAATGAAAGCAAGGGACCTCCTACTGAGAACCCTGGAAAATATAGTCTTGGTTTTTTTATGTTGTCTTGAAAGTGACAGGCTGCAGGGATTCCATATGCTATAGTCATTTTTTCATTTTTTGATCATGAAGAAAAAGCTTGTCTGAATGGAGCCATCTGAAAGAAAACTATGGTAAGATATTATTCATGCCCCTGATGACAACACTGAAGTATCTGTATCAAGTCATGCATGTCTGCATGAAGCCCTACATGGAGTCAGCCAGTTCGGGAGGTAATCTCATTCAGGCAGGAGTTTCCGATACTTCAAAAAGAAATAAATAGTCCTTTACTTTTCTCCCACTTCCTACCTAAAATAGAAAATGGTAACAATGACTTATGTATCAATTCTTAGCTGATCATCCTTCATCTAAAAACATTAACTTGTATATCGTGGCACGTGCCTGTAGTCCCAGCTACTCGGGAGGCTGAGGCAGGAGAATTGCTTGAACCCAGGAGGCAGAGGTTGCAGTGAGTTGAGACTGCACCACTGTACTCCAGCCTGGGCAACAGAGCAAGACTCCATCTCAAAAACAAACAAACAAATATTAACTTGCATAATAGCCGTTTACAGTTAGGTAAGTTACATCCTGGGCATAAGAACAAATATGATAAGTCCATTATACAATTTTTAGGCTCATCAGCATTTTTTCTTAATCATCTGAATTTTTCTCATAAACTTTAACACTGTTCCAAAAAAAAGAAAAAAACTTAAAGCCTACATATGCTTGAGGAGTTATTTTATCCAAAGAAAAATGACAACCTATTGCCCAAAGTTATTGCCTCATTTCCACTTGCTATTGCCTTAGAACTAGCTAGTGTTCTGATATTAGTAGCCATCCTATAACTATTTCTTTGTGAGTATTTTCATATATTTTATATTCCTGCCCTTCGTTCTTGGGTCTGATTGTTGTTAAGTATGTGAATTTTAATTATTCCTTCTGTCACTCCTTTCAATGTTGTTTCTGTTTAAATGAATGCAATACTACCAATTTATTCACCTAAATCAATTTTCTGTTTAATTAAGTCTTACTTTATGGTTTAATTATATACTTGGATTACAGTGATCAATTCTTCTCTCCAGAGATTTAATTGAAATATGCAGAAATTGATAAAGGTATGTCATTATGCATTTGAAGAGTCATAGCATCTGTTGTTTAGATGTATCAATTAGTTTTCCAGACAACAAAATTCTTCAACACTACTCTATGCAATTATGTTGAGAACTATAACATCTATTAATATGTTCTTTTTGTCTACATTTTAAATACAGCCACTTTTTCTTTGTATATTTCAGTTATGATATTTCAATTTATTTTTCTTTCTATAATGTCAACTGAGAGTGTTAAGCTTTTGAAATAGCCAATGGTGAATTTTTAGTGACGGAGTATAATGCCTAATCTATAATTTTAAGGAGTAAAGTCTGATCTAAACCTTGATATGTTCATGATTGCAACTGTGTGTTTTATAAGGGAACACGTTAAAATTATCAGTTAGTTTCCCTTGACATGTTTGCATTACACAAATTTTCCATAGTGAATTTATAATACTTTAAAATCAGAAAATATAAAAAATTATTGTCTTTGACCCATATGTCTTTTTCTTCTATCATCTTTTGTATGTTAATATGCTGATAGTAACCATGACTAGAGAAATATTTTCATAAGGGTGAGAAAATTGCTTAAGTTTTACTGACAGTAGTAACATATCCATCTGTCCATTCAACTGAAATACTAATGAGAAGACATTGCATCTTGAAAAGAAAGACACAGATTTATCAAAGATATTGGAGAGTAAACAAACATGTTTGTCAATTGGAGAATGTCAATAGTCGATGGAAATTAACTAAAGTTCCTGGACTGACCATGAAAGATTTAAGCAAGATAATAAAATAGCTAAATGATGGTTGGTTAGGCTGTGCTGATAGATATTTAAATATAGAATTTCAGAGTTTTAAATGACAGTCAATGTTGAAGGATCAAAGCACAAATTAGATATGTAGAGTTCATTCTGAGTTTCTGATTTACAAGTTTGATGAAAGATTATTTGATTTATGACTAAGTTAATGAAACATAACTATGCAATTTGAGGTCATTTTACTAGAGGCAAGGAAATTAAAATTAAAACCTTAAGAGAAAGCAGGGAGATGTTTGGAGTGGAGGGAGGATATATTTTAAATGAGTAACTGTGACGGGTCTCAGATTTCACCCTACTTGCAAATTAACAAGTTAGCCTGCCAAAGTGTGTGCAGCTATATAAAAATGAGGCATTTGGGTCAGAGATAAAAAGAGTTTATTATTCACAGCAACAGTCAAATCATTACAGGGTAATGAGGTGTTATAGTGAAGCGTATTACTGGAGTGGAACCCCAAAATACAAAACCTGTCATCTTGCATAGGATTGTTGGTGACCTCCCATTCTCCTAAAGCATAATGAAAGACTAAAATCAGCTCTGTTTAATCTTTTCAGAATGGGAAAAAAATGATGACAATATAGTAGCTGACACAAACTAAATAGAGGGAGATGGAAGTGATTGAAATATTTGCCTAGCCTGTTTTTTCCTCTATATTTTGCAGTTTAGATGTTACTTTAAAATAAGCTCTATTTTCTGCATGTATCACTGCAGTGTAGAGTTCTAGACCTTTGGGATCATATAAACACATCAATCTTTATATTTACTTTATATGAGATGCTCAAGTGGAAGAGAAGAAGCATGAATCGGCTTACATCTTTCCTTTGCTTGATGATTTAAATAGACTGGACCATTCAACAAGAGTGTTGAGTGTATGAGTATGAAGTCAAGAAACTTTTGGTAAGAGTTTTAACTGAAGAAAGTTAATCAGTTAAAGCTGGTGGTTATGCTACTATTATGCAAACAACCCTTCTGGTGGGAAAAGATATTTAAAATTCTAGAGAGAGATTTTATTTTCCTCTTATGCGATCTTTTTGCAAATAATCCAAAGAATGAAATGATCGTGTGAAAATTGCTGCTATTCACATTTTAGCTACAAATCAGAGAAACATCATTTAGTTGAGTGGCTATCAACTGCTCCATTATCTAGCCTGAAAAAGGCTCTTTATCACAGGAAGTACCATTCATAGGATTGGCACTTCCACAAGAATTAATAATGATTACTTACAATTATGATGACTTTTAAATAAAAATGACCTTTATTCTGGTTACTTTTTAGGTAAATGCTTTTATTTTGGATATCTAACTTTATCTTATTTACCAGGGATTTGATTCATTTTTTTAAAAATATGTATCTCTCATGCCATGTTGTAAAACAAACAAACAAATAAAAAACATACCTTTTAGAGTGTATAGCTATTTTGGAAATCCAGAAGAACAGTCTTTAGTTACATTGCAAGGGTCAGTGATTAACATTTATAAATATAGTAAGTAAAAAATATGTTCTTTAAATGAGGCAAACAATTCATAGGCTAACATAGATTCCAGCAAACTTTTTATTTAAAGAACCAGAGGGTAATATTTTAGGCTTTGTGGGCCATATTTTCTGTGTTGCAACTACTCAACTCTGCCGTTACAGTGCATAAGCAGCCATGAACAATAAATTGATGTAGCTGTGTTCTTTATAAAAACAGGTCTTGGAAAGCCAGATTAGCCCAATGCTATGGTTTATGGACCCCTGATCTAGTATACTGTAAACCAAAAATAAAACCCTAAGTACCCCAACAGACCAAACAGACTCCCTCTTGGCCAAGGGGACCCCAGAGAAACCTGAAAACCTGAATTCCTGGCCATGATGGGAAGGGATGTTGAACACTTTTCTTTATATCTCCTTCCTTTTGGAATTTAAGCACAACTGACCAGCATTCAGGTTAAAATAGAGATCATAAGAATAACAAAACAGTCTCTTTGTGGCTAATTAGAAACAAATAAAAGGCTATGCAAGGCAAAGGTTAAGTCCCATCCTACAAATCACAAAATTTTGTAAAACTGGTTCTTTTTTTTAAAAAAAAAATTAAACTGGTACAATTTGGCTTAATTTCTAACCTAACTACAGATAGCAGACCCTGAAGGAAACAAAAATATTTTACCCCAAAACATATGTTTTGATATATTTTGAAATGGCCCCATAAAGCCATCTTTTATAGGGAAAATTTGGATCTGCAGACAATCTCTGTTAATGCAGCCAGACCTTCCCTTCCCAAGCCTTTCCCAGATCTAGGGGAGATTAACTGACAGTCTGACAACTTTAATGTCTGAAAAGAGACATTTACCATTTATTCTCTCTGAAGGCTGCTACCTATGAGGCTTCATCTGCATAAAAAGAGCCTTGGCCTTTACAACCCCCTTTAATCTTGATTCAAGCATTTATTTCTTCTGACTTCAAATATTTAGACAAAGTTTAACTCTTGCAACCAATTACCAATCAGAAAATCTTTGACTCCATTGATGACATGTAAACCTTCCCCACTTCAAGATATCCCACCTCTTTAGGCTGAACCCATGTACACCTTACCTGTATTTATTTATAGTTGTATTAGCCTATTCTCATGGTGCTATAAAGAAATACCTGAGACTGGGTAATTTATAAAGGAAAGAGGTTTAATTGACTCACAGTTCTGCATGGCTAGGGAGGCCTCAGGAAACTTGCAATCATGGTAGAAGGTACCCCTTCACAGGGCAGCAGGAGAGAGAATGAGTGCCAGCAGGGGAAATGCCAGATGTTTGTAAAACCATCAGACCTTGTGAGAACTCACTCACTATCAGGACAACAGCATGGGGGAAACCACCCCCATTATTCAATTACCTCCTACCGAGTCCCTCCCCTGACACATGGGGATTATGGGGATTACAATTCAACATGAGATTTGGGTGGGGACACAGCTAAACCATATCAGTGGTTTTACCTACAATTCCTATCTCCCTAAAATGTGTGAAACCAAACTGTAACCCAACTCCCTTGAGCATATTTCTCAGTACTTCTTAAGAATGTTCCCTGGGCCATGGTCACTCATATTGGCTCAGAATAAACCCCTTTAAAATATTTTACAAAGTTTATTTCTTCCGTTAACAATGCTAAGTTTAAATTTGTATATATATAAATGTATTAAAAATTATTTAAATGTAATATTGTAACATTATGAAAGTAGGTTATGAAAGTTGAGGTTTGCAAGATAGTATTAAAAAATATTCTGACACTAAAACACTAAGGAAGACCTTATTCAAAGCAATTGCAATAGGGCTGTGCGTGGTGGCTCATGCCCATATTCCCAGCAGTTTGGGAGGCCAAGATTGTGGATCATTTGAGGTCGGGAGTTTGAGACCAGCCTGGCCAACATGGTGAAACCCCATCTCTACTAGAAATACAAAAACTAGCTGGGTGCAGTGACTCACACCTGTAGTCTCAGCTATTCCAGAGGCCAAGGCAGCAGGATCACTTGAACCTGGGAGGTGCAGGTTGCAGTGAGCCGAGATCCCACCACTGTACTCCAGCCTTCAGCCTGGGCAACAGAGTGAAACTCTGTTTCAAAAACAAACAAACAAACCCCCCCCCCAAAAAAAAACCCATACCAAACCAAACGAAAGAACTATTGCAATATAGAGAAGAGACTTAACTGCAACTACAGCAAACACTGCTAGAGGTACTTAGAGCCAGTGAGCAGAATAATACAGTCAATGCATGGAAAACTACTAACAGGAGGTATCCAGGGCAGGGGGGAGTCTTGCTAAACTGGTATAAGAGTTAAAGAGGAAAGAAATACGAAACATGGCTGGCAGTTAAAGACAGGTTTTCTTTAGGTAAAACCTGAGAGGCGCTCCTGGTCAATTTGTCAGGAGCCCTTTCTCTTACAGACTATGAGTATATATTGGTTTTAGGGTGAGGAGGCATATCAGAAGCTTGGAATGTTTATGTGTGTGGATAATTTTATGGCGGGTTGGAATGTCTCTGGGAGGAGGGGAGGTTATCTTGGGGCAGACATCTTTCCAGCCAGGAGGGGAGTTATCTCGGGGCTAGCATCTTCCCAGCTGGAGAGGGTTATCTAGGGGCTAGCATGTCTGTGGTCGGGGAGGAGTTTGGAATGTTTCTGGTTGGAGATGTTATTTGTGGTTTATGGTCATGCTGACTTTAGCCATTAGGCTGATGCCCTTTGGATTTAGGCGGCTTTTATTAAGTTGAACTTTAGAATGAGGGGTATGTCCAAGATGGCAATGCTCCTGCACTGTCAACTGGATTAACATAATTTTTGCTAAAGGCAAGCCATAGACTTAAATTTCGAGGGTGGGGGTAGAGGAATTTGATCAAGTGTCAAAGGCAGGAGGATTCTCACTAAACTGACCCAGCAGGATTCTTGTTAAAGTCAGGCCAAGGCCAAGGGCTAGTTGTGAAGTGGACGGAGGAGCCTGAACAAATTTTAGTCAAGGCAGATATCTTCATCAGGAGTGCTAATTGCATTTCTAAATAACGTCACAACAGCAATAAATAAATAAATAAATAAATAAATACCTATATATGAGATAAATGTGGTCAAAAACTTAGAGGAAACAAAAATATTTGCTGTGATCATTCTACTGGATGGGGCTGTAGTATATACTCTAAAAGCTGTGAATGACTAAATGGTGGCTCACCAAAAATTCCACCAAAATAACCTATTAAAGATAAAGCATGGCTGACTTAATTGCTTAGTTTGGTAAAAAAAGATCACTGTTGTCACAGAAAGTGAGCAGCATATGGAAAGAGTACAGCAAAGAAGAGATGCTTATAAAGTTTTGGGGGTATGCAGTTTGACAGGCATTTTGATAAGTGGCCTTGATTAGAGTTGGGCATAATTTGTGATTAAGAGTTTAGGATAGGTGAATTGAGGGATGTGAGTGCTTTGGAGAAGCTCTTAAATAGGAAACAGTCATT
This sequence comes from Nomascus leucogenys, assembly GCF_006542625.1. Classification (NCBI taxonomy): domain Eukaryota; kingdom Metazoa; phylum Chordata; class Mammalia; order Primates; family Hylobatidae; genus Nomascus; species Nomascus leucogenys. The sequence continues at coordinate 21,423,934 of NC_044400.1, forward strand.
TGTTTGTGCTGTATGTTGTTCTGAGAAAGATATATTCATGAGCCTTAGATGGGCGGTCTATTTTTCAAGTAAATGGGTTTTTGGAAAGTTCTTGAAAAGAAGGTTATTTGCAATTTCAGCTTCCTGGAAGAATTTCCTGAAATATTAAAGTCGTATCAATGCAGACAGTTGAATAGCAAATTGTGTTAATGTAAACAGTAAGATGTGTTGGTGTAGATGGTTTCAATTCTCAAAGGAACAAGAAATAGGTCCGTTCTTGAATTTATAAAGTCATTGAAAACCCAAAACAAACACATCAAAACGGAATAAGAAAACTCAATAAAAGAGATAGAAAGGAATTATATGATTAAATATTAAATGGCACGGGAGTTCGGAAGAGAGAGATATTAGGTGAATATCTCTATATTGGGAATTTAACAATGCTTTGAAAAAAGTGAAAAGTTTGGACAAGATCTGGTGTATTTATTAGTGGGCATTGTAAGAAAATCTGAGTGGGAGTGAAGTTTTACATGTGCGGAGAACTGTAAGCCACAGATAATCTAGACTATTTTCTAGGCTATTGGTAGATAATAAATATATAAATATATGTTAAATTTTATATTTTATTATTAGGAAGCCACAGGTCTTTGAAGAGTGTTTGAGATAATGGTAGGTATTGTGTCGAATTGATTGGGCTGTGTAATGGAAATACCTAGAGCCATAGAAAACTCTTACAAAACTAACAGTAGTCTGGGTGAGTGGTCATAAAGAACGATATTAATATAGGAGATGAAGATACAGGAAAGGTGTAACCAACAGGATGGTATGTATGTAAATGGAATTTTGAGGGAGAGTAGAGCCAAAACTATAAAAAGTTTAATTGTAGTACTGAGTTTTATATGTCTACAAGATATGTGGCCTAGCATAGAATTAGAACCGGCATACAGGAAAGGTCAGGACTTTAGTTGAATGTTTAAGAATCCATATAGGAAGGTGTGAGTAGTAAAATAGTCACTGAAGAGCTGTTGGAAAAAAAAAATGCCTACAGCTGAGTTTGGAAGGATGCCTTTGTTTGGATAGCAATTGAGAGGAAAGAGCATATAGAAAAATTTGAAGAACAAATACCAGGGCAAGATAGTGGTTCAAAGTCAAGAGAAGAGGATTGCAAAGCCCTACTGTTCATCATCATTGTTACACACTATGAAGTTGAGTTAGGTGGAAATTAAACATGGGGGGAGAGCATATTGGATTTGGTTATTGCAGGTCAGTGATGATGTTGGAAGTTTGAAATTTCAGGAGAGCAAGGACTGCAGCTGCACTGCAGAAGATACAGAGAATAGCATGTATGGCTGTTATGGAGAATAAGGTGGAAACCCCTCAGGCAAAAGGCTTATTGAGGCTTACTGTGAAAGGGAAAAAACTAGGAACAGAGAAAAACACCAGACTTAATGTACTTTTTATTTATTTATTTATTTATTTATTATTTATTTTTTTGAGACAGAGTCTCACTCTGTTGCCAGGCTGGGGTACAGTGGTGCAACATTGTCTCACTGCAACCTCTGTCTCCCGGGTTCAAGCGATTCTCCTGCCTCAGCCTCCTGAGTAGCTGGGACTACAGGTGTGTGCCACCATGGCTAATTTTTGTATTTTTAATAGAGACGAGGTTTCACCATGTTGGCCAGGCTGGTCTGATTCTGTTGACCTTGTGATCCACCCACCTTGACCTCCCAAAATGCTGGGATTACAAGCATGAGCCACCATGCCTGTACTTTTTTTTGTTTTTTGAATCATTTTTTTTTTTTGAAGCAGAAATCAAAGATATTTAAGAGCTTAGAGTGCATTGACTTGTTTATAAAACAGAGCTTCTCTTTTGCGAAAGAGAAAGTTCATCTCTTCCCAAAAGTCTTGGGGAAAAAATGTGCATGGAATGAGATCTTGAACTAGAAATAAAGGATATTGAAGCCATTTCTAATGGCCTCAGTTTTTTCAGTTAAATATATGGATCCTGGGGCTCTTCAAAATATGAGGAAAGTTTAGTATTGTTGTGAGCAGTGTTTTAGGAGAGTTGAATGAGGAGCCTACTGTGTTTTAATTATGAGTAGCTAAATATTCTAGATTTACCATTGATATATTTAATTAAAGAATAAAATCTTAACTTGTTATTTAACAAACCCTTCCTAGATTTATTGGAGCATTTCCTGTGATAGTCATTTCATTTTTTCCACATTTTATTTTTAATTGCTCAGCTTTTTTATTGAGTATAGTTTCTTTTAAAACATGGAATGCTACAGAATTTTAGTTGTGGATGTGTCAAAAATAGTTTTAAATGAAGATTATGTTTGGATTAAAATTTCTCAGAGAACTGATTTGCCAGAGTTTTTTCTGCTTTTTGAAAACTCTTTGTCTATGTAGAGATAGATTATATATTTATTGATTTAATTTTGAAACATTGAAACCAGATTATCACATCAAAATTAAATGCATGCTTAAATTAGCCATTAGCAAGACCAACAGAAACCAGTGTGGTGACTTTTTATTGTTACATATGGAAGATGAATTTTGTCAGCTTTTAACTTCTCAGAAGACTCACAGCATAACCTGTTAAGCGCAGCTGAGTTTGTTACCTATAATAGTCAGAAAAGACAACATTTTAAAAGAGTTGGAGTGTCCAGAAGGAGAGGATTAAGGGGAGATATGAATAGGGTTGGAAATCTGGGTTCGAGTAGATAAGACTGAGCTTTCAATGTGAGGATCTGGTTTGGTTAGGCACATTTCAAGATGTTAGTAGTTTAGGATTGGTGAACACAGAAAGGCAGGAATCTTGAAGTGAGTTGTTTGATAATTGAGCCATTTACCCAGTTTTAGGAGTTTAATGTTTCTAGAAACTAATTTTCAGCCATTTTCTGAAAAATAAAATAAAATAAAATAAAATAAAGTTTTTTGTTTTGATTTACAACGTTAAGTTCATGAACAAGAACTTCCTAGAACAAACAGTAAAATAATGTGAATGGAGGCTGCCTTTATTTTTGGTCCTGGTAGATAAGGTGAATGCAGAAGTCTTAGTTCTTAATTTCAATACCACACTGAGAACTAAATTAACAATGGAAAATGCTTTATGATCTGCTTTGTGTGGAAGAGGTATAAAAGATAAGGTTGTATTTACCTGAAAGATTTTAAATTAGGATACTATGTTTTTCTTTTTGTTAGCCAAATTATGGAAAAAAAATTGAATCGAAATGACAGTAATGGTAGTTAGGGATACTGCAGACTGAAAATACATGCTTAGATCTCAGGGTACATAGGCCAGATAGTGATTCTATTCTGCCATACATTTTCATTTTAAAAAACTGACTGAGTTGAATGTGTGTTCAGAATAATCGGCTCTTAACTGTCAAAGAGTTAAAAAGGAGAAAAGATTATTTAATCAAAGTACCTTGTAGATATGCATAATGCCATGTTTTAAGAATATTTCAAGTACTCCTACCTTAATCTTCCCATGTTAATGCACTTAATCATTGATCTGATTCACTCATATTTGATTACTTAAGGTTAAACAAAATATATGGTACAATGTTTAGAAATGTAGTTCCAGAATGAAGGATCACTATTAATCTAGTAGATAACTATTAATCTAGTAACAGGAGTTTCAAAACTGGGGATTCCACTAGTGATTATAAATCAAACTGTAAAGTAGGATAAATATGAAATCCAGAAGACCAGATTATAAAGAACAAAAAAAAAAACCCCAAGAAAATTAATAAGGGCAGGTATTAGTTTCTTTTAAAATAATTCATGCAAAAATCTTTATTATGTATTAAGCTAGAGAATTACATGTGAATTTTAAAAGTTTATCCTATTAATGCAACATTAAGGGTCTAACAGTAAAATTTGCAGGAGTGTAGATCTAAAGGTATTTACAAATCTCAATTCTCTGTAGATTTTTCTCAAGGCCAAATAATTATCCAAGAAAATTAACTTTAAATAAACTGATATTAAGTGTAGTCTTTATCTTTTCAAACAAGCTTCACTTCCTTCTACTTTTGTTCTAAGGGAAATCATGATTAATTTTCTTTCGATCACCCCTAATAACAACCTATCACTCATTTAAGATTTTCTTTCACTATGAGGAACTATGGGGTCACACATTTCTTTTTCTCTTCTCTTGACTAAGAATCACCATTCACACTAAAAATGCTCTATGGCTTTGCTTTCTCTCTAACGCCACAGACCTCATCTCAATTTAAAATTCTGCATTGTGCTTGCGTAATCACCCAATGATTTCTTCCTGTCCACTGCAAAAACCAGTTCACTGAGACGTTGGTATTGCAGTAAAAAAGAGTTTCATTAACATGAGATTCGCCATGTGGGAGAACTGGAGTGATTACTCAATGAATTTCCCTGAAGTCTTAGAGGTCAGGGTTTTTCAAGGAAAGTTTGGTAAGCATGGGACTAGGGAATGGATGCTGCTGATTTGTTGTGGGGGATGCAATTATAAAAGTGTGGAGAACTGTGCACTGAGTCTGCTTCTGGATGGGAGGTCACAGGACTGGTTGAGTCATGAGTCCAGGTGAGGCCAGTCTGCAAATCATCTCAAAAGACCAACCTGAGGTACTACAACAGTACTATCATCTACATTATCTATATATAGGCGAGTCACAAATCTTGTGATCTCTGGCCACATGACTTTTGAGCAGTAAGGGATTATAGAAACTATAGCTACATTTTAGCAGAATTCAGGCCTCTTCCATAATTTCAGTTTTGTGTCCTTTCATTAGTATTACAAGGGTGATTTTAACCGCTGAACAAGGAGGGGATGAGTTTTAGGGAGTGACTATTATTATTCTTGTTTCAAGGTTAAAATATAAACTAAATTTCACCAATGGTTAGCCTGGCCAATACCCAAGAATGAGTGAAGACAGCCAGCCTACAAGCCTAAAAGCAAGATGGAGTCAGCCATATTAGATTTCTTTCATTATCATAATCTTTGCAAAGATGTTTTTGCCTGCCTTTGGGAGAAAAACTACTTGTCTAGTGTTTTGTTTTGTTTTGCTCTATTTATCTCCATGATGCAACGGAAAATGGAAATTTATTTTCTCTTAATTTATTGAGAAACTATTGTAAGGATGATTTTGTTAGGGCATGCTATTTGGCTCTTGCTAATTCATGATGGTATGTTCATCACAATCAAGAAGTGGGCCAGAGATGAGAATATTTTTAAAAATTCAGAGAGAATAGAAGTTAGAACTCAGAGTTGAGGTTGGACTATTGATTTGAGCAAGCATTAATCGTGAGCAGGAGGATAGGAGATCAAATCAGCTGGCAAGACCAAATGAGCATTACAGATGATTGGCATTGCTGTTGAGACATGATCATATATATGAATGGAAAGGAAAGGGAAGAGAGGAAAAGAATATAAATCAAAATAAATATTTATTGTTTATGTAAATCTGTTATTTGTTCTGCATCAACAGAAAAGAAAACAGATAAAGTTAATGATAAAAAAAAAGAACTCAATTCCTTTTTAGCTGATAACAGAAGTTCAGAAGGTGATACAGGCCTTAATTTAAAGATCATATAGAACTATCAGTCCATACGGCCAGTCCCAGGGCATAACTGGGAAATCCCTGCTTTATCTCCTTACTTTCCTCCTTGCTAAAAAGGCCATTTGACTTTCCCTGTTTCCCAGGCCACAGTTCCAACATGTCACTGTTCCCATGTGATTAAGGTCAAGAACTACTGGCCCTCTGTGTTATTCTTGACTCTAACAGGAGAGTCAGATTGGACTATGTGTTTTGAATTAGATACTGAAGAAAACAAACTTCAGTTTTGCTAGTATTTCTTGCTTCTTGTCATATAAATTGTGCGTGTAACTATTAACAATATTTAAATAATGAGAGAAGGGGTCAGAAAATCTTGTTCTGCCAAAAGTGTCAGACACTTTTTCGTGTGTTTTTGCTGATAATCTTTGTAACTCATCATTTAGTACTTGTTTTATAAGTTTACAAGTGAAGACATTCAGTTTCTGAGAGATTGTAACTTATACACATTCATTCACTATAAGTAGTGAATCCCATCTCCATTAATATCACCTTTCTTCCTAGAATGAGCAGGAGATTAGGGGTCTGTAAGCAACACCATGGAAAAGGCTAGAATTGGGTAAAATTGGGTAAAAAGATCATCATTTAAAAAGAGAACATATTCAAAACTACTTTAATGTGGCTATCTTCTCTTTTACCTAATTTTATATATATAAAATTATATATAATTGTATATATATATACAATTATATATAATTGTATATATATATATATATATATTTATCTCCAGAGTATCCTTATATCCTGTCAGTTTTACCTCATTAGTAATTTCTGTCACAGATATTGTTAAGATGTTTTAATTTTCTAACAAATATGACTAACCTTACCTCAAAAATATGTAGAAGCAATTATCTGAAAGAAATGCAATTATTTAAAATGAAGACATAATTCTTCTAGAGTTGAAAAAGTTGATTCATTGATACAGTAGTAGCCTCAGATTTTGAGCTGCAATTGTGCAAGCCAGATAAAATACCACAGAAAAAATTCACAACCCAAAAGGGAATTCAAGAGACTGAATAGGAATTCAGTGGTGGTAGAAGAATTGGATCCATAAATAGGACTGCATGAGAATGATTCAATCTAAGGAGACATAGAACTGTATAGAGTTACAGTCAACTGGCAGCACTTTTAAGTTAAAATACTGGATCATCATCAGTAATGACTTACTTTAGAGACTGGAGGCACTTCTCTTTGCCCATTTTTTCTCACCGCAGAATGTGCAGCAGATTGCCCATATTTTAATTAATTTTCATTTGTTAAACCATGAACCTGAGTGGCCCTCATAATAACCCCCTGTTCATTGCACAATATACCATGTGTTAGGCGGGCTTCCTGATCTTCCACGAGAATGAATGCCAAGTACAGAAATCTGCTTGGGTTATTGAAGGCTAAAAATGATTATTCTAATGTGTCTGTTTATTTTGCACGTTTTGTCCCCTACAGTTACTGTATTACCTAGTCAATGTATTTGTCAATTGTGAATGTCTTTGTTGTTGCAGATTCAGATGTGGTGTATAAAAGCGAGAATGGACATGTCATTAAACTGAATATAGAAACAAACGCTACCACATTATTATTGGAAAACACAACTTTTGTAAGTAATGAATAATTAATTACTTTATGCGTTTCAGTACTGTTTAGAAAGCTCTCTAGATGTACATAACTTTCTATTCTTCAGCTCCAGCATTTGTAAAGCATTTCAGGTGAAAAGTTGGGGCTGCAATATCATGAGAATCCGTAAATCTATTGATAAAAAATACCCCGTGACTATCTGCTTCATTTTCTCTCCATTTACTCCTGTTGGAGAAATATTTCCAAAACTAGTAGTTGCTTAGAAAGAATAATTTTCCCAATATTTTATGTATAACATTAGTCATACAAATGCCAAAGTTAAAAAAATGACTAGTCTAGCCTTATTTATTATTAACTTTCTTTTCTTCTTTACTTTTCATTCTTTCTGACTTCTTTCTAGTTCTGTTGTTTTCTGGATCAGATGGAAAGGCTTTCTAAAGGTGGTCTTCAGCTGAGATTGATGTGTTTTACTTTTAGAATTTAGGATTCTGTCAGTACCATTTTACTTATTTTGTATCACTGTTTTGCCAACATGGTTTAAATTACTGTGTGTATTTATATTGGTCTTAATATAGACTTTGTCTTTCTGAAAAATCTAGTACCCTGAGGTTGGGAGACTTAGCTATAATCACCTATTTGGTAAGCAATAATGAGTCACTATTGCAAATGTTGAAAATCTAGCTACCCAACACCAATGAAAAATAGTACACAGTTATTTACTTACTATTTTATTGTAATTAAAGTTTCAATAGGCTGCCAATTAGATGAATTCATATAATACAGACAAAATATAGTACAAGCTCTCAGAAAACCTCCACAAAATAGAAAAATAAGCAAAATCATTGGCTACTTTTAAAAATGTATTCTACTTGTACATATAAAATGAACATTTAATCTTCATATTTATTATGGAATGGCCCTATGGAAAAAATGGACTAAGAACATTCTGTTTAGTATTTTTACATATTAAGAAGAAAAGGTCATTACAATCATTAAGTGATTATATATGTATATCATTGGGCTAAATTTAACCAGCCAACTAATGTACATTAATAATGAGGTCATCAGCCAGAAGAAAAATAATGACATTTTTGTTTTTAAACTAATTTACAGGGAATCAAAGAATAGCTACTTTGTGTGCAACTCTTTATGGTACTCGTGGGATGTCAAGGATATGTACAGCAGATTGCCTACTGTCTAAGAATGTGGATTTCCTTTGGGAGATAATACTAACCCTTGTGGAGAATTTTAATAAAGAGTATACAGCATTATTTACTATTTCTTCAGTGGATGGTCCTCAGGGATACTAGAAAAAAGCCTAGAGAATCATTGAGAAATACTGTCAATAGTGGAAAATTAGCCATTAGTAAGAAGATAGGATAGGAGACAGAATTCCAGAATCGATAATGATGAGAAGGTATGATAATAATACATGGATTACAATCAGAATGAATGGATTTTTAATAAAATTAGTTTGGGGAACAAAAATTGAATGCATTTTAATTTTTGCTTTTTCTTCATAAAGTAACATAATTTTATGGAGATCTAGGCCCTCAGTAGCCAAGCATTCAGGTTAGATATACTCAGTACATGAATTATTCTATTATGTGACTGTGCCTCATTAAATACTCATTTACACAAGTCAATGAGGTTTCCCCATCGCTAATTATGTTTTTGTTTTCCATTATTTATTCATTACTTTTTTATCTTCCATAATACATCAAAAAGGAAACCAAAACAAACAGAACTTTTAGATTAGTATTCCATTATCTCAATTCTTTTGTTGGTACTACACACCATCACCATCTCATATCATTGTGGTTTTCTCCATGTGCTAATTAATGCTGTTTTATCTTTGTGCTTTTGTGTTATATCTTTTTAAATCCTTTTGAGGTCTCTTTCTATTCTCCTCTATGTTAGCCATGACTCTTAATTACCACAGGGTCATATTTAGCAAATATTCTAATTTACTTGTCTTCTAAGATTCATAGGCTCCCTAAGGACATTTATGTCACAACACAGATAATTAAGCAATTTATAAGTCCTAGAGGTGTCTAAATTCGATGTCAGGGAAGGGTTAGGGGAGTGGAAGGTGGCATCAGTTTGCAACCAGTTACCCAAAGCTGAGAACAAAAATAGGAATTACCATAATTCCAGATGATTTCAAAGGAGCTTGTTTAATCATTTTCTCTTAACTTCAAGATGGCATTATTTAATACACTTATGTTTTTAATACTAACATTAGGCTAAAACCGGGATTTAATTTCTCTTCCAGGAAACTCTGTTGAAAAATATATTTTATTGAAACATATTGCTGGTTTTTCTGTGAGCAATTATCAATATCTTAATTATAATAATAATTGGATCAAATCAGTATAAAAAGCTTTGAAATGAAAGAATGACAAGTCATTTGAGAAAATATACTATTGATAAAAATGTCATAACAGAATGGCCTGTTCTATAGTAAGATATATTATGCTAAAATATGACTACAAATTTATTTTAAAAATTAAGATAATTTAACATCATATTATCACTTTTCAGCTTAAACACATTTTAAATATGATTGCTGTGTACTTTTGGTTATGTAATCACGGTTAGCAGACTCTATGATTAAAATAAATATTGGGCATGGTTGCCAAAATAAATACTTTTTTAAAAATGAAATAATTGTGTTAAGGCATTCTTTTGGATTGAAGGTAGGTGGATTTCTAATGAAAGGAGGAAATTAAAGGGCATACAACTTTTGAATTAGAGGATGGGAAGTAAGTGATTTAGCCTCAAAACTGCTCTTTATAATTTCTAAGTGTTTGGAAATGTTATCTCTTAAAGCCAGAACTATTTCAAACAAAAGCTCAGCCACAATGTCATAATGAGGAAAATGTTTCCTAAGTATTAGCTGTACTCTTTCCGCTGTCAATAATTTGAATATCACCAGTGGCCATGGCTAAAAATACCAGCAGCCATAAATTGTTTTATCAAATCACTTTTTGAAATTATAAGGGGGTTGTAAACGTAAGTCCAAGCCCCATGTGCTTAACTATAGTTAAGATTTTAAAAATATGTATCTTTTTTGTTTTTTAAGACACAAGCTCTTGTTCTCTTGCCCAGGCTGGAATGCAGTGGTGCAATCATAGGTCACTGCAGCCTTTAAACTCCTGGGCTCAAGTGAACCTCCTGCCTTAGCCTCCTGAGTAGCTAGGACCACAGGTGTGTGCCACCAGGCTCAGCTAATTTTTTAAAACTTTTTTTTTTTTTTTTAGAAATGGGGTCTCACTATGTTGCCCAGGTTCGTCTTGAACTATGTCCTCAAGTGATCCTCCTCTGGTGGCCTCACAAAGCACTGGGTTTACAAGCGTGAGTCACGGAGTTTGGCCCCCTAGAATATATATCTTATGCATTAATATGAAAAGGAATAACTGAGAGATAAGAATCTAATCTGAAATCTCTGAAACTCTGTAAGCCTATTTAAATACATTCTACTAAAAATAGCCATAACACAGGAAAGAAATTCATATATGGCAGCAGAATGATTCCAAGCAAAATGTTAGTTACATATTCATTGGTCTAACTGTTTATTTATATATAGGCCATTACAAAATAGTAGGTTTGGGAAGAACCAAGGAAGATTCATTGATTTATAATGCCTAGAGACAGCATCAGCTGGCTTGGATGTCATCCTAGTGTTTTTCGTTTTGTTTCTTTGCTGTTTTATTTGTTTTATTTGTTGTGCTGCTGGGTATATGGAGGTGATAGATCCAACTCTGTACCACTGTGAAATCAAGAAACTTACTATTCAATTTGTGTTTGAGTAAATAGGTGCTCTATTAAAACAACAACAACAACAAAAACAAACATGGTAGCACAGATAAAGAATTACTGAACAAAGGCATTGAAAATTTTGCCTCATAAAATTTGAGATGAGGAAACATTATCAGAAAATTCTATTGGCCGTGTGGCCTCACATAATGGCCAATAGTAATGGAGAATTTGTTAATTATTTGTAAGATTTGGTCTGCTCAGTATCTGTTGGAATCCCGGTAGTGACAGACATCAGTATTGTAACTAATACTGATTAATCAGTGAAGCCACCGGAACTGTACATATCAATGTTGTGTTTTGACAGTATTGTTTCTTTCTTTCTCTAGACCAGTGTTTCTCCACTGGGGGTGATTTTGCTCCCAGGAGACATTTGTCAGCTCTGGAGACATTTTTGATTGTCCTGAATAAATGTGAGTGGTTTGCTCTGGGAATCTAGGGAGTAGAGGTCAGAAATGTGCATCCTACACTTAATGCAACCAGAAATGTCAGGAGTGTAGAGTTTGAGAAACTCTGTTCTAGACAGAGATACAAGAGAAACCCTGTGATAATAAGAAGGTAGTTTTTTGAGGTGAGATCAAAGTAATGACTTTTAAACTGATAATTTTAAGGGAGATATTAAGCTGTGGCTTCCAGCTTCATTAGTTTCAGGTACTTTTCTTCTTTTTAAGAACAACCCTGCAAAGAAGACCAGCATGCATGAGTAGGATCATTTGGCCTTGGCTTCCTCTCTTGTGTGTATTGCTGTGTATAAAATAAAAGTATGACCCAGTTTTCTTACAATTTTTGGATGATGCTTCTGATTGAGACATTTTTGTTCAGATAAGTTAATATCACTTATTTGGCTATTGCCAATTTTTTTTTTTTTTTTTTTTTTTTTTTTTTACTAGGAAGCAGTTGTTCCTTTTTAAGATAGAGGTTAAAAACTGATGGCTACTGGGGACTCCAGTCAGCATAATTGCTTTCATTGCTGCATTGTGCTCATGAATAATTGAATTTCATCATCTTTTGCTTGGGCATGTCCTTCCCCTCGCCATAGCAGTTACCATTTCCTGTTGCTAGATACCTTCGTATTTATCTTATTTTTATCATCCACTATGAAAATATTTAGATACTTATATCCTCAATATTTATTTAAAAATGATTATTATGTTTATTTACATTATTTAGGTAATTTCCAATTCAGTCATCAAAATAGGATGTAACATTGATGTACATTCAGGGAAACAAATGGAATAATACATGTTTCAGCAAAGATTAGACACTTTCTGTATTTACTTATGGAAGAAAACACTGAATCTACCATAGACATTTAGGCTCTTCAAAATTTTCTGTAAGTTAGATATATGTGAAAGTGAATTCCAGCATAACTTTAAAAGTGGTGGTCATTAAAACAGGGAAATTAGAAAGAAAATTTCTGATCCTTACCCTGGAAGTCTACTCAGGCACTATTTTAATTAAAAGTGTGAGAGGAAATAGTCTTGTTGCTTCTATGTGTTTGCAGGTACGACAGGATTACCCTGCAGTTTCAAGCAGTTATTCCTACAGTTCCGCATAGGTTTAAAGGGCTAAAATTGATTACTACAATATTATTTTTTACCCTAAATTAACATTATGAAGGATCTAGAAATTAGGTTCTACTAACTTATTCATGAGGACAAAGTATCTCAGATGCTATGACCATTTTATTGCCAATAATGATAGTGTTACTAATAAATCCACATTCATAGCCATTTAATGATTATGCATATTGTTGAATGAGTAAGTAATCCTTATAAACAAAATTATCTAAGTAATATAAAAATAAAATTATCCGAGTAATATAAAAATAATATTAAAAATAATATAACTAAATTGTTTCCTTCATATAGGAATAAAATTATGACAAAAATAAATTAGATGACATTTGTTTAGTTATATGAACTAGAGCTTGGTTCAGTCTTGTCTGACAGAGCCTCTTAGATATATGCGATAAAAGGATTACCATTCCAGTGCTGATTTTTTTAGAAGATTCTTATTTAGTTTCTTTGGAGCTGGAGGTGTCAGACAGGGTGCTGGAAACCAACAGGCAGCTAGATTTATAACAACTGTTTGCGATTGTTTTGGAATTTGGCTTCCTGAGAGGTCAGCTCTCTGACTTGTATCCAGGACCAGTCAGTCCATCTTGAGCAAGCTGAGGCTCTAGTTTAAACATTTGATGGATATTTCTGCCCTTCATTTTCTTTCTGAATAATTTTATATATTGCTGTCTCCCAGTCATGGGAAGCCAATTAGAAATTTTTAAAAATATTGGTCAAAGGGTACGAAGTGTCAGACAGAAGGAATAATAAGCTTTAGAGAAGCAGAACAGGGCGACCAGAGTTAGAATAATGTATTGTGGATTTCAAAATTACTGAGAGTAAATTTCAAATGTCTTACTACAAAAAGATGGATATGGGAGCTGATGAATATGTTAATTAGCTTGATTTAATCATTCCACATTGTGTATTCTTCCATATATATCAGAACATCACATTTTGCCCCATAAATATATAAATTATAGTTTATAAACTAAAATTATTAATAGAAATTTTATAAAATAATAACACTCAGTGTTTTATTACTTTATGATGGAACTTAAGCAAACAAAATACATTTTCAAGAAACTTTTCAAGCTTTTGAAGTTGATGATATAAAAATAATTTTCCCCTCTTTTGATCTTTCATAATACTTCAGTCTACACAGCTTTGATGATGTAGAACTATGTGTTGCCAAAACTTCTGCAGCCCTTCCACACTCCACATTACATAATACAGATATTTTAATAGTATATTGGAAATATATTAAATTAGTATTTTAGTTTGCTTGTGAAACATGCATGAGCATTCAAGGAAGTTCAATTTTTGGTAAACATTAAATGATAATAGCTCATTGTAGAGCTAGAAAGCATTTTCCCTGTCTCCTACTTCAGTGTAAATTTAAAAAAATAAAAAACAACTGAGACCCAGAGAAATAGAGAGACTTGCTCAATATATCTAGTGTAGTCTTGAGACTAGGGCAAACATTTCTTGACTCCTAATCCAGTGTTGTTTTTAATATTACTAGCTGAGAATTCCATTCAAAATACCTTTTAAAGAAATGTAAAAATAAATAATGATCCTTTCGTTTTTTATATATAAAAAATATCTACGTTTATTTGTGGAATTTTTACTTAACCCTTTTAGGAAAGATGCTTGAATTAAATATGTGTATGTTTGTATGTATTTATTCATATGTTCACATAATACAGATAGATGATAGATATCTACATATAGATCTATCTATGCAAATATTGATCTATCTATATCTATCAATCAATCAGTCAGTCTATCTATTTTACTACCAGATAATCAGTAAGGAAACATTATATAGTGAGTGGAAAAGAGGAAAATTGTAAGTGTGGTTTACATGGCTTTGTTTGCCTTAACTTGTCTGAAGTCATCGTATTTGTTTTTAACATATTTTAAATATTATGATGACTATAACCGGTGTCATCATTCTTTCCATCCAAACGTTTTCAATTCTTGTTGAAATATTGCCTTGTGAACAAAGGATAACAACCTTGGCTGCATTACACACACACACACACACACACACACACACACACACACCCCACAGCAAGCAGCACCTATTATTATGAACTACTACTCTACTTCTTTTCTTTCCCCTGATGTATCTGGCTGAAATACTCTAGTTTATATTTGAATTTCTTCTGTCCCTTAAAAACTTGTAGAGATATTTCTACCTCTCCATCTTTATGATGTTTCTGCGTCATTGTTGAAATGACTCATTATGCCTTATTACTTTTTTAATTTATTTTCCAAGTGTTGTTTGGATCCCTGTTGTGTGTCAGATAATATTCCAGATTCTGGGGATACAATGGTGAGCAAGGCAAGTTTGTCAGACTGACAATAAATGAGTAATTAATTGAAAATACAGAAAATGTCAGCTAGTAAATTTAAATCCTTGTTGAAAAATAACATAGGGTGAGATCTAGAGAATGATTAGGTGCTTAGGAAAGGCTCACTACGGAGATAACATTTCAAGGTCAAATTGAAGAGTTGTGTAGGTTGCAAGGCCAGTAATTACAAACAACATAGGGTTCAAACTATATAGATCTATTCCAAGAACAGAAAATATGTAAGTGGTGGACGTGGGTGGAGAATGTTACAAGATGAACTCAATGAGATAACTAGGGGTAAGATTTATATTGAGTTTTGTAGGTCAAGGTTTTATTTTGTGAGCAGTAGGTACACTCTGAAGACAGAAAGTGGCAATATCTGAGTCATATTTTAAAAGTACACTCTGTCAATTATGTGGGGAGCATTTTCTAAGGATACTAAAGTAGAAACTGAGAGACCATTCTGAAGGCTATTGCAGTGGTACAAATAAGAGAAGATGCAGGGCGTGAACTATGTACAGGGATGCTATTGGAGAAGGTAAAAAGTAGGTGGGTGGAGGATTTGCTTGGAGATAAAATGGGTAGGGCTTTATTGGTTAATTACCTTCAACCTGTTGGAAATAGAGGAATCAGCATCATCTCCAAGGTTTTAAATGTCATTAAATGAGTAATTCTATTTTGAATATTTTGCCACAATTTTTGACAATAGAATCTATTTCATGGTTAGTTCTTATATGTATATGTTTATGCAAGTTTTCTGTGTATAACAGTATAACAGAGGAATTTTTAGAAGCCTGGTTGAAAAAATCTTGAAATAAAATTAACAAATTTATAATAAATAGAACATAGACATGCAATCCGTTATCTCTTGGGGCTTAAAATATATTATATTGCCTATGATTATTTGATTCAATGACTCCGTAATATTTTATGTGCTTTTTCTGTTCCAACTACAACTACAGCTGAAGATACAATAGAAAATAGGAGAGAAAATAGGAGAGCTCCTGCCATAAGGAAAATAGGAGAGCTCCTGCCATAAGGATCTCATTATGTATTAAGGGAGATATGCACTAATCAAATAATTAGATATATAAACATTTACAATTTATGATATAGAATAACTGCAAAGTATAGGAATATAAGAATGAAAGTTAAATATTGCTTTTACTTTTATTGCTTAATATCCATGTCAGAATTTCTAATGCATTGGCCGTATCTGTTTTAAATAAGTCACGGAAAGCTTCCCTAAAGAAATGAAGATGAGCCGGGCTCAATGGCTCACGCCTGTAGTCCCAGCACTTTGGGAGGCTGAGGCGGATGGAGCATAAGGTCAAGAGATCAAGACCATCCTGGCCAACATGGTGAAACCCCATCCCTACTAAAAATACAAAAATTAGCTGGGTGAGGTGGCATGTGCTTCTAGTCCCAGCTACTCAGGAGGCTGAGGCAGGAGAATCGCTTGACCTCGGGAGGCGGAGGTTGCAGTCAGCTGAGATAGCGCCACTGCACTCCAGCCTGGCAACAGAGCGAGACTTCATTTCTAAATAAATAAATAAGTAAATAAGAGATGAAGATGACTGCAGATAAGTTGACTAAGCA
Source organism: Nomascus leucogenys (assembly GCF_006542625.1). NCBI lineage: Eukaryota > Metazoa > Chordata > Mammalia > Primates > Hylobatidae > Nomascus > Nomascus leucogenys. The sequence goes on from NC_044400.1 coordinate 21,440,419, forward strand.
GGACTATGGCTTGAGCATAGTGAGACAGGCATGAGGCATGCAGTATTAGAAACAAAGAATGCCATGGTAGTGGGAGCAGCACAAGGAAGGGGAAAACAGGTTGGAGAAATAAGTAGTGGCCAGATCACGCGGGTCATGGTGCTGAATTTTCAAAAATGATCAGATTTGCTTTTAGAAACAAATATATTCCTGTTGAAGTGAGAGAGAGTAAGTTAAAATTGAAAGTTGTGGCTCAAGAGAGGACAAATAAAGACACTGCTGGATGGCCTAGGCTTGAGAGTATAAGCAAATGGACTTAGGCAGTGGCAGCAGAGAAGTGAAAGATTTGGATGATAATAATAAGTAAAATAAAAAGAAAGTAACAAAATAAGAATGTATTGGTTGGGGATGGGGGTTAGAATGATGTATCAGGGATAGTTCTTGAGATTTTGGTTGTATGACTTAAATGAAAGGGGAGTTAACCATTAAGATGGGGAATTCTGGGTGAGAACCAGGTTTGAGCGTATGGTTGGATGAAAATATCTGTTAAGCGGCATTTAGTAACTAAGTGGGGAAATCTTTCAAACAGTATTTAGGGTGTCACATTTCTTGATTCAAATGTGAAAAATAAACCTTTAAATTAAAAATAGTCTCCACTCCTACGTGGAGGTTACAGTGAGCCGAGATCACACCACTGCACTCCAGCCTGGGCGACAGAGCAAGACTCTGTCTCAAAAAAAAAAAAAAAAAAAAAAAAAAGTCTCCACTTCTTAAAAAGAAGGAGCAGAGTTGTGGATCATATGGTAATTCTGTATTAGCGGTTTGAGGAACTTCTAAGATGGTTGCATGGATTTGCCTTCCTAGCAATCGTGTAAGAGGGGCTTGATTTCTTCACATCTCTACAAAACATGTTCTTACCTATTTGATTTTAGCCATTTTAGTGGGTGTGAAGTAATATCTTGCCATGGCATTTATTTGTATTCCCTTAATTTATTGATGATATTAAGGATCTTTTCATGTGCTTATTGATCATTTGTATATCTTTGTTGGAGAAATGTCTGTTCAAATTCTTTGCCCATTTTTTACTCAGCTCTTTTCTTTTAAGTTGTTAAATTGTAAGATTTTTTTCATATATTAAAAATCAAATTCCTTGTCAGATACATAAGTTTCAAATGTTTTCTCCCAGGTATGTTGTCTTTCACTTTCTGGTTGGTGTCTTTTGATGCACCAGATTTAAATGTTGATAAAGTCAAATCTATTTTTTCTTTAGTTTTCTATACATTGTTAATTTAGACTAACTTCTTTTTGTGTGTTTGAGAACATAACAGATTTTTATTCCTATGTTTAGTTCTATGATACATTTTGAGTGGATTTTTTAATATGATGTGAGGAAAGAGGTCCACATTTATTCTTTTGCATGTGGAAATACGATTATCCATGTAACATTTTTGAAAAGAAAAGATTTTTTTTTCTGTTGAATAATTTTGGCACCCTTCTCAAATGTCAGTTGACCACAAATATATGGTTTTGTCTTGGGACTCTCTATTCTATTAATCTATATGTTTATCCTTAGGCCAGTAGTTCAGTCTTGACTACTGTAGCTATGTGGTGAGACTTGTAATTAAGATGTGTGAGCCCCTGAACTTTGTTCTTCTTTTTCAAATTTGGATTTCTGTGTGCCTTGCATTTCCATATGAATTTTAAGATTAACTTGTAAAATTTGCAAACAAATTCAAAGGAAGCTAAGACTTTTGATAGTGATTATATTGCTTATGTAGATCAATTTGAAAAATAGTGCTACCCTAACAAGGTTCCGATCTGTAGACATACAATGTCTTTTAATTTATTTAGATATTTTTCAATTTCTTAAAAGAATGTGTTGTATTTTTCCATCTAAAAATCATACTTTTATTGTTGAATTTGTTACTAGGTATTTTATTGCTTTTGTGGCCATTATAAATGGAATTGTTTACTCCATTTCATCTTTAAATTGTTTGCAGCTAGTGTATAGAAATGTAATGATTTTTGTGTATTGATTGCTTATCCTGCCACATTGCTGAATTTGTTTAGTAGTCCAGTCTCTTTATACTCATAAGGGGCTATCAGTCTGTAGCTTTTTCCAATTATGTCTTTGTCTGGTTTTGATATCAAGATAATACTAGCCTAATAGAATAAGTAGCAAATTGTTTCCTCCTTTTATTTTTTGGAAAAGTTTATGAAGGATTTTTTTTTTTAATGTTTCATGGAACTCACTGATGATACCATTATGGCCTAGGCTTCTTTTTCACAAGAAGTTTTAAATTTATTTCATCAATCCTTTTACATGTTATAAGCCTATTCAAAATATATACTACTTCTGAAATTTATGTCTTTCTAAGACTTCTTGTTTTGATCTAAATAACTGAATTTGTTGATAAACAATTTTATAGTATTCTGTTATATGTTCATTCCTGTAAGGTTGGTACTGATGCCTCTTCTTTCATGCCTGATTTTAGTAATTTGAATCTTTTTATGTTTTCTCATACATCTATCTAGAGTCTTGCCAATTTTACTTTTCAAGGAAGAAACTCTCAGCCTTATTCATGTTCTCCATTGTTTTTTTAGCCTAGATGTAACTTATGTCCACCTAAGCTTTATTAATTCCTTCCTTCTGCTTGCTTGTGTTAGTTTTCTTGGTTTTTTCTAACTTCTTTAGGTAGAAGTTTAAGCTATTAATTTGAGATATTTATTTTCTTCTTGCCCTTTTTTCTTCTTTCTTCTTCTTCTTCTTTTTTTTTTGAGACAGGATCTCACTCTGTTACCCAGTCTGGAGTGCAGTGGCACAATCATATCTCACTGCAGCCTCAACCTCCCAGGCTCAAGTGATCCTCCCACCTCAGCCTCCTGAGTATCTGCACTATAGATGTGTGCCACCATGCGCAGCTAATTTTTTTTAAAAAAGTTTTGTCAAACTGTGGTCTCACTATGTTTCCTAGGCTGATCTTGACCTTCTGGGCTCAAGTGATCCTCCTGTCTTGGTCTGCCAAAATGTTGGGGTTACAGGTGTGAGCCACCACACAAGACTTCCTCCCTCCCTTCCCCACTCCCTCCCCTCTTTCCTTCCTTCCTGCCTCCCTCCCTTTCTTTTCTTCTCTTTTCTTTTTCTTTCTTTCTTTTTGACAGAGTCTCACTCTGTTGCCCAGGCTGGAGTGCAGTGGTGTGATCATGGCTCACTGTAGCCCCCTCCCAGGCTTAAGCAATCTTCCCACCTGAGCCTCCTGAGAAGCTGGGACTGCAGTCATGAGCCACCATGTCTGGCTAAATTTTTAATTTTTTGTTAGATTGTGTCATACTATGTTGCCCAGGCTGGTTGTGAATGACTTACCCCAAGCAATCCTCCCACCTAGGCCTCCCAAAGGGAGGATTACAGACATGAGCCACCACACATGGCCTAAGATTACAGATATGAGCCACTGCACTTGGCCTCTTTTTCTTTCTTTCTTCCTTTCTTTCTTTTCTTCTTCCCTTTTTTCTCTTTACTTTCTTTCTCTCTCTGTTTTGTTCCTAATATAGATTTTTACAGCTAGTAATTTCCCTGTAAGCTCTTCTTTACTATATATCATAAATTTTTGTATTTTGTGTTTTCATTTTCATTCTTCTCAAAGCATTTTATTATTTCCATTGTTATTTATTTCTTGTTTCATTGGTTATTTAGGTAACTGTTGTTTAGTATCTATATATTTGTGAATTTCCCCAGTTGCCTTCCATTATTGATTTTTAATATCATTTTATTTGGGTCAAATAACATACTTTTTATAATTTCAATACTTTTCTATTCATTGAAACGTGTTTTGTGGCCTAACATATGATCTCACCTAGAAAATATTTCATGTGGACCTCATAAGTATGTGTGTATTTTCTGCTAGCATTTTCTGTCTGTAAGATCTTTTTGCTTTATAATGTTGTTTGTCTTCTATTTTATTATTGATGTTCTGCCTACTGGTTCTATCCATTGCTGAAATCAAGGTTTTGAAGTCTCCAACTATTTATTATTAAATTGTTTATTTTCCCTTCCAATTCTATAAATTTTTGCTTCATATATTTGTGACCTCTGTTATATGTGCATACATATTTATAATTGTTTTATTTTTCTGATATAATGGCCCTTTTATTATTGCATAATTTTTATCTTTGTCTCTAGTAAGAATTTTTGCCTTAGAGTGTATTTCTTTTGATGTTAGTGAAACCATTCTATCCTTGTTTTGTTCACCAGTTTCATGGTATACCTTTTTCACCTTTTTATTTTAAATTTATTAGTGTCTTGAATTTAGAATATATCCTTTGTATACAGCATATAATTAGATTATTTTAAAACAATTTATCCTGTCAACCTCCACATTTTGATTCATGTGTTTATTTTCATTTAATGCAATTATTAATAAGGTAGAACATATATTGGCCATTTATTTAATAATATTTGCTTTCTACATATCATATGTCATTTTTGTTTCTCCATTCTTGGATTTCTCACTCCTTTTTTGTTAGATATTTTCTGCTGTATCTTTTATATTTGCTATTGTTCCTTTACTATATTTGCTATTGTTCCTTTACTATTTTTTGTGTTATTTATTTAGCCATTGCCTTGTAATTTACAACTAGCGTCTTAATTTAGAATAAATTTGTTCAGATAAAATATTAATTTACTTTCAATAGTATACAAACATTATTCCAATTTCATTTCATGTTTTTCACCCCTTTGTACTATAATTTTCTTATGAGTTGTATCTTTATATGTTATAACCCAATCAACATACTTTTATAATAATTGTTTTTATGCAGCTATGTTCTAAAACAAGTATGATAAGAAAGGAGTTACAAGCAAATGTGTTTATGTTGTCTTTCTTAATAACTGTGTGGATACTTTTACTAGGTCATTTTATGTCTTCATGTGGTTTCAAGTGACTATTTATTGTCATTTCATTTCAGCCTGAAGGACTTCTTCCTTTAGTGTTTCCTTAGAGCAAGGCTAATAGTAACAAATGTTCTCAGGTTTTGTTTATTTAGAAATGACAATTTATCCTTCCTGTACGAGAGGAAGTTTAGCTCGATATAGAATTCTTTGTTGACAAGCTTTTTCTTTTAATACTTTGAAGACGTCAACCTAAATCTCTTCTGATCTCTATGGTTTCTTACGAGAAGTCAGCTGTTATTATAATTGAGGGTTCCTTGTATGTGATGTTATGTTTTTATTGCTATTTTCATTAATTTCCCTTTGTCTAAGTTTTGTCAACTTGACTATGATGTATCTACGTGAGGATCTTTTTGAGTAGAATTTTTTTGAGTAGAAACTTGGAATTTTTTGAACTTCTTAAGTATATATATTATGTTTTATCAAACTGAGAAGTTTAGAGTCATTATTTTTTAAAACTTGTTTCTACATATTTCTCCTTTTCTTCTCTATAGTCTTTCCGGTTTTCCTTCTTTTTAAATATTGGATATGTCTCACTCTATACATTATTTATATGTGTCTCTTAAAATAGTAACTTTAAATTATAATTTTAATAAAACATGGTCTAATAATCTAAATATTACTCTCAAGGTCTTCCAGTGACATTTTTTAAAACAAGATAATGAAAACATATATTGTAAAATATAAATATTTACACTATCTGACATGAGGTTCATTACATACATGTGGCTACTTAAATTTATTTTTAATTAAAATCATGTAAAATTTAAAATTCCATCTTTCAGTCACACTAGCCACATTACAAGTTTTCAATAGCTAAATGAAACCAACAGCTACTACATTGGACAGCATAGAGATAAAACATTTTCATCATCACAGAAATTTCTGTTAGATAGAACTGTCACAGATGTATATATAATAAAAATTCCCCCTTCATCACTCAGTACCCACTTTTGAATGAAGCCATGTAAATATTTGTACCTGTCAAAAATCTACAGAAATACATTTGTATATATCTTCATGGGTCTATACATAAACAATATAGTATTCTATAATATATACATTTATATGTGTGCGTATGTGTATATGTAAGTGTATATGTCTACATTATATTTAATTTCAACAGTACATATGGTCTATACTTTTTATCCACTTAATGTATCTTGAAGAGCTTTTTATATGAACTTTTTTAAAACAAAAAAAAATGTAATAGCACCATAAAGTGTTCTTGTATGATGTATTACCAATGGTTTAAATATTTTTCTATTACATTACTGCTCCAAAACAAACATAAACAAACAAACAGCAAAGCAGGCATATTTCAAATATATATGTAGGCTAACTATATTCTAGTGTATTGGTGAGTCAAAGAAAGTTTATATTGCAATTTATTAGATAGTATCAAATTTCACTAATCAAACCCACCAATAGCATATGATACTGTCTGTTAGTCCACTCTTCCTGTTGTTGGGTATTGTTCAACCTTTTAGTTATTTTTGATTTGGCTGAGAAAAGATAGAATTTAATCCTTATGTGGATTTACAATTATTTAATTATGAGAGAGGTTGAGAATCATCTTTTTATATGTGCGTTGGCCATTGTTGTTTTCTGATGTTTGAATTCCTGTGCATGAGTCTTTCATATTGGGACTTTGCAAATGGCATTCATGGAAGGAACATTTTTAAAAAACATTTGTACTTAGTCTTAATCCAACTGGAATTACTCATTCATTAATATCTGTAAAGTCCACTGAAAGGATGTTCTGTGTTTCACGTATGTTAATAAACCTGTTGTATCTGTTGAAACTGGACTGAAAGAAGAAATGAATGAATGTAAAGGAAGAGAGAACAATGGAAACAGTTGTGAGTAAATGTCTATAACTAACTCATTCAGTTATAAACACCTGTTTAATAAAATTGGAGGAATCATCTACCCTATAAGAGTTGGAAATCTTACCCCTAAATTTTCCTTCAGTTTTTAAAATGAAATAAAATGAATAACGAAAAAATAAACACACACACTGAACACCTTCTTCCAGCCTTAGGCTTAATTCAGCCCCTATTTGGACATCGAAAAACATGCAGAAAACTGATTTATCTTAGCATTCTACACACTTCACAAAAAATTGAAGCTATTAGTGAACTTTTCTGAGAAAGTGGACAATACAAGAAAAGGCTTTTGGATTTAGGCCATAAAAATGGAAGTTTAGTGCATGACAACTCAACTAGTGAATGTCTGCCTCAGCTCCTAAGCACAGTTGAGGAGATCAGCAGTGTTTGCTGCTGTTCTTGGGAGACAATAAAAGAGAACCCTGTTCTTACTTCAGAGCTTGAGATTTTGCTCAAGACATTGAATCTGGAGGCAGCTCTTGATTGTTTCTTATTGTCATTGTCACTAAATTTGACTTGATTTTACAGGCCTTCTTTCTTTCTCCAACTAAGCAGAAAGTGCCACCAGGGATGTAAATCTAAAATTATTCTTTTCCTTTATTTTTGTTATTTGCTTTGGCATGGAAGGGTCATTTATGATATCTCTGCTTATCAAAAGGATACTGACAAATGAGCAGGAAACAGCAAATCAATCTATTATTAGGAGTCCGGAACAGGAGGTGTAATGTTACATCTGTTAATATATTCAAGAAATATTGATATTCTAAGCTGAAAACCCGAGCCTTGTTATTCTTTGTTTTTTTTTTTTAAGTGAATTGCACATTCAGAATCTTCTTAATGGTCATATCCTTATATTTTTTGTTGCTTGCATCCTAAAACTATTATAATTTCATGTTAAAATTAGAGGATGGAGATATTTTAGCATACCAATATGCTAAGTTGTAAATTATAAAGACATAATGAAAACTCTTAGTTAACTTAGAAAATGTTAATGTAATTAATATGTAAAAACTCTTCCAAATAAATTGAAAATGAACAAAAATTATAAATGGACTTTTTATCAAAAACATTGTTGATAAATTTAAAAGCTGCTTAACATAATTCGCAAACATGACTATTTATCAACAAGAAGATAGTATTTTTCACATATCCTATTGGCAAAGATTAACCCTGATGTTACCATGTATTGGAAAGACTGTGGAATAATAGAGCCTCTTACTCCTTGATAGCAGGAATGCCATTTGTGTTTTTACTTTGGGTAAAATTTTGTCATTATTGTGTGAAGTATAACATTCACATGCCCTACAATCTAAAAATTCCTTCCTAGGTATATACCATAAGGAAGCAATTGCACGTGTATTTCAGGAAACAGGAGGAGGGAGGTTTATTCAGTCACAGTTGCAAACAACCACTGGTCTCCTCAACTGTGCTTAGGAGATATTAAAGGATATTTCTGATAAAATGACCTGTATAAAGCATGGCTTTCAACCTTGGAGAATTAAAGTGCAGGTTTACTAAATGAAAACTCAACTTTTAAATTAATTCACAGTGTAAATTACTGTTATATCCTTGGGTTTCTGGTTAATGTCTAACTCAGTTTGCTTTGATACATAGGTATGTTTGCCTATATAATGTATAATTTAATCTTAGTTGGTCTTGAACTTTTGAAAGAGGCATCAGGCAGTCCATGATCATCTTATACTTCCCTTTATCACTCAGCATTTTGTTACTGATTCATGCATATTTGCATTTAAGCTGTAGTCCAGTTATTTTATGATATTCTATTTTTATGTCATTCTCATGGTTATATGATATGCCATTCTTTACATATATTACAATATATTTATTGTTTATCTTATACTTAAATTTAATTGAGAATTAAATTTTTAATTGCTAAATCTATCATGAATGACAATACGTGAAGAGACAAAAGCTGTGATTAATCCAATTCAAGAGAGAAAATGATAAGGATAGAGTAGGTATCTGTCTTATCCATTAATTCATATTTGTCTTATCTACTAAACGATATCTGTCTTATCTACTAGTTCATTTTGTGTTGCTGTAAAGGAATATCTGAGGCTGGGTAATTTACATAAAAGATGTTTATTTGGCTCATGGTTCTGCAGACTGTGCAAAGAGCATGGCCCTGGCATCTGCTTCTGGTGAGGGCTTCAAGTTGCTTTATTCATGGTGGAAGGTAAAGGGCAGCCTGCATGTGCAGAGATAACATGGTGAGAAAGGAAGCAAGAAAAAGAGAGAGGAGGTGCCAGGCTCTTTTTAACAACCAGCTCTCATGGGAACTAATAGAGTAAGAACTCACTATGATAAAAATGGCGCCAAGCCATTCATGAGGAAGCCTGTCCCATGACCTAAACACCTGTCATTAGACCCCCACCTCTAACACTGGGGATCAAATTTCAATATGAGGTTTGAAGGAGTCAAACGTCGAAACTGTAGCAATATCAAATATGGTATCATTGAGGAATATATATGAATATATAAAATCTGGCACAATTAAATATCTTTTTTATTTGCTAACCTATGTTTTCTCTTATTTTTTGGAATTATTAATTATAATGCTAAATTAATGATGTTATATAAACCTTAAATGAGCCTTTGAACCATCAGCTATCAAGAAGATTTAGTCTTTGAAGCACTATTATTTTTCTGTTTCTATTTCATAAAAAGAAATAATTCAGCCATGGTAAAAAAAAGTTTTTTTACTTAACATTGGATATTATAGTTTCCCTTCATTTTATAAATATGGGAATTGCAAAGCTTTTGGTAACCATTATTTTTCTTAAACTAGAAATAAAATCATATTATTAATTGAAATACTTAAAATATGCATGTTTTAAAATAATAATTATATTATTTTTGTTTATAAAATTATACTCTGTAAAATGTGCCTGATGGGCTATCATGACAAGAATGAATTTAAGTAACTTTCTAATGGACAGCTCCAGTCTACTCATCTTATAAGTATTATGTTACACACATTGTATAAGGCCATGGCGAGGAAAACTCATACTGAAATTCTAATGTCAAATTTTTTAGGACTTCCATAGCTTTTATATGCTGTATTCTTTAATGCAGCTGTGCTTGAAGGTAACAGCACCATTTAAAAATATATATATACTTGATATAGGATGATTATAAAGCACTAAGACAATTTGAAAAATCATTAGACCAGCACAAACTGAACTTCACATAAATAATTTGCATAAATATGTAAGTTACAATATTTCTTTTCTTCTTTCATCAACCCATAGCTTTTCCAATTTATTAAAGTGTTGGGTAGAGAAATATTGGCATTCTTCTCAAGTGTTGGGTGGAGAAATATTGGCATTACTCTCAAATTCACCTTTTCTGCCCTATTTTTTTAAGTTATTAATAGATTTTAGTGATCATTAATTTCCACTTTCTGTGAAAAATAAAAATTGCCTTTTAAATGTTTTAGTGTATGGCCTGTGATGTAAATGAATAGAATATTATTTTGGCTGTTTACATTTATTGAGCAATAAAAATATATGTGTGTCAGTCTATATGGATTAGTAGGTATTGATTCAATACTCATAAAAATTACATAGTTGTATCATGGCATTTTCTGCATTGGATTGTTTTATTAAATACTCCAATATCAACAAAATTCATGGTAACAAGAAAATATATATATAGAGAGAGCATCTATTATGTTTACAAAATATAGATATTGCAGACATCAGGAAAGAGATATAATTTAAGCACAATCATAATTAATTGGTCAGCTAAGAAAAGAGAACATGAAAAAATACACGGTAAAAAAAATTGATTTTAAAATTTCCTGCATATATACCGTTATAGCTACAGAGAACAATCAAGCCTTTGTTTACAGCTAAATTATTAAAAGCTATTTGCTTCTTCTCTGTTCTTAAAGCCAGACAGTGAAAGAGAGTGTGTCTTTTGCATCATTCTAGAGACTGTTGCCTCCTTTCCCAGCTCCTCTTGATTTCCCTTTTCTTCTTTTCAAGTAGATTGTAATCTTTTTCCCTCTGCTCCTCCACTGATGGTCCACTGGCTTTCTAAAATCCTTCCTCATGCTCAAACCAGGGAATTTGGTCATTTATAGACTGCACTATAAAAGAAGCATTTCCATAATATATACTTAATTACGTGTTTCAAAATTAACATTTTTCCAAAATGATAGATGGCATTTCTAAATATTTTTGTCAGGTATCAATAAACTAATAATGAGATTGAGTAGTGAGGGAAGTTATACCCTAAATAAATTTAACATAAAGGATGGCCGGGCGTGGTGGCTCAGGTCTGTAATCCCAGCACTTTGGGAGGCCAAGGCAGGTGGATTATGAGGTCAGGAGTTTGAGACCAGTCTGGCCAACATAGTGAAACCCCGTCTCTACTAAAAATACAAAAAATTAGCCGGGCGTGGTGGCGGGCACCTGTAGTCCCAGCTACTTGGGAGGCTGAGGCAGGAGAACTGTGTGGACCCGGGAGGCAGAGGTTGCAGTGAGCCAAAATAGCGCCCTTGCACTCCAGCCCGGGTGACAATGCAAGACTCTGTCAAAAAACAAAACGAAACAAAACATTAAGGATATGTGTGTGAATGTTTAGGGAGTTTGATGGGCTGGAGGTTGAGGGAGCAGGGAAAATATCATAGGACCCAAGAAGACTTACATTTTTGTCTCCATCATTCACTATTTGTTAAAAATGTACCCATCTACACTTTCAGAATTATTCAGCCAAAGCTCCTGGAGCATGTTTTTTTTTTATTTTGTAAATAGAGATGTCGTTAGATATTTTTATTACCAGCTTATTCCAAGGTCTAGAACAATACACGTCCCTACTACACAGGTCCTAATGTTCTGCCGTTTCTCAATGTTAAGGCAACCAAGTCCTTTATACCAACTTGTGTTAATTGTAACTGCATCTCTCATTCTCCCTTCGCTCAGTCTTTTCTCAGTCTCAAGTCATACAAATGAATATTTTATATTTTCTGGCACTTCTGACATTTAAGTTTGTGTTTAATGATTTCTTGCTATGATCTTTAATATCTGACATCTTGGAATACCATCATTATCTCATTTTCTACCTCTAGTTATAATGTTTCTGACAAAAGTGAATCATTGTAATGGAGCCTCTTAATAGGGACATTACTGTGGCAATAAAATATGTAAATTGCAGTTCCAAACAACCTAGAAGTGCAATCACGAAACAGTGATCAATCGTTAGATGAACTGCACATGTAATTATATACATTATACATGTGAGGTCAGATGAATCACTTGAGCTAAGAAGGACAGGGAAGGCTTAAAGGAGAAGAATTAGAATGATGCTTCAGAGGAACACGATTTGAGTAAGGAAAAGGGAAAGATGAAGGTGGTATAGCAAGTAAAGAAAGTTGAACAAAGGTACAAGAAAAAGAAAACATGCACATTTAAAGAATACAAGCAATGGTACACCATGCTCATAACTGCATGATTACTGGCCCACCCCAGTAAAGCATGTCATTTGGGGAACTTGTTGCTTTTCTTTAGAGGGGATGGATTTACATTGAACATAAACTTTCACTTATTACTCTGTATAAATGATTAAAGATGAGGCTTTCTGGCATCTCTCTTAAACTCTAGGCTTTTTATCCACAAATCCTGCACATTTCCTATTGGCTATCCTTCAGGAGTGATAACAATAATGTATGTAAAATTTAAATGTCTAAAACTTTCCTCAAAATATGCCTGTTTTTCTTTATTTTCCCCAGTGAGAATGTTACAAAAGCAGCATTCACCCAATGATAAAAACTTGAAAACCTGGAGTTATTCTGTATACTTTCTTCTTTCTCCATCTTCAAATCTAATCCTTATTTTTTTTTTGTATTTTATTCACAACCTCCCCTGTACATGTCTCTTTCACTCTTTGCCTCTGCTTCTTCCTTAACTTTGTAACATTGCTTTCTTGGATTGTCATGAGCCTTTTACCATCTCTCATGGACTCAAGATGTCATCAAATCTAACACCCAGTTGCCAAGGTAATAGTTCTAAATTCAAACCTGATTTTGCTTCTTTCTTGCCTTTCAGTTTTACCACTTATGAAAACAGTAATAAGCACTGGCATGTTCATGTTGGCAATAATGCATACTTCATACATAATAGCAGTAATCTATGGAGTCATCCCTCATCTTCCCAAGAATTGTTTTTAAGCTACTTGTGCATTTTTTGAAGGTTATTCTCATATTGTAAGCTGTAATTGTATTTAACTCAAAAACACTAGAAGATAAAGTTTTCACCTTACATTACCACCAAATAGATGAAAAGGATACCATTCTGCTTTTTAAACCTCATAGCATTGTCTTCTTTCTCCTCACCCATCCTTATGGCAATTATTACTTTACCAAAAATTGGCAAGCTTGTAGGCTCCAGACAGACTCTGGCCCCCAAGTATATTTAGGATTGAATCATAATTTTAAAATGATGAGATTATAAGTTAAATTTTGCTTTCTAACTTTTTTTGAAAAAAAAGGAAAACTAGCAACACTGTGTATTTTTCTATAGGACATTGTATCTGGAGCTGAGCAGCTACTGAGCTCTTTTAAATAGGCAGTCTGACTACTCCATCTCTGTGATTCTTACACAGATAGCTTCAGTCTTACCCAGTGGTTTAAAGCATCCATGTTTTGGACCCTTGCTCTACCATTGACTAAGGAGGTTCATGACACTCGTCTTATCCTGAACAATATGGAAAGGAAAACATCCTAGTGGGGTTGGTTCCCCAACTTTGTAGCACCTTCAGTGTCTCCCAGGGGGCTTGTTGTACAGTGAATGTTCGATACATAAGATTCGCTTGTATGGAATGATACATACAAAAGAGGTACCACAAAATGTTCCCAAGCTGCCTGAAAGCATACATTTGTTTCTCTGCTTGATCAAATACCTTGTCTTTCTTGTTTAATTCATCTAGTTAATCACCTGCATATTCGCTTTACTCTGTTTATCATACCTTGCTTGCCTTCAACAGAATGTACATAGATGGCAGGATTCATGCATTTTTATGCCCTTTGTACTATGTTGGATGTCAAAAACTGCACAGGCAGGCATCATTGCTGAGTAATGGCAATGAATACATGTGGAAATTACTTTTGCATCTTTTCATTTCAATGGTAATTAAGTTGTTAAATATGAAAGTACTGTAATAGCATTATTGGCAATAATCAACTTCCCCAAACCACAATTTGAAGTCATATTAAGTTGAAATTAAACCAGAACTATTTAATGTCTACAATTAGAATCAGTGTTGACCAAGAGGTCTCCTGTGGCTGATAGAAAGAATTAATCCCCCAAATGCAATAAATGATAACATTAAGGGCGTAAACTAAGAGGGACTGACCTAAGATTTCCAACATCTTCTGGCCTGTTGACTAAGCTGCCAAGATATGTTTCTTATTCGTGTATCATCAGTAAGTTTCTCTGCAGCATCAGTGACCTGCCCATGACTCTTTAATTTCAGAGAAGATTCTGCAGCTTGGGCCCTTGAAAAGATATTTGGAAAATTTCCCAGTTTGTGTGCTGCATAAGCTTGAGGCAGTAGAGTGGCAATTAATAAAGTGCCAGACTGGATAATTGTAGGAACTGTAAAAGATACTAAAATGTTGTTACCGGAGGCACAGACGCACCTGTGAAAGCGTGAAGTTAATCTGTGTGAGGAACATCACATGAGGGTGGATGAGGATGAGGGAGGTGAGATTTCCTTTAAATTAATTCAGACTTTAGTCAGAGAAGCTCTCAAAAAAAAAAAAGAAACCCTCCTGCTAGTGAGATAATGCAAGGCTTATGAAAACTGGCTCTCCTGGATTGTCTTGTTATGTATGCTTCTCTCTGACCTTGAGAAAGGTGTAACAACTGCAGTATTGGAATTTTCTAATCCCTGTAGGGCAAGAATGATGACATTGCCCTACCAGTCTTTACATAACAGCATACCATTTGATACTGTCCCCTTAAACATTTCCTTAAAAACAATACACATCCTGATACTATAATGTTGGATACTTTGTGTATCCAATGTCACCCCAAATTCCCCATAGCTTGATTTCTATCAAATTTCAATATACAATAAATGAGAGAGAGAATGAGGTTGTATCATAGTATTGCCCTGAAGACTATTTAAAATCATTGATAACTGCAAAGTTCCTAGCAACTTGCAGACCACATGATAGATGACTAATCAATGGTAGCTGCTAATGTTGTTATTTTCATGGTTATTTAAATGGATCTTTTAAAAACTAAAAAAAATTCTTGACATGAATTGTTGCCACTGAATGCTGTCATCTTCTTCTAAAATACCTTATATGTAGATTGTACAAGATAGTTGTAAACCCCCATACCTTAGCATTGCCGTATGTTGATGTCTCCCTGACCATTTCATTCTCTTGCATATCTGGCTCAGGAATTAACAAGCTATATCATTCTCCCCGACCATTCCGTTCTCTTGCATATCTGTCTCAGGAATTAATAAGCTATGTCATTCTAAAAATGATTCTCTGATACCAATTGAGTGCTCTACAATTCAATTCAATTCAATACGGAGACTAATTACCAGGAATTAGCATACACCCCACAGTTAAGGAGCTCAATTCCCCTGGTCTGTCCTCACCTCAGATGCCAGCTGCCAGTCCTTGGTCTCAGTGGTACTGAATTATGTCCAACCTGGCTACAAATGTGAGGGTTCTCATTACCCCTTTTCAGGCTGGAGAATTTCTTAGAATGACTCAAAGAGCTCAGTCAGGCAAGAGCTATTCTTAGGAGTAGCAGTTTATTGTAAGGGGTACAAATGAACAGCTAGATGAAGAGATATACGGGGTGATGTCTGAAGGGGTCCCCAGCAGAGGAGGCTCTTTCTCTTTGGACTGGGGTACATCACCCTGCCAATGCATCCATATGTTTACCAACCAGATGGTTCCCCCAACCCTTATCATTCAGAGTTTCTAAGCAAGGTTTCATCACTTAGGCATGATTGATTGAATCACTGGCCAGCTGCTGAACTCTTATCTCTGCTATTCTCTCCTGCCAGATCTTAGAGTGGGGCTGAAATTTCTAAACTTGTAATCGCATGATTGATGTGATCTGATGACCAGCTTAATCCTGAAACTATAAGCTAACCCCTCCCCTCACAAAGAGTCCTCTGATGTTGCAGTTGCATTAGCATGAAATCGAATAAAGTGCAAAGAAGTTTGCTATGAATAACAAAAGACGTTTCTATCACTCAGGAAATTTCAAAGGTTTCTGGAGCTCTGTGCCAAGAACCAGAGAAAAGACCAAATATATATATTATCATACCACCCAAACTTGCCGAATATTGATTAGTCTGAATTTCTTATCCTATCCATTGTGTTTTGGGGTCCCTATGTAAAACAAACAAACAAACAAAAACAAAACAAAGAAACTCTGACTCTACACTTTTCTAGACTTTATAGAGAGCAGTCTTATGGAAACTATAAGGTGTGCACAATTGTTTATGCACATATTTCTATGCAAATACCATGCAAAGTATCTATTATGCTTAAAATTTTATACAATTTGTTTTGTGTTTTTTTGTTTATATTTTGGAGTTTTTTCATACATCAACTCAATGTGCTTGCCCTCTCTTTAGATATGAGTTAGACAAGTGTCTCTATTTCAAGTGAAATCTTTTTTCTACCTTGAATGTATTTGTTTCATTGTGTAGTTTAAATTCCTTCTGTCGTCAAATTTGTTCAATTATTAGATTATAGGCTCAAAATTAGTCAAGTGCAGTGTAGTAGTTTTTGTTTGACATCAAATGCAATGTTATGTATTTGTGTTTTAAATCTGTTTCACCCTGGGGATTTCCTTTAAAGAGAGTCTGTCTTTAATGTTAGTGTCTTCTTTAAATATAAACATTCAACCAGTAAGAATACAAAAACACAGAGACAGAAAATTGTGACAAACAGAATGTCAATACTTCTTTTCCTTTTGATTAATCTAGCTTGCAAATTATAAAAGCATTTGGGTTACTCAGGAATTTCAATAGGCCTTTGAATTTTTTAAATAATAAAAATATTAACATATTCTTCAAGAGATAACATATAGAAAGATATATTAGCAAACTTTTTCTTACCGAAATGTCTAATATGTCCTCTTTAAATTTTTTATGTTCATCTGAATAATCATACATACATACAGGCAAATATATACAATATAAAAGAAATGAGAATGCTATTTTATAGTGCTATGAGAATTGAGGGATTTTTTATATTTATACATCCAAATTCATGTTAAAAAGCTTTTAAATATAACTGTTTTGTTTTTTCTTTTTCTAGGTAACCTTCAAAGCATCAAGACATTCAGTTTCACCAGATTTGAAATATGTTCTTCTGGCATATGATGTCAAACAGGTAAAGGAGTGATCTTCTTTGAGAATACTTGTCTTTGTGATGCATTGGGGTGACAATTCATAATTTTACTCAGCTGTAACTCACCTAAGCAAAATCTGGCATATCTAGTAACTACCAGAGGACAGTAATGACTACTTTGCACAAAAGATGTTTGAAGATAACGTCCAAACATCTTGCATATCTGTACAGCAAATAATTGGGGCAATTTGCCATGTGCCTGTGCTGATCCAAGTCCATCTCTTGGCAGAGGAGAATGTGGCAGAGTTTAGCAAATCCAACAAATGCGGGCTTGTGAAAATTTCAAGATAAGCCTTACAATATACTTGAGTGTTTCATGTGTGTACAGATTAGACACTTTTCTAGTGCCTAGAGCTTCAGACGTGTATATTGGGAAGGCACCTGCTGAAAACATTGACTCAGATTATGGTCAAGGGATTCTTTAGTGGAGTTTGAACGTCAGCTTGAGGTTGTAGAAAATTTTGCAAATGGGGCAAGCCAAGCAATTAATTCTGAACAAATAAAATGTTCTAATTGCAATTAGTGTTCCCTTATTCCATGTGAGCCTTAAAGCACAATTAGAGCAATATGTATGGTTGTTGAGTGTTTTGTACTTAGATATCATTTGCACGATTAAAAAGCAAAGTAAATGTTGGAAAGCCAATTCAGCAGATTAGTATCTGTAAAGAATAAATGATTGGAAATCATTCAAGGAAGTTTACGAGCTTTAAGACGAACAATAAAAATTTATGGACTTAAGGCAGGAAGCCTCATACAATGCTTTGAAAGCCCTTTGAACACATGGAATTTCACAGTTCGAAAGAACTGCTATTTGATGGCTTTAGTCTTTTGGAATATACATGTGCTATATTTTTAAGGTTATATTTTTTGACTTAAGTAATTTATGCTATAAAAGACAGAGGGATTTTAGTCAAAGGCCTCTTTTCCTAGTATAGATGTTGGCCTGTTTTCTTCTCTTTTGCTTTGAGTTATCTTTATTCATTGGGATTTTATAAATCATGTGTTATAGTGAGAAAAGTACTTGACATTTATAAACTAAAATATTACAATATACTAAGAAGTTTCTAACATAACGTTATCTAAAGAATCTAAGCTTGAAAAGTCTGCTATATTAAACTGATGATGAACTTTTAGAAAATCAGGTTTCAGGAGCTATTGTAATGAAGACTGGAACTGGCAGTAGGACAAACACATAGATCAATGAAAGAGAAGAGAGAACCCAGAAATAGACCCTCACAACTATGCCTACTAGATTCTTGGCAAAGGTGCACAAGCAATTTAATGGACGACAGTCTTTTCAACAACTAGTGCCAGAACAATCAGATATCCATAGGCAAAAAATAAAAACAAAAAGCCCACAAAAAACAAAAGCATCATATTGGCTTAAGCCACACACCTTATACAAACTCAGAATGGATCATGCTTTTAAATGTAAAGTGTAAATCTATAAAACTTTTAGAAAAAAATCTTTGGGATTTAAGGCTAGGGAAAAATTTCTTAAACTGTATATCAAAAGCACAGTCCATAGGAGGATAAACTATTGTTCCATGATAGATCCTGTTTTCAGGCTAAAAATAAAAAGTTACAGTCTAGAAGAAATATTTGAAATTCCCATGTTTGACAAAGGACCAACTTTCATATATAAAGAATTAAAAACAACAACTATAACAAAAACACAACTATACAATCAGAAAGCGGTCCCAGACATGAAGAGACATTTCACTGAAGATTTACAGATGGCAAATAAGTACATGAAAATATTTTAACATTACTAGCCAATAGGTAAATGCAAATTGAAACTACAATAGAGTATCACTACAAATCTATCAGAATGGTTAATTTTTTTTTAAAGTGACAACACCCAATGATGGCAAACATGCAGAGAAACTGGATCATTCATACATTGCTGTTGGAATGTATAATGGTACAGCTACTTTGGAAGATATTTTGATAGTTTCTTTAAAAACTAAGTATATACTACCATCCGACCCAGCAATTAAATTTCACTAGACAATTGCTTCAAGGCATTTATCCCAGATAAATAAAAAATAATGTTCCCACAAAAACCTGTATGCAAATATTTGCAGCAGCCTTGTTTATAATAGCCAAAAACTGAGACAGCCCAGATGTTCTTCAAAGGGTGAATGGCTAGATGAACTGTGGTCCATTCATCCCATGGAATAAATATTCAGCAATACAAAGGAACAAGCTTTCGATATAGACAGCAACATGCATAGATCTTTGGAATTATGACAAGTGAAAAAAAAACGGTCCCAAATATGATTGTTTGTATGATTTCATCTATATAACTTCTCAAAATGATAAAATTAAGGAAAGGAAGAAGAGATTAGTAGTTTCCAGGAGAAAAGGAGGGAAATGGGAGCAGCTCTTTCTATTTTATGGAACAACAAGAGGGATCTTTGTGGAGATAGAAATGCTCTATATCTTGATTATATAAATGTCAATGTCCTGGTTGTTTTCTTGACCTGGTTGTTTACTTGACCAGGATTTCTTATAGTTTTATAAGATAGTATCAGTGGGGAAAACTGGGTGGGGAATACCTGTGATCTCTCAGTATTATTTATTATAATGGCATGTGAAAATAATTATGTCAAAATAAAAGATTTTAACTTGAAAAAGCTGTAATTTTTTAAAAAGTCCTAAAATAAGGCAAAAGTTTTTTTTGTTTGTTTTTGTTTTTTTTTTTTGGTGGGAGCAGGGCACAGAGTTTCACTCTTGTTGCCCAGGCTGTAGTACAATGGCACAATCTCTGCTCACTGCAACCTCCACCTCCCGGGTTCAAGCAATTCTCCTCTCTCAGCCTCCTGAGTAGCTGGGATTACAGGCATGTACCACCACGTCCAGCTAATTTTGTATTTTTAGTAGAGATGAAGTTTCACCATTTTGGTCAGGCTGGTCTTGAACTCCTGACCTCAGGGGATCCGCCTGCTTCGGCCTTGCAAGCGTGAGCCACCGTGCCTGGTGGTAAAAGTTTTGTTTTTTTTTTTTTTTTAATTCAGTTTCAATTTATTTTATTAAGTGTATGGATTACGCAACATCATTGAAATCTTTTGCCCCAAACAAGTTACTAGAAAGAGGTAAAAAGATTTAAGTATGCATTTCCACATTTATAGTTTTATGCAAATCTGATATAGTTTTTAAAGATTAGTGAATGAAAATAGTTAAAAGTAGTAAAAAATGATCAAGTATTAAATAAACTAGTGAAATTAGTTTGAGAACTTTTGTATTCTTGTCCAAGTCAGTCAATTTCTATCTAGAAGAACAATTTTTACTATTTGTTTTCAGGGAAGCTGGTTAACTGTCTATGAAAAGTCAAACTGTATTAGGTTATGCCAGATCATCCCTGATAGCATCACACTAACCATTCTCTAAACACAGAAACTGAAATTGCTTTTTCATCTTATTTTTAAATAGTAACATTTTGTAATTTAGATTTACGTTTTTAAAATGTGGAATAAGGAGCATAAAACTAGGTTAACTTTGAGTTATTTGGACAAAATAGGGCACAAACTTATAAAAATATAATTAACAATATAAACATAGCTGTGGACCAGTCTTCATATTCTTATGGTCTTTTTTTCTTATCAAGGAGAAATAAAGATACTTTATGACAAAATAACTGGAAGTGAAAGAATGCTAGCAGTTAAATAAATTTGAGAAACTTTATTTCACCATTTTATATCATTTCATTTATTTATTCATTTTATTTATTAATTATGTCCCAGGTGCAATTGCCGGGCTGTATATTATAGGCTGTATTTGTGGGTATGGTCACATAAATTGAATTATCTCCTTCAAGAAATTTATAACCAGGAAGAGGTGATATGACACAAACATTCATATCCACAGCATACAACATCATGTTATGTATCATACACGTGGTAATATCAAAGAATAAAGAAAACTTTTACTCAGGGTAATCATGATAGACAAGAATCGTATGCTGGGCTTTGAAGAGCAGAGAGGTAAAAATGAATAGAAAAACAGGCCAGCTTGGCCAACATGGTGAAATCCCATCTCTACTAAAAATACAGAAAAATTAGTTGGGCATGGTGGCACACGCCTGTAGTCCCAGCTACTCGGGAGGCTGAGGAGGAGAATTACTTGAACCCAGGAGGCAGAGATTTCAGTGAGCTGAGATTGACTACTGCACTCCAGCCTGAGCAACAGGGCAAGACTCTGTCTCAAAAAAAAAAGAAAAGTAAATAAATAAATAAATAGCTAAATAAATAAATAAAGCAAACAGTCATTATCACTCTTAGCTATACCATTAGAATCATCTGGAGAGTTTTAAAAATTATTAATGCTGAGGCCCTCCCCTGCAGAAACTCTAATCTAATTGGCCTGAGGTATAGCCCCAGCTTTGGAGTTTTACAAACTCCCCAGGAGATAATGTGCAGCTAGGGTTGAAGACCATTGAATTTAAGTGAACTCGTCTCTTCGACCTATTGAAGACTTTCCAGATTTCAGAAAAGGGAAACACTAGAAACACAAATAAAAACAGCTGATTATTTAAACTGCATGTATTTTGTGCCAAAGTCTTTACTTGTACACGCTTAATCCTTACATCTTTTATTCTTAACACACAACAGTAGTTGGTGTTATTCTTCCTTTATGGGTGAAAATACAGAGACTAACTTACCTAATGTGATTCAGGATTGAAAGTTGTTTTTTTTTTTCCTGAAACAATGGGTCTCAATGTACATGCTCAGCATAGCAGCATCAGCATAGCCTGGGAAGTTATTAAAAATCCAAATTCTCTTGTCCCATTGAGACAGAAACTCTAGGAGTGGGCCCAGCAATCTGTGGTTTGACAAGCCTAAGTGATTCTGATGCATTCAAGACTGAGAACCAGTGTTTAGGGACCTGATTCCTTAAACTGCAAGAGCTCTATCTAAGAAGAGAGCTAAGCAGCCAGAATCTCACCATATGCAGGACAAAGATGAATAGAAAATATCATTTAAGAAAGATGATCTAGCCTTTTTTTCTTTAGTTTTTCACAAATATTTCTTCCTGGATTTAATGTCCAACTGTTCCTTTCTGACCTTGGATGTTGCTCTAGTAACCAATTTACCCCTCAAGGTTAATGTTTGATCTGTTTTCATTATAGGTGGCATAGTGGGATGCGCCTGGAATTTGGAACAAAATATGTGTTTAAATTCAAATTGTCCATATTAAAATTTGTATTGAAATATAATATACCTATAGGAGCTTGCATATACTATGAAGATAGCTTGAATTTCTATAAACCAAACACCTCTATGGTGCCATCACCCAGATAAAGCAGCAAAACATTACTGTTCTCCATTCTGTTACTGTGAGCCACAAGGGAGAACACTGTCTACATTTGTAAAGATTATTTCTGCCTGTTTTTGCACTTTAGGTAAATTCATACACTATGTACTGTTTTGTGTATCTCTTATTTTACTCAATAATTAGTTCGTAAAATATATCCATAGTTTTCAAGTGTTGTATAACAGATTGTACATTCCCACTATGATATACCATTCCATTGCACATATCACAATTTATCCCCTTTACTGTTGATTAGATTGTAATACAGATGTACATGAGCAATGCATTATTGTATAGATTATTTGTCTGATCCTCTCTCTTTCCCATCCATTACTCTGCTTCTTCTTTGACACCTATTTCAAAAAAAATATTATTTAAGAGGGCACAAACATTTTTTGGGTACTTAGTGCATCTGCCATGGAAGTGTGTTTATCAATGTAAACCTCCCAAAGTCCCGCTTCTTGGCTGTTTATATCATATTTTACAGAGGAGAAAGAATTAGAGATGTTAACTAACTTCTTCAAGGGCCCCAGTTCACAGTTGCAGAGCTGGGACTGAATTATTTTTTTCTAGCTCCAAAGTCCCTAGCTTTTCGACTCCTTTGTCATTTTCAGAAAGTTCTTACCTATCTTTACAGATTAACTGTGTACTCTGATAGAATTATTTTCCTATTTATTTGAAATCATATCAACTAATTCCTAATTAATTAATTGGAAGGCAAGTGAAACATACTGCAATATGTATTTAGTAAACATATTACAATATCAAACAATATATGATTTTTAATACTCAGTACTTAATATAGTTCTCCAGACGTAGTGGTTAGACATTTTATTTTTGTATTTGCATCTTTACAACTGTTTCTCAAAATGGTCAATGAAATTATCATTCTGGAATGCCTTTTAATGCCATAAAATTAAAAACATACTTTTAAAGAAGATGAAAGCACTCCAAAATATGGCAAATCATGATATGCTAAAACCTTGATGATCAGAATATTTGTGGTTAATATTTGTCATCTAGTATTTTGATATTCACCATATCAGACTAAATTATTTTTTTCAGCATTCTGAGTCATGTATATAAATAGTTTTAATTTAACCAATAAATCTATTTAATTTTATATATTATCTGTATATATTTGGAATTATTGGTTCACTGGAATTATTTCACAATTGTATTTTTAAGCCATCCTTAAAAAGTCAAGAGTCCTTTACCACATTTTTTTAAGGACAAACATGTAGTAAGGAGAAATCAATTTTTTTTAACCTTTTTAAGCAAATTTATAGTTTTATAGTTTTCTTGTTTGGATTTAAAATATACCATGTCAAGTAGACTAGTTAACTATTTTACACTGTCAACGTCTTTCTTAATACATCTTATGTTTGTTATCAGAAACTTTAAATTTACTGTTGTTTCAGCAGAATTAGAACTGTCCTCTATGCATAAC
This sequence comes from Nomascus leucogenys, assembly GCF_006542625.1. Taxonomy (NCBI): domain Eukaryota; kingdom Metazoa; phylum Chordata; class Mammalia; order Primates; family Hylobatidae; genus Nomascus; species Nomascus leucogenys. The sequence goes on from NC_044400.1 coordinate 21,464,418, forward strand.
GGGACATAAATCTGCATAAGAATTAGCTTTTTCTGAATGCAAGAGTAATAGTTGAATGAATCCTTTAAATCGTGTCTAATAGAGGAAACAAATCAATTGTACCTGGTCTGCATCTGCTATGTTAGTAGTATCTGTTCTCTAAATTCGATGCTCTGCAAAAAACCAGCATTGTTATTCTCTACAGTTAGATGCATTCATTTCAGTTTGGGTCTCTACTATTTTATAGCTCTGTGTACAAATTATTTTTCCGATAAGTATCTATCTTAACTAAGAAGTAATCCTGTAAAATGCATCCTGCATGCACTACTGCTTTAAGAAGTAACTCTTCTCTAGTGAATTATCTAATTAAATTCTGGACCTTAATACTTCAGTGCTTTACAATTACAGATACATATTTAAGAAGTCTGTGGGAGTACATAATCTGGTTATAGAATTACCTAAGCTGTTAAGATTCATACATTTGAGGTTCACTAATATTTCAAAAAATACAAACTCAAAGAAAGCACAGTCTGGGAAGGTTACTGTGTTCAAACATGTGGGACTCTGAGTTCATCCTGAAATCCTCCTGCCTTCTAGTGCCCATAGAATACTCACCTTTCCTTGTTTGTAGCTGCTGCAGCAGAACTGCCTTCCTATTTAACCTTCTCCTTACTACCCAGAGATAATAAGGCATTAAAAATAAGTTAGCATCAATTTTGGAATATTTCTTTTGGGTTAAGGCAAAAATTCAAAAGTCCCTAGGAGGTGGACAAAAAGGAAGGAAAGAAGTAAACACAGGAAATATTTTTGGAAGCCAGTATTTACAACATTTTTTGGTGAAACTTACTAATGTATTTATCAATTTATCACTAATTAAACAACATACTTTTAAATAGCATCTTTTTATTTTGAAATGATATAACTCTATTATAGAGAATCTGAAAATACACAAAAAAGGAAGGAAAAATAATGCCTCTATCCACCTTTGTTTTTTAGATAAAACCACCGTTAATGTACTGGTTTATCTCATCTAAGTCCTATTTATGGTCATTAGTATGTATATTTTTTCCACTTATGGACAAAATTATAAAAATTGTATAACACAGTTTACTATCATGAATATTACACTATCAACATTGTGCCTTGTCTTAAATATTTCTCAAAAACATTATTTTAATGGCTCTACAATCTTTTCATGTGGTTATATCATAATTTATTCAACTCAATTTCTTTAATATTTATAGATAGTTGACAGATTAGCACTCTGTCATTATTACAAAAAACCATCCTGTAATGAACACTAATAAATATCTGTCTTTGTTTATTCTCAGTTAAATGAGACTGAAATTATTGGATTATATATTTTCTACATTAATTAATGTTCTTGATGCAAATTGCTAAAATGCCCACTAGAAAGCAAAGTAAATGCATGCTTCCCCAGTAAAGAGAAAGAATTTAAGATTCCTTTTGGTTTATGATGCTATTTTATAGGACACTAATGGTTTTTCTAAGGTAAATGAACAAAAACAAACAACAAAATTATTTATGAATAGGAGAATCTGTGATATGTTAGCAGATTCTGATTCCTTCTTACACTGAAAGCTCTGTGATTCATATTCACTCTCCAAGTGCAAATATCTAAGCTCAAGTCATTGAGAAAGCAAGCCTATTTTTTAAAAAAATAAAATAAACACCTTCAATGTCAACTAATTGCCTTCACTATGGTAAAATTACACTAGGAGTAATAGGTGAGTAGAATTAGCAAGTGATGGAGTAAAAGTAAGTTTCTCCTCATAGGAGTTATTTTAAAATTGTTGCTACAGAAGACAGTCCTTAATTGTAAAACATAATGGAGTCATCATTTGTATCTATTCACGGGTAGTTTATTTCTATAGAAATAATATCATGTTCTCATTTTAAACTGCAAGATGCAGATTCCAACCTACTTCTTTAGCTTTGCATACATTTACAGCATACAGGTAAATTTGAAACAGGTTTTTAGGATAGGTACTTATATATATAATTGTATTAAGATAATGGACTCTTCTTTAGTTCAGTGGATTCCTGCATGTGCCTGTTATTTATTTTTACTATCATGAGATAAGTATCTAAGACAATAAAATAACCTATTTCCTTATGGTGTGTTGACTGGCAAAAAATCCCCTTGCAGATGGAGAGGCCACAAAGTAGAAATAGGCTTAGTATGGAGAAAAAGTAAAGTGAGTCCCTATATATTTGGCAAATATTAGGTTGAATGTGAGTTAAGCAGCTTTCTCTATTATAAGGCTTTAGAGAGATTTTAATAAGTTAGTGTATTATAATTTATCAGATAGAAGAAAAAATATTTATTGCACCCTGACTTTACTTGAGACACATCACTGTTTTTTTTTCTCATGGATCTGTGTACGGTCTAGAACAAAAAAACATACTTTGGGCAGTAGTATATTAGGAAAATACTGTGATACTAAGTGAAAAGATCTGATTCTGGTCACCTAATAATGATGCACATCTGCCAAACTTCATGACATAAAGCAGTCATTTATTGTGATCATAGATTCTGCAGATCAGGGTTTCTAGAAGGGCTTGGCTGTACGTTTCCCACTTGTAGGCTTATGTGATTGATGCTCGATGTGGGGACTGCAGTCGTCTGAAAGCCTAACTGAGCTGGGAGCTATACTTTCAAAGTGGCTCATTCACATGGCTGGCAAGTTGATACCGGTTGTTGACCGAGAACCTCAGTTTTTTCCATGTGTACCTGTCCACAGGGCTACTTCCATGTCCTCATGAGAGGGCTTAAGGCTTCTCCCAGTCTGGGTAATCCAAGGGAGCCAGGCAGAGTCTGCAACACTGTAGCCTTGAAGCACATAAACCATCACTAGCACTCTAGTGTTTGTCACACAGGCACAGCTGTGATTACAGGTGGGAAGGAAGCACATGAGGCCGTAAAATTCAAGAGATGAGAATGACTGATGGCTCTCTCCCTTGACACAGATCCTGAAACAAAGCAAGTGAATTGCATAAAGACTTGGAAAATGCCTCAGAAAATCACTGTAGAGTTCTGAATACTAGTTAGGTCTAGTGACGTTAGATGGCTTTGAAGCTGGCTGAATAGCCATATCCAGAGAAGTGTGATTAATTGATTTACATGTGAGGGCCTCCATGGATAGATCAGAAACCTGTATTATTAATATTTTCATGTCTGTTCCTTGTTCTGTACACGTTAATGAGTTTAAAATAAATAGATAAAAGTATACTGATCACAGTTTTGAATGAGCAAGGTAGAATAGAGGATTGATTTACAGATAATCTATATAATCAAGATTACAGATAACCTAGGGGTGGCAATGCTGACTGGAGTTCAAATGATTAAACTTAACAGTGTTTAGAGTGAATTTAAGCATGCATTTTATAAAAATCTGGCTCCCAAAATGTAGCATGAAGCACAGTAATGGATACACTAACTTAAGTAACGTTATTGGCCACAGCTCAGTATAAATTCAGGCTGTCACATTAACTTTAAAGACACCGATAAATTTTTAGGTTGGTTAATGAAATTAAACTACCTAGAACCGTGTGCCAATACTGTAGTCACCAGCCACATGTGTCTATTGAGGACTTGAAATGTGGTTAGTCCAAATTGAGGTAAAAATTGTACTTCCCAGATTCTGAAGACTTAATAAAAAACAGAAAAACATATAATATTAATTATGTATCATATTCATGATATGTTTAAATAATATTTGGGATATACTGGGTTGAATAAAATATATTAGTAATTGATTCAACCAGTTACTCTTTATTTTCTATGAACATAGCTACTAACAATAAGCTTACATATGCTGGGTTTGGGTTACATTTCTGTTGCTCAGTGCTGCTCGGTGGATACAGGAGGTGGATATGTCAGTGTTCTAAGGAAAACACCTGGGATACTCTAGCCAATTAGAGGCCATATAGGAGACAGTCATAATTCTCAAAGATTTAGCAATTGTGATGAAGGAATTATGTAATTGTGGAAAAGGAAAACTGGAAAATATGGGAAGAATAATAGATATCTTCAGTATTGGAGGGCTATCACAGAGAAGAGAAATTGGATATATTTCTAAGCATAAAACTAGGGCCCTTGATATGAAATGGTGCCAGGAAGGCAGATTTTGGCTCCACATAATGAAGGCCTCTCTTAACACTTGTTTTTTCACTAATACAAGGACTAGTGTTGAAGTCAGTGAGCCTATTTTCTCTAGAAATATTCAAAAGATGGGTAGATAATTGTCTGTCACAGGCATTGTGCAAATAAATCTACCATAGGTGAGTTATGTTGAAATAGTTAAATATCACTGTTTTCCATTAATCCAAGAAGGATAACAGTTTTACCTCTGAAATGCATCATACCATAAACACAGGAAAAAAGAGATGTGACTTTCCAACTAATATGTCAAGTTTGAAATGTTGTAGCTTATATGGACCTTGATTTTTCTTGCTACAAATTTCAATCAAAAGCAGTAGACTTTGTTCCATGTAATCGTATCTATTTTGAAAAGTATCAAATATGGAATAACTTTTCAGAGAACCATAACAGTAATAATTCTTAGTAGAAACAGAAAAGTTCAAGTTAAAAAAAAAACACAACAGGATATAAACACAGAGAAGAAATTCAGAAGTAATATTTTCTAATATTTTCTGATTATACCAAGACAGCAATGTTATGATTCCTAGTTGGAGTTTATACTAATTAATTTTCAGTTGTTTTCATGCTGCCTATTTTAAAAAGGAAAACAGTTAAAGGCTGTGTGTTAGTAAATTAACCAGCTCAAAGAGAGTGTGTAGTGTGGGGGTCTCTAAATAGAAAGGACCTTAGTGTTTCTGAGGAAAGAAGAAATATAGAATATAACTAGCCATGAGGGCAACACAGTTTTAAAAGACCTTGGCCAGAAAATGACCAAGGCTTATGGTCAAAAAATTTATACTTTATTTTTAAGAGCAAATTTTTGTTAAGATATAAAATATAATCTACTGTACTTGAAATAGTATGAAGTATTGCATTGTGATGCTTAATTCTACTTACTTAAACTTCATTATGTTTAATTAAAATGCACACACATTTTTCTTCCCTTTTCCTCTTGGGATCATTTAAGGCTAAAACTGGAACTTAATCTGTGTGGTAAACCCAGCACCAAGTACAGTGTATGTGCACATTATAGTCATTTGTTTGTTTCTTTAATAATTGAATAAGTGTGGGAAAACAAAGCTGGTCTATACAGGGAGAAAATATGCATTTTCTGCATCTTCCTAATTCCTTTTCAAGACACTTATTTCAAAATAAGAGATATCTTACAGGCTGAGGAAAAGCTAGTGGTAATTGTGTGAATTTTGATCTTCATAAAGAAACAAATTAAATAATTTATTTGTGCATACTTTTGCACCTTAAACTAGTTTTGCGCCTATAATTTTGCACTTAAACTTATGAATACTGTCAGACAATGGTTTTCATCATTTTTTTTCTTTCTGGATAAAAAAAATTCTGTCCATAATATTTCAAATATAAAAACATTAGCAATTTTCAATCTGAGGATATCGCTTTGTTATTATTACTTTTCTCTATATAAAGAATTGAAGAGCACTTTTTTGCAGTTGAATTTCATTTAATACGTATGCCTGTATAATAACACATTCTGAGGGAGAGGATTTTATTAATAATTTACATTTTCTTTGTTTGCGGATTGAATGATGCCATGAGAACAATTAATGGCGTAGATGTTCATTTACTCTCCCTCATAATTTCTAAGCAAAAGTATTTTTGTATTTATTGATGTCATGCAAAATATAGGCATCTTGTAAAAGATACTGTGAAAGGGGAAATTTTCTATATAATGAATGTTGTTAATAGTCATGATGTTAATGTAGAATATAAATTAAAACCTATAATTAGGTTATTGTGGATTATACCTGTACTTATTAGTTATTCATTTATAAAATGAATTATGGTATTTGTTTTCAGAAAAATGTTCCAAATTATGAGGTCATATCCCGTACCCCAAAAAATATCCTGTTTCCTGTTATTGGACGGTTAGGTTAATTTAAAATTTCCCACTATTGTTAACAATGCTGTGATGATCATCCTTGCCCTTAAAACTGTGGCCGCATTTCTGATAAATCAGTATATCAAGTGATATTAATTTTGTAGAGGTTATTGAGGCATATTACTGCCTTTCTTTCCAAGAAGTTTCAAACAGCACTTCCTGTAGCTTTGTGTTTATGTGTGTTGGTGTGTGTGTGTGTGAGAGAGATTTTTTAAATTTAACCTTTTATACATTATTAGTTTTGTGGATGGAGAATTTTGCATAAAAAGTTCAGCTAATTTGCTAAAGATCTCTGGATAATAGCAGAGCTGGGATCAGAATCAAAGGCTCATGATATTAGCCATAATGTTAAGATGATCTTTATATGTAAAATACTCGGTTAATTAATCATAAATTCATTCAATAGCTATCCATGGAAAGCTTACTATGTAAGCTGCCTCCTGCACTATATGCCATGGATATAGCACAGAACAAAACAAATGATAATCCCTTGCATAATAGTGGGGAGAGAGAAAGATAAAAGAAAATAAATAAGTAAATTACATAGCATGTTACGTAGTGGTAAGTGCTAGGGAGAATTTTATTTTACATTTTATTTCACTTTTACTTACTTGTAAATATAGACTCACACAAATTTGCAAATGAGTGTAGAAACCTTTGTATTCCTTACCCATCAGCAAAATCCCCCCAGTGGTGACATCTTGCATAAAAATAATGCATTATCAAAACCAGACAATTGACTAGCATAACATAATTAATACAATTACAGATCTTAAACCTGTTTTTGCATATGCTCATTTTCTGACATGCCTTTGTGTGTGATTCTATGACATTTTTTATTATACGTAACCACCTTTACCATCACAATTGAGATACAGAACTGCTCTGTCAGCACAACGAAAATCTCTTTTGCTTCCCCTTTATAGTCGCACCTGTGTCTTCTTATCTAATTTCTGGCAACCCCTGTTTTCCATTTCTATAATTTTGTCATGTTAGGAATGGTATATAAATGGAATCATGAAGTATATAATTTTTTGAAATTGGCTTGTTTTTTATTGTCCAACATAATGCCCTTAAATTCCATCCACGTTGTTTTGTGTGCCAAGATTTTGTTCTTTTCCACTGCTGAGTAGTAGACCGTGACATGTAAAGCAAAAAGGAAGATGCCATTAAAAAGGGTGCAGTTTTCAATGGAGTGGCGAGCAAAGGCATTCCAGAGGAAATGACACCTAAGTGTCGACCTAAGGAAGTGAAGAAAGATTCTTGTGCATATTTGGGGGAAGAATGTCTTAGGTAAAGGGAATATCCTGAGTAAAAGTTTGGAGTAGCCAGGAAGCCCTTTTGGCCTGAGCAGTGAGACAGAGCACAAGCATTAAGAGATGACATTAAAAAAAAAAAAAGAGAGATGACATTGAGACCCCTTTTAAGGCCCTGTAGACTCTACAATTAGTGGTAACTGCAGTAACTGTATAACTATGGTGATTGTATTAGGTGACTCAAATTTCCCACGAAGTTACTTCTAAACTCTGAAGAGATTGAAAGAATTATCCCTTCCCTGGGTGTAGCAAAATGAATACTTTATAATAGAAAAATAGCTTAATTGGAATTTTATCTTTTAAAAAGATTTCCATTTTAAAAAATGGAATATAAAGAACTTTATATTCCATTTATGAAATGTGTCAGTGTTGTCAAACCTTTAAGTAACTTTGGCATGAGATGGGAAGCATATATTCTATTACTTTTCATCATTCATGATTTTTACTCTGTGAAAACCTCAGTTGGGGGATGCAAAAGGCATAGAATTTACTGGAAGAACAGAGATGGCACCTCGTATGACTCAGAGGACATTGCATCACAGTTGGGGTCCTCAGCCCAGCAGAGAATATCACAGCAAACACTAAATGGACCTGCCAGAAAATTCCGGTCCACTTGGGCAGTTATATGATCTAAGTCAAGTCTCAGTCTTTCACTCTATCAAAGAATAAAAAGGGTATGAGTCATTTTGACAGGTCTCAAAAGCATCTCAGTAAATGAACAAAGCTCAGGACATCACAGTTGCCGATGTTAATCGAAGACTGAATTGAATTGGTGCTTGGGGGACTGGCAGTCCTAATCTGATTTTCACAAACATGCCAATATCAATAAACTTGCGGGTAAACACAAAGCCAAATAAACAGAAGTGCATTCATTTTTGCTAAATACTAGATATTTGATTTCTTTAATTCTGTACTATGTAATTGGAAGCTTACATTTTGGTGTTTTACGTGTATTTCTACCACCGCATATAAACTCTTTAAAGGCAGACACATGCTGGGTTTTTTTTTTCTCCCTCACATGCCTAGAATACAGAATCAGTTATGTCTTCAGTCACTAGCTGTGAAAAAAAAATTCATTTATCTGACATCAAAAAACACAAGTCATTGCTTTTGGTTATGTGTGAATGTCATTGTTGCAGTAAATAAATCCAGACACAGTCAATGAGCGTTAACATCTGATTGTTATTCCTTCTACTTGTAACAAAGAACTATGAGATGAAATCTAACTGCCAAGAATCAGTAGGGGAAAGTAGTCATTGTGTTCATTTCAATGCTGCTGTGTAAATTTCATTAATATTAAATGGATTTTTATTTAACAATTGTAACTTCAAAGGTGACAAAAAATTAATTACCTTAACAAATTGAAAAGTCTTTCCTTCCACTGTGCAGGTAAGGAAAATAATTAAAGAAAAAAAAAATCCTGAAGAAACACTGACTCTCACATGCTTATTTTCTTCCTGAAAATGTGAGATAGTAAAAACTGAGGAATAAATTAAATTTGCTTCTAAAGTTATACAATTTTATCACAAAAGCCATAATAAAAATGAAAATTTCTTATGATGTTTGTAGAATATTCAATAATCCTTGAGAAAGTGTCAATATAGTCAGCTTTCTGGAATTACAGGTGTATGCTGTTGTTATAGTTTTAATTTCTTGTTTTTACATTTAAACCTCCTGGGCTACCTTCAGCATACGTGTCCATGATTGACAGTAAACAGTTGCTATTTCTGCAAGTTTTTTCATGCTGAGATCAATTTTCCCATTTAGTTCCTATTAATTCCTAAGTACTCCCATCTTACAAAATTAAGTGAGAGAGTATAATCTCAATTGAGGCTATGGGAAATATGAGCAACCTGGTCAAGGTTTTAAACCTGTCATCATGGATTATTTTGTATTTGTCCCTGAGTTCATTCTGGCACAAAATCTAACAGCACATCCTACAACTACTTAGTCAAGCCTTTCCTCCCATCAAGAGTATAACTGTGGTTATAGGCTTTAAGTCTGGCTTATTTTAAGGGTCAAAGCTAAATTAGGCCACTTGAATTTAGACTGGTGTCACTCGCTGTTCTTAAGGGCAACATAACACATGGCATTCAAGCATATCCTCCTGAAAAGACTGAACTTTACATATAGAGGGGTATAAAATGTTCCTCACTGCTGCTGGGGGTGGTGAATTGCATTTCAAAAGCAGGGTTGCTTATAGTTTGAGGATGTTTCCTTTTGCTTTATTTTGGTTGTATTTTCTGTTTGATAAATACAGAAAAGAGGCTGTTTATCATCAGAAAGTTTTTCTTGACTGCTGCCTAAATTTTCTTTCTTCTGGGTTAAAGAAGGTTTTCTGGGATAGTTACCAAGAAATGACAGTGGGTTTTATGTCAGAGGGGATGGTAGAACACCTCGATTTATTACTGAAGAACTGAGGCCCAAAACAGTCAAGTGACAAAAAAATCTAGGCAGTGGCAGAATCTGACCTAAATAATATGTTTCCAAATGCTCAATAAAAGACTTTTCCACCACACTGTTCTTTAAAATACTGCATGTCAATGGCAAAAGGAAAAATTTTGTTCTCTCCAAAAAAGTTGGTAAAAGACAGACATATATCTTGATCTCTTTCAAATACTAATTACCTTGCATTTCTTTCGCGTATCTACTCATTCATTTTTAAATTATTAAATATGAGGAAATGTGGTAGGTACTAGACATAAAAATAGTTACATGTAATTCCTACCTTTCATTTGAAGAGTTCACAATGTAGTGGTGAAAATTTGTATAAATAGAAGAATTATAGAACATTAGAGCAAGGACAAAGAAAAGCTCAAAATTCCAAGAAGAAGGCATCAAAACTGTTACGAAGATTGGGCCAGAGTTTTCCAATATTTTTTTCTTTTTAAGTGGGAAGATGCCTTCAGGCATGTACAGAACAGAGCCGTGAAAGGTCGTAGTGTGTTTGCACAACAGTGAGAGACTTGCTGTGGTAGGAGAGTTGGAAAATAAAGTCTGGAAATCAGAAGTTTAATTCATGTATCTGCTAATTATTTTCAGTCCCTGAAGTTAGCTGTGATGAAATTAAATCACAAATCCCCAAATCCTCAAGGGCTCACAAATCCTCAAATCCTTACTGGCTCACAAAGACTATATGGGATTTTTACATCAGGAAAGAGCTGCCTATTTGTTGGTTGAGAATGCTGTTTTTATATGGCACCTCCAGTCCTAATGAGTTTCACAAGATCACAGGAAGCTACAGAGTCTCTTGTGCACCCTCTGACCTAGGACCTGCAGTAAAAGTAGATGTCATGTTCCTCCCTTTTTTAAATGCTTTCATCCGTGATGCTCAGGGCTTTTCCAACTCGATCTTGACCTTGCTAGTTCCCTTTCTATTTGTGAATGGACAAAATAGGCAAGAGGAAGCTCTGAGCAACCCCTAGATTTAGGGACGACTGACCCTCTTAGACTTAAGGTCTAAATTTGCATTCGGATTTGGAAACATCTTTTTGGTTTTCCACATCTACAAGACAATGACACTGATGAGTTCCATTCTCCCCCTTTCCAATTGGCCACTAAAATATCTATCAAAGGTAGAACAGCCACTACCTACCTGATCAGCTTCCAGCCAGATGAAATTTCTTTGGTTGACACTGAAATAACTGAATTCTTTATCAAGCTCTGTTCTAACCCAAAATTACGTATGTATACGTAAGTGTATATCCATCTACATATATATGTACTTCTTCCTCATGCATATTCTGCAGTTGTATTTGCCAGTTGTCCTCAATCTGAAGAAATCAAAACCTATAGCTAATCAATGGGTTCCTTTACAATGGGATAGAAAATGTATTTTCTTTCTTTTCCATTCATTTAGGGTTCTCTGTATCATATCTACCAATTTTTCTCAACAATTTTACTCCTCATTTATTTTCATGCTGATGATGATAACTAAGGATTTTCTACTCTCTTTGGAGTGAGTTAGATAATCGTGTTCTTGATAAAATATAGGTGTCAGGGTAGGATAAAAAGGAAGACATTGATAATTAAACTTATCAAAGACCAGCAATATCACATGCACTCAGCTTCTTTCTTTGCAGATAGTCAAGAGCTTAGGGAGCGTTATTTGAGGAACTATATCATTATGGGTTCGTCGTTTTATCCCTATAAAATAACCTTTATTTGAGTAACTAAAGGTCTAAGGGAAGACTCATCAAATTTGGATGATATAGCGGACAGCATGAAAATGTCAGGTACCTTGGGAAAACAGACATTTTCCCTGTTTCACTATTGTGAGACAGGTCTTTCCAGCTCCTCCCGTTCTCGATGCAGAATTGCAGCTGTATCACATATAAAAATGCAAT